>NC_042623.1:223274010-223610531 GCF_901001135.1 Rhinatrema bivittatum
CGGGAAGCACCGAAGACAAGGTAAGGCGTACATCTTTACTTGTGGGTCTCCGAGGAAGCGAGGATTAGCGGGGTCTGCCTATGTGGCAGCCCGCCAAGGAGGTTGCCATTTTACCTGCCTGCTTGCCGTCACCATCTGCCCTGGTTCGTCGCCTCGCTCTAGCACCCAGGCCAGACTGAGCGCACAGGCGACGGGCGCATATGTTGGGCACCCGAAATTAATTGGGCACATATTTGATAGAGGCACGCATTGAAGACACATATTTGATAGAGGCACATATTTGATAGAGGCACGCATTTGATAGAGGCACGCACTTGATAGAGGCACGTTGATAGCCACACACCCAGACGTTTCACGTTTTCTGAAAGGAGTCAAACACATTCGCCCGCCACTGAAGTGGCCAGTGCCCCTGTGGAACCTCAACCTAGTTTTGGAATTCCTAGCGGGACCCGCCTTCAGACCCCTCCGAGGCCTGTCCCTCTGTTTATTAACCTTGAAGATGGTGTTCTTGCTGGCCGTATGCTCAGCATGCCGCATCTCAGAGCTACAAGCACTGTCCTGTCGCAATCCGTTTCTCAGAATCACCCCACGGGCTATCCATCTTCGCACGGTTCCTTCCTTCTTACCCAAAGTAGTCTCACACTTCCACCTCAACCAAACCATATCCTTGCCAACCATGGAAGGTTTGAAGAAGTCGGAAGAAGGCCGAATACTGCGCCATCTCGACATCGGCAGGCTGCTGTCCAGATACCTGGAAATGTCGGAAGCAGTACGAAAGACGGACCACCTGTTCATCCTTCACAGCGGGAAGAAGCAAGGGGAAGCGGCCTCACGGGCAACCATTGCCCGCTGGATCAAAGAAGTTATCAAGGCGGCCTACGTCGAGGTGGGAAAACCACCATCTCTACGGGTCAAGGCTCATTCTACCAGAGCGCAGGCGGCCTCCTGGGCAGAAACTAGGATGCTGTCGCCGGCAGAGATATGTAAAGCGGCAATGTGGTCCTCCCTCCATACCTTCTCAAGATTCTACCGTCTGGACGTCCAGGCCAGGGAAGACACAGCATTTGCGAGGGCAATCCTAAACGGACCTCGGGCAGCCTCCCACCCAGTCCGGGAGTAGCTTTTGTACATCCCATTTGTTCTGAGTCCATCTGCTACACGCTAGGAAATGGAGAGATTACTTACCTGATAATCTCGTTTTCCTTAGTGTATGCAGATGGACTCAGCATCCCACCCGGCTGCCGGTATACATGGGGATTCACCGACTCACGGTAAGCCATGTTTCCTTATATAGGGCATCCACCCTGCTGGGTGTCGACGCCTTCCGGTTCAGAACACTGGCAGTCTCCAGCTACTATCAATCGGTCAGGTTAATCATGTTCATTTAATCGATCGGTCAGTCACACATATATCCATAAAGCTTTTGCAAGGAAGATTACTGAGTTGCTGCACTTCCTGCGGGGGTATATGTACCCCGTGCTGACGTCAGATCCGTCTCCAACTGCTAGCACGAGCACACTATACCCATTTGTTCTGAGTCCATCTGCATACACTAAGGAAAACGAGATTATCAGGTAAGTAATCTCTCCATTAATTTTGAGAACCTCAACGGGCCGTTTAGGAAAGTCGGCAATGAACAAAATGTGAGGCTGATTTTATACATACTCAGACCCACGATGCCAAACCGTCCAGGAATGCTTGTGCGGCAGTTGGCTCTTCAAAGATGTGCGAGGTGATTGCATGCCAAATCTTTAATTTCGCTGAGAAGAGCAGTGAAAATTGTATTTGTTTGGTAACCAGAGCAGAACATACATTGTTGAAAAGCTTGCGGCTCTGAGTCACTGCTGCTGAGTAGTCTTGAAACAGGCGCACCGGGGTGCCTTGGTACTGAAGAGAGCGCCTTTGGTTATATAATCTAAGTATTTCCTGCTTGTGGGCACCATTTAAAACTTTGGCAATGGTAATTCGGGGTCTAGGGTGTTCAGGTTTACGAATGCCCAAACTATGTGCCCTCTCAATCTGTAGTGTAGCTCCCCATGAGGGAAGCTCCAGTGCCTCAAGGAACTATTTTTCCAGCATGGGAGCTAGGTTGTTGTCTGGTATAGTTTCAGGAAGGCCCATGAAGCGCAGGTTATTCCGTTTGGATCTATTTTCTATATCCTTTAATTTTTCACGGCATTGCTTTAGGTGACTTTCCAAGTTGGCTATTTGCCTCACGGCTGAGGTGGAATCATCGCCAAGCACTGATACTCTCCCCTCTATGGCGTCCATACGCAAGTGTAGTTCATCTAGCAAGGACTGAAGACTTGTCATCTGGGATGAGAGGTTGTCAAATCTTGAGTTTAGAGCGAGAACCACTGCTTCAGATACTTTGGCGGTCCAGGCATCAAGGATGGCCTGTGAGGACCTGTTTCCCCAGCATCTCCATTTTCTGCTGCTGACTTTTCCTGTGCAGGCCTCATTTTGCCTTTGTCCTTTTTTCCGCTATTCAAGGCCATATTTCCTGGCGATCTGTGCATATATTTATCGATGGACATAAGCCTTAGCAATTCCTGTGCTGATCTGTCTTCAGATTATGTGGATGGCTTCGATTATTGCAGATTGTAGGATGCAGGCTGATCAGAGCTGAGAATGGCACATCTTCTCTAGCTCATCGCATCACGTGACCTTGAATTGTAATGTTTTATTGTATTTTATGAGTGTTGTATTGCAACCCACCCTGAACAACTAGATTGGAGGGGCGGGATATAAATTTTATAAATAAATACTGGCAAGTTCATTTTAGAAAAGTAGTTAAGCAGACTAAGAGAATTTGAAAAGATGATTGCCATAGAGGTAAAAACAAGTAATAAAAACTTTTCCAAATACATTCCAAGGGAGAGGAGAATATAGTAAGAGGCATGGGGTAACTTGCTGGTGTGGCGGATACTACCCTTAACAAATAAGCCTTCATACTGATGATGCAACTCCATCACTGCTCGCTGCTTCAACAGCAGGGGGAAAAGAGGAAAAGGATTCAGACAACAACCAACATGGACATTGAACTGTACAGTCTGGGAAAACAAATAAGCATGGGGGTAACTTGCTTGATGTGGTGGTTACTACCCTTAACCAAAAAGCCTGATACTACACTTCTGATGCAACTCCCAACATTGCTCTCTGCATCAATTGCAGGGGGTGAAAGGAAATTGAACTCAAATAGTAACCAACAAGAGCAATGGGGGTAACTTGTTTGATGCGGTGGTTACTGCCCTTAACCAAAAAGCCTGATACTACACTTCTGATGCAACTCCAACATTGCACATTGCTCTCTGTTTCAACTGCAGGGGGGGGGGGGGGGGAAGGAAATTGGACTCAAACAGAAACCAACAAGAGCC
This sequence comes from Rhinatrema bivittatum, assembly GCF_901001135.1. Taxonomy (NCBI): domain Eukaryota; kingdom Metazoa; phylum Chordata; class Amphibia; order Gymnophiona; family Rhinatrematidae; genus Rhinatrema; species Rhinatrema bivittatum. Next base: position 223,277,388 of record NC_042623.1, read on the forward strand.
CTGACCTTGGTGATCTGAGTAACTGATAAGTATGGGAAACTGATAACTATGGGAGTTTGCTGGGCAGACTGGATGGGCCATTAGGTCCTTTTCTGCAGTCACTTCTATGTTTCTATTTTTCCCCAAACAAAAAGCCTGTGCTGCTAGATGACTGAGGGGTAAAAAGATTGGTCAGGGAGGACAAGAAAATAACAGAAAAACTAAATGAATTATTTGCCTCTGTCTTTACTTAAGAGGATGTCAGGGTCATAATCACACCGGAAACATATTTTTGATAGTGATGACACCGAGCAACTAAAAATCACAGGGAAACTGAAAAATGTAATAATCGACGAAAGAATATCTTATGTTGTGTATGTTTTGTCTATTTTAAATGAATATTTGTTAAATTTGTGATCCGCTTACATCATTTTGGATGAGGTGGAATTTTTTTAAAATAAATAAATCACTGAGACCAGAGGGTATTCACCAGAGAGTTCTGAAGGAACTCAAACATGAAACTGCAGACTTGTTTTGCAACCTATCTTTTCAATCAGCCATGGCACCAGAAGACTGAAGGGTGGGCAATGCAACGCCAATTTTTAAAATGGATTCTGGGGTGATCCAGGAAACTATCAGCTGGTGAGCCAGAATTTGGCACCAGGCAAAAAGCTAGCAGCTATTCTTAAAACAAAATTACTGACCACATAGATAGACCTGGTTTAATGGAGGAGAGTCAACATGGTTTTTGCAAAGGGAAGATTTGCCTTGCCAATTTATAAGATTTTTTTTGTTGGTGTAAATAAACAAGCAGATAAAGGTGGCGGTTGATGTGGTGCATTTGGATTTTCAGAAGGCATCTGACAAAGTCCATCATAAGAGACTTCTCAGAATATTTTATGACATATTCTATTTGCTTTATTCTGATCATGTAGGTGTGTTTTATATTAAGACATTTCATTTGATTTTATAATTTAGGTCATGAGGTATTCTTTTATTATGTGTTTTATTCTAGATGAGTTTATGCTTGTTTTATGTTATAAGTCTCTGTGTAGTATTATTTTACCAGGAGTTTCTTTGTAAAATTTGGACTTAACATTGTTATGTATTATTCTATTCTATGTAGTATCATTTTACTATGAGTTAAATTGTAATATTTGTGTTTTAACAACTTTTAGTTATTTGTTGTATGTTTTTATTTTATGTGACTTGGACTGGATTGTATAGACTTTATGGATATCAATTGTACTTCATTGATTTTATTTGTACATCACTTTGATTCATAATCTTGTAAGAGATGTGATTAATTAAATAATAAATTGAATTGAATTGGAAGATCATGATAGAGGCAGTGGTCTTATTTTCAATTGGTAACTGGATAAAAGACAGAATATTGAATAGAACTAAATGTTCAATTTTCCAAATGGAGAAAGTTTATTAGTGGAGGTCTGTATTGGGATCTGTGCTATTTAGCATATTCATAAATGATCTGGAGAAAGGAATGAGTAAGGTGACCAAATTTGCAGATGACAGTTTCCCCACCAGCCAAAGCTGGACTAAAGCATCTATCTATACTCCTTACCAGTTGAAATAAAGAGGAATTTTGGCATTTTTTGTGAGTTGTCATAAGATGCAAATGAAGACAATCCCAGCAATTTATTATCCTCTGAAAGCTTCCTGGCCGAGTTCCCACTCCCTGAGATCCAATCTATTTCTGCTAAGAAAATAGACTTAAACATTGCCCAGTTCTGCAATGTAAGATGCCAAGATTTGGAATAGATTCTGTTCCACCCATCTGAACAGGGAACTTGCCTCTTCGGCCATCCTATGGCTCTGGGTGCCTCCCTGCTTGACTTAAACCACTGTCGTGGTGTTGTCAGAAAGGACACCGATTGCTTTTCCCGTCACCACTGGCAGGAAGTGAAATACTAACCCGATGGCCCTGGTTTCTAGCCTGTTGGTGGACCATACGGTCTCCTCCAAGCTCCAAAATCCCTGATGGACACCACAACCCGTCGGGCTTACATCTGCTGTTAACATGCAGGAAGAAGGTTCTAGACTCATTCCCTTCTGAAGTTTGAGTTGACTACCACAAGAGGCTCTGTTTTACCAAACTCACAAGAGAAAGACATTTTGTATCTTGTATATGAGAAGAGCATTGAGAGACTTTGTAGTCTTGTATATGAGAAGACCATTGAGAAAGCAAAAAAAGCTAAATAGGGTGCACGTGAGCTCTGGCCCATGGCACAAGATCCAAGGTGGCTGCCATTTTCCCTAACAGTTGCAGGTAATCCCAAGTTCGGGGTTCTGTCTGAAAAAAGTTTCTATACCTGGCTGATTTTGAATATTCTTTCCTGAATACGAAAAAATTGACCCACCTTGGTACTGAAAAGAACTTCTAGATATTTCAGAGACTGAGAAGGCTGTAAATTGCTCTTGGTAAAGTTGATTACCCAGCCCAAACTTTCTAAAACTTGCACTAGCCTACTGGAAACTGTGAGGTTCTCCTGGTGATACATGGTTCTGATTAACTAAACATCCAAATAAGGATTGACCAAAATCCCCTCCTTTCTCAAGAAGTTGCCACGCTTACCATTACCTTGGTAACTGTTCTTGAAGTTGTAGCAAGACCAAAAGAAGCACTGAACTGAAAGTGCTAATTCAAAATGCAAAATAGAAACTTTTTTTTTATGGTCTTTCCGGATGGGAATATGGAAGTAAGCTTCCGAGAGATCTAGAGAGCAGAGAAATTCTCCCTGCTGTATCACCACTGTTAAAAGTGGACGATGCGAATCCAAGCCAAGAAGTCTCGCACAAGGAGTCCCCCAAGGATCCTCACTTTCCTCTACTCTGTTTAATATTTATCTCACACCACTCTGCCGGCTACTTTCAAAACTGGGTCTTCAACACTTCATTTACGCCTATGATGTACAGATCCTCATACCTATCACCAGTTCTCTATCAAATGCCCTGAACACATGGAATGTGGCCCTCACAGAAATTAAAAAACTACTTACAGACAACTACTTGGCTATTAACACCAACAAAACCGAGCTGCTCATCATCACACCTCCAAAAAACGCAACATTGAGCACAACTGTATTATCACAAGCCAGCCCTCCTATGGCACAGCAAGTCCGCAGCCTTGGCATCATCATTGACAGCAATCTTACGTTTAAAAAATTCATCTCGGACACGGATAAAAACGGATTTTTCAAGCTCCACACGCTAAAATGTATCAAACCGCTCTTACACCCATATCACTTCCGCACAGTACTGCAAGCAACTATTCTATCAAAGCTTGACTACTGCAACGCACTTCTATTAGACTTACCAAAAACCACGCTACAACCATTGCAAATGTTACAAAATGCAGCTGCCTGCATCATTACCGACACACGCTGCCACGAGCACATCACTCCCGCACTCCAGTCTCTACACTGGCTACCCTTTCCATCCAGGATCATATATAAATCCATTACCCTAATACATAAAGACATCCATAACCGAAATATGCTTTGGTTCTCCGAACACCTATACTTCATAAAGTCAAACCGACCAACCAGATCCCAGCATCAAGCCAGACTGCCGATCCCCTCTCCTAAACTGACCAAACTTGCTTCTACAAAAGAACGATTGCTCACCATAGCTGGAACCACTATATGGAACAGTATGCCCTCTGAACTGCGCCAGGAACCTTGTCACAAAAAATTTAAACAAAACCTAAAAACCTGGCTGTTCAAAAAAGCCTACCATTAACTGACTGGGACACATACAATCCATTTACGTTGCTGTTACAACCTGTACATCCCCCAGTCTCCCTCTCTCCCCTAGAAAGGCTCCATCCAAGTTATTTATTATTGTTATTAAATGTTGGTTACCCTTTGATAATTGATATTTTCTCTCCTAGATACCATTTTCATAACTTTGATATTTATTCTCCTAGTTATTGGTTAAACATACTACTTGTTTTTTTTTTACCAGTTAATATGTTTTTATTGTAAAGCGCTTTGCTGAATTAATGTTTTCTGTAAACCGAGGTGATGTGCCACACGTGCCACGGTATATAAAAAATCTTTAAATAAATAAATAAAATAAATAAAAGACCATCCAGTAGTAGTAGGGTCTCCATTTATTTATTTAATTTATATTCTGCTTTTTGGCTCTTCAAAGCGGACTACATTCAGGTAGGATAGGTATTTCCGTATCCCCAGAGGACCATTCATCAAATTGCGTTATGGTGTTATAACGCCCATGGTAACACTATAACGCATGTGATAAATAATGCAGCTTGAAATACATATGCAAATTTTAAAAATTTAGTCAAAAGGGAGGAGCTTGGGCGAAGTTTATGAAAATAAGAGAGTGAGAGCACGCCTCTAGGGAGGCACACAATAGTCAACTTTCTCTACCCCTGTAGGAGGGGGCCATTCTAAATCAGGGTGAGGTTTTGGTCCTGGCCTAGGTTTTGGGTGGCAGTTTTACATGCACAGACAGAGGTACGAACAGCACAGTAGACATTAGTGAAGATTTTGTGTGATTTGGAGTAATGAAAGGTATAAAAAGATGAGATTTGTACAATGTACTCTTGTCCTAGCTTGATGCACTCTCTACCTAGTTGCTATCATGCTAGGTCGAGAGTACAATGTACAAATCTCATCTTTGTGTACCTGTCATCACTCCAAATCACATAAAATCTTCACTGATGTCTGCTGTGCTGTTCCTACCTCTGATTATGCATGTAAAACTGCCCCCCAAAACCTAGGTCATCACCAAAACCTCACCCCAAGTTCAGAAAGGCCCCTCTTACAGTGGTATAAATAGTTTACTTATATAAGTGCCTTATAAAGAATCTCTCTTTCTTGCCAGCAGCAGCCCCAAATGTGATAAAAGCCTGTCTTGGCACTTCTCAGCTCAAAATGTGAAAATATCGTGAGTGCGATAAATTTAATGCATATTGCAGTAAAATAGCTTTGCAATGCAGTAAAATAGCACATGTTGAGGTATCTGGAAAGGACGCCCCTTTTTATCATGAGCGCTATTCTCACGAAATTTATAGCAAAATGATGAATCTAGGTCTAAGTTTGTACCTGAGACAATGGAGGGTAAAGTGACTTGCCCAAAGTCAGAAGGAGCGGCAGTGGGATTTGCACCCTGGTTTCCCTGGTTTGTAGCCCACTGCTCTAACCACTAACTAGTCCTACACAAGTCTGTCAGTAATAGCTCCTAATCTCAGTAGTATGAAACCCCTATACTATACATATAAGGCAGCTGGAAATGAAACAGAAGTGTTTTATTGTGTTGCACATTTCATGTTTCTCTTGCCATTTTACTGTGCCCCTGTTCTAGGATGGGAGTTCTCACAAAATTTCTGTTAGCCTCAGAAATGTAGTCACTAACTCACTTTAATAATTTTTCACAGCTCACAAGCCCCCAGTTGCTCTCATTAAGCCCCCATCCTGCTGCTATCTGGTTGTTAAAAGCTTCACTATAGTAAAGGTAGCAGCCAGTGATCAGCAGGATGGGGTATGCTACTCTACTCTTATCCTGCCAGCCTGGGGTAGAGGGACGATGGGGACAATGGAATAGGTACAGGATCCAGTTGATGACTACATGGGGATGATCAGAAGAGGGATGGGGGAAGAAGGTAGTAAGTGCAGCAGAGATGGTTCTGGAAACCAGCCTGGTTGACTGGACCTAAATACCTGGGCTGAGAACCATTGATTTCATCACTAGTTAATTTATGCCCATTATGCACTGGACAGCAGAAGCAAAAGGGAGCAGGGCCAGAACATAGATCAAGGTTTACACATCTCAATTCCTGGGGTCACAAATGATTCTGGTTTGCAGGCCAACTGAGATATTCAATTTTTCTTAAACCAAATGTAACTCATTATTCATAAGTTTTGAAAATCAGACTTGTCTGTAGTCCTCAATCTGGAGTCAAGCACTTCATGGGCGATGCAAAGACTTTTGTTTTCTCCCTTGATATAAAGCTATTGCTATCCCTGGGAGTGAGTAACAGGAATTATATCTTCTTTATGGGATCTGCCAGGTACTTGCAACCTGGATTGGCCACTGTCAGAAACAGGATGCTGAGCTCAATGGATCTTGGTTTCACCCAGCATAGCAATTCTTATATTCTTATGATCGAGAATGGGCCTGAAGGATCTGTCCCTTCTTTGGACCACATATTAAATGGAATATCAACTGTGACCCTGGGTTTCGAGTGGAATGGGAGCTGCTGCTTGCAGAAGCTAAAGCTTTTTGATTGCAGCTTCAGCCACTACATATTTTTTTGATAGGTGACACGCATGAGAAAACCTTAAAAGGTGTTGGAAACTGGAGTAATGAATTCTAGGGCACAGCCATTTTGAATTGCATCAATAAAACATTCACTGATTGGAAGTTATGTGGGTTCAAACCTAAAAAAAAAAAAAAAAAAATCCGAAGGCAGCCGCCACAGGTATTTGCAAGGAGAGGACTGGACTTTTTATTGGGAAGAACAGGAGATCCCTGTGGAACCAAATTACTTCTCATCTTTCTAGCTCCCCTTAAAGGACCGATTTCTTCCTTTAAATCTGAACAATTGGGAAGATGACTACTTCTCTATCTATTTACCATGCCTACTGTTAGCTCTTTAATAAGACTGAACCTTGTCTTATGGAAGCCTTTGTGGGTTTAACTAGATTTGTTTTCAGTTATAGTCATGGCACTCTGATACAGATATATTATAATCAGATTTGTCCCCCTGGGTATACTTTTCTTTCATCACCCAAGGGCTGGGCGAAAGGGTGGTTTTAATTTTTCATGCAGCTTTATATATCTAATGTATTTCGTATAAAGCAAAATTGCTTACCTTGTAATAGGTGTTATCCCAGGCAGCAGGATGTAGTCCTCACATATGGGTGACGTCACTGACGGAGCCCTATTGCGGGAAAACCTTCTGTCAAAGTTTCTAGAAACTTTTGACTGGCACTGTGAGGCCACTGAGCATGCCCAGCATGCCATGATATTCTCTGCCACAGGGGTTTCACTCTAGTCTCGTGTATAGCAATAAGCTTTAGCAAAAAATAAAAGGAATGAGACCCAACTCCACGGGGTGGTGGGTGGGTTTCATGAGGACTACATCCTGCTATCCTGGGATAACACCTATTACAAGGTAAGCAATTTTGCTTTATCCCAGGACAAGCAGGATGCTAGTCCTCACATATGGGTGAACAGCAAGCTAGAGGCTGAGTCATTTTGTTGTGAAGCAACAGTAATGTATTGTTGTTGAAAATGAATCAGCCAAAGATTATAGCAGTTTGGATGTAGAAGGAGTTGGGATTAAACTGGAAACAAGTTCTTTAAGACAGATTGTCCATAGGCTGAATCCTGTCTTCCCTGTTTATCCAAACAGTAACGAGCTGCAAAGGTGTGAAGAGAACTCCATGTTGCTGCTTTACATATGTCAAGGATTGGCACTGAACGATAGTGTGCTACTGAGTTTGACATTGGTCTTACTGAATGTGCCTTTACTCGCCCCTGTAGAGGAAGGCCTGCCTTTTCATAGCAAAACTGATGCAATCTGCCAACCAGTTAGAGAGAGTATGTTTACCCACCGCTTTACCCGGTTTGTTTGGATCATAAGAAACAAAAAGCTGATTGGATTTCCTGTGGACTGCAGTGCGGTTTAAATAAAAGGATAATGCATGTTTACAGTCCAAGGTATGTAAGGCCCGTTCCCCTTGGTGAGAATGAGGCCTTGGGAAGAATGTGGGTAAAACTATGGATTGGTTCAAGTGGAATTCCGTAACTACTTTGGGAAGGAATTCTGGATGTGTACGGAGAACCACTCTGTCATGTAGGAATTTTGTATAGGGTGAGTACGTGACAAGTGCTTGTAACTCACTAACCCTTCTAGCTGATGTAATGGCTATGAGGAAGATAGTCTTCCATGTGAGAAATTTAAGATCAAAGGAATCTATGGGTTCGAAAGGAGAACGCATTAGTCTTGTTAAAACCAGATTCAGGTCCCATTCTGTGACTGGAGGCCGAATTGGTGGTCTAATTTGAGTTAAACCTCTCATAAACCTGCTGACAAGAGGTTGTGTGGAAATAGGTAGATCTCCCATATTGTTATGGTAAGCTGAGATTGCACTTAAAGGGACTCTTACGGATGAAGTCTGGAGACCAGAATCTGAAAGATGGTATAAGTAGTCTAGAAGAGAAGTAGTGGGGCAAGTGAAAGGATCAATATTGTTTTGCCTGCACCACAAGGTGAATCGTTTCCATTTGGAAGAATAGTTCTTTCGTGTGGAAGGTTTACGTGAAGCTATAAGCACTTGATATACATTGGTTGAAAGATTGAATGGTTGTAAAATCAAGTTTTCAACATCCATGCTGTCAGGGATAGGGATTGAAGGTTGGGATGGCGCAACCGACCCTGATCCTGAGTTATGAGAGTGGGAGCTACTCCCAGGCAAATTGGATCCCTGACTGACAGGTCTAGAAGTGTGGGAAACCATACTTGTCGAGGCCAATACGGGGCTATGAATATCATGGAACCCTTGTCCTGTTGTAGCTTCACTAGAGTTTTGGTTATGAGCGGTATCGGAGGATACGCGTATAGTAGGCCTGAGTTCCAAGGGCGAGCAAAGGCATCCTTGGCTGGCTGGTTCTTCTGTTTGTGCAGAGAACAGAAATTGTCCACTTTGTGATTCAGACGTGACGCAAAGAGGTCTATTGTTGGTTGTCCCCAACACTGAAATATCCTGGTCGCTACTAAGGGATCCAGGGACCATTTGTGTGGTTGGAACTAGCGACTGAGTCGATCCGCCACTACGTTGTGAATGCCTGCCAGATAAGTGGTTGTGTCCCCAGCTCCAAATCTGTGCAGCTTCTTGACAAAGGAGATACGAGCCCGTACCTCCCTGTTCGTTGATGTACCACATGGCTACTGTGTTGTCTGTTTGGATGAGAACAGTCTTGTGTGAAAGGCAGTCCTTGAACGCATGCAGCACATAGTGTATAGCTCGAAGCTCCAGGAAATTGATTTGAAATGTTGCTTTGAGTTTTGTCCAAGTCCCCCGAGTTTGGAGAGTGTCTATGTGAGCTCCCCAACCCAAGGTGGATGCATCTGTAGTTAACGTTATCTGTGGGACTGGTTGTTGGAAGGGTAGGCCCTTGCGCAAATTGTCCTTGTTCGCCCACCAAAGTAGAGAGGAACATAGCTGGTGGGTTACTTGAATTGAAGCATGCAGTGGTTGAATGGCTTGGATCCATTGTGATCTTAAAGTCCATTGAGTTACTCGCATGGCTAGTCTTGCCGTAGGAGTGATATGCATTGTGGAGGCCATGTGGCCTAGTAAAGTTAGAAACTGATGAGCTGTTGCTTGTTTGTTTGAATGAATTGAGTTTGCCAATAGGGATAGTGTTTCTGCTCGATCTTCGGGTAGAAAGGCCTTTGCGAGGATGGTGTTCAATTCTGCTCCTATGAATTGAAGGAGATGAGATGGAGTAAGATGGGATTTTTGATAGTTGATGAGAAATCCCATCGAATGGAGAACTGTAATTGTTTGATTGAGAGAAGTTAGAGCTCCTTGTAGAGATTGACTTCTGATGAGCCAGTCGTCTAAGTATGGAAAAACATGGACACTTTGCTTGTGCAAGTGTGCTGCTACTACTGCCAGACATTTTGTGAATACTCTGGGAGCAGAGGCAAGTCCGAATGGCAGAACTCTGTATTGGAAAGGTTGATGACCCACCATAAAGCGCAGGTACTTGCGATGAGGAGGGAATATTGTAATGTGAGCATAAGCGTCTTGAAGATCCAGAGAACAAAGATTGTAGAGATTACTTACCTGATAATCTCCTTTTCCTTAGTGTATGCAGATGGACTCAAAACAAGTGGGTATAGTGTGCTCGTGCTAGCATTTGGAGACGGATCTGACGTCAGCACGGGTACATATACCCCCGCAGGAAGTGCAGCAATTCAGTAATCTTCCTTGCAAAAGCTTTATGGATATATGTGTAACTGACCGATCGATTAAATGAACAGGATTACCCTGACCGATTGATAGTAGCTGGAGACCGCCAGTGTTCTCAACCGGAAGGCGTCGACACCCGGCAGGGTGGATGCCCTATTATAAGAAAAACATGGCTTACTGTGAGTCGGTGAATCCCCATGTATACCGGCAGCCGGGCGGGATGCTGAGTCCATCTGCATACACTAAGGAAAAGGAGATTATCAGGTAAGTAATCTCTACATTTCCTAGCGTGTAGCAGATGGACTCAAAACAAGTGGGATGTACAAAAGCTACTCCCGGACTGGGCGGGAGGCTGCTCGAGGTCCGTTCAGGATTGCCCTTGCAAATGCTGTGTCCTCCCTGGCCTGGACGTCCAGACGGTAGAATCTGGAGAAGGTATGGAGGGAGGACCACGTCGCCGCTTTACATATCTCTGCAGGTGACAGCATCCTAGTTTCTGCCCTTGCGCTCTGGTAGAGTGAGCCTTGACCCGTAGAGGTGGTGGTTTTCCCGCTTCTACGTAGGCTGCCTTGATAACTTCTTTGATCCAGTGGGCGATGGTTGCCCGGGAGGCTGCTTCCCCTTGCTTCTTCCCGCTGTGAAGGACGAACAGGTGGTCCGTCTTTCGTACTGCTTCTGACATTTCCAGGTATCTGGACAGTAGCCTGCCGATGTCGAGATGGCGTAGTATTCGACCTTCTTCCGACTTCTTCAAACCTTCCGTGGTAGGCAAGGATATGGTTTGGTTGAGGTGGAAGTGAGAGACTACTTTGGGTAAGAAGGAAGGAACCGTGCGAAGATGGATAGCCTCTGGAGTGATTCTGAGAAATGGATCATGGCAGGACAGTGCTTGTAGCTCTGAGATGAACACCATCTTCAAGGTTAACAAACGGAGGGACAGGCCTCGAAGTGGTCTGAAGGCGTGTCTTGCTAGAAATTCCAAAACTAGGTTGAGGTGCCATAGGGGTACTGGCCACTTCAGTGGCGGGCGAATGTGTTTGACTCCTTTCAGGAAACGTGAAACGTCTGGGTGTGTGGCGATGCTGTTGCCGTCACTCCGGGGACCATAGCAGGATACTTGGACATTGATGGAATTGAGGGACAGACCCTTCTGAAGTCCATCTTGTAGGAAATCCAAAATGATAGGGATCTTAGCGGCATGTGGATTGGTGCTGTGAGTTTCGCACCAGGCTTCAAATACTCTCCAGATTCTTATATATGTTAGTGATGTGGAGAACTTGCGTGCTCGGAGGAGTGTATCTATTACCGGTCCCGAGTATCCTCTTTTCTTCAGTCTAGCCCTCTCAATGGCCAGACCGTAAGAGAGAATTGAGCTGGATCCTCGTGGAGGATGGGACTTTGCCGCAGCAGGTCCCTGTGTGGAGGCAGGGGAAATGGAGTCCCTGCCAGTAATCTTCTCATGTCTGTGTACCAGGGTCTTCTTGGCCAGTCCGGGGCCACTAGAAGAACTAGGCCTCTGTGCCGCTGAATCTTGTGTACGATGGCGCCCAGCAGGGGCCATGGAGGAAAGGCATATAGCAGGGTCCCCTGAGGCCATGGCTGTACCAGGGCATCGATCCCCTGGGATAGCGGATCCCGCCTGCGGCTGAAATATCTGGGTACTTGAGCGTTGGACCTGTCTGCTAGTAGGTCCATGATCGGCGTCCCCCACTGATCCACAATCATCTGGAAAGCTGTGGGCGACAGCTGCCATTCCCCTGGATTTAGGCTTTCTCTGCTGAGGAAGTCTGCCGTGGTGTTGTCCTTCCTGGCGATGTGAACGGCGGAGATGTCCTGGAGATTCGCTTCCGCCCAAGTCATCAGGGGGGCTATTTCTAGGGATACCTGTTGGCTTCTGGTTCCGCCCTGTCGGTTGATGTATGCCACCGTGGTGGCATTGCCCGACATCACTCTGACTGATCTGTTTCGAAGTCTGTGGGCAAATCGCAGTCACGCTAGCCTGACTGCCCGTGCCTCTAGTCGGTTGATGTTCCACCCCGACTCTTCTCTGTTCCACCGCCCTTGGGCGGTGAGTTCTTCGCAATGTGCTCCCCATCCGTTCAGGCTGGCATCTGTAGTGAGCAGGGTCCAGGTTGGGGAGGACATTCTTGACCCCCGGCTCATGTGGCCGGGCTGCAACCACCACCGTATTTGATTCCGCACTCTGGCTGGTAGAGGTAGGTGTGTGGTGTAGTTCTGTGATCGTGGGCTCCACCGAGATAGGAGGGCGCGTTGTAATGGTCTCATATGAGCCCGCGCCCATGGTATCACCTCCAGAGTGGATGCCATAAGGCCGAGGACCTGTAAGTAATCCCAAGCTGTGGGCCGGGTGGCGCTCAGCAGAGCCTGCAGACGATTCCGGAGCTTTGATCTTCTCTTGGAGGTCAGGCTGACCTTGTCTTCCTGGGTGTCGAATCGGACTCCTAGGTATTCCAGCGACTGAGAAGGCTGTAGGGAACTCTTGTTCAAGTTTACTACCCATCCTAGGCTTTCCAGAAGAGCTATAACTCTGTTGGTTGCCTGGTGGCTCTCCTCCGGTGACTTTGCCCTGATCAGCCAATCGTCCAGGTAGGGATGGATGAGAATTCCTTCCTTCCTGAGGGCTGCCGCCACTACTACTATGACCTTGGTAAAGGTTCGCGGCGTGGTGGCTAACCCGAAGGGTAAAGCTCGGAACTGGAAGTGTTGATTCAGGACTTTGAAGCGTAAATAGCGCTGGTGATCCCGATGAATTGGGATATGCAAGTAGGCTTCTGACAGATCTAGGGATGTGAGAAACTCCCCTGGCTGTACTGAATTTTTGACAGACCGCAGAGTTTCCATGTGAAAGCTGGGGACCCGTAGGTGTCGGTTGACCGATTTGAGGTCCAAGACGGGCCTGAAAGTGCCCTCCTTCTTGGGCACTACGAAATAAATGGAATAATGCCCAGAATGTAACTCCCCTGCAGGCACTGGGGTTATGGTTTTTAGGCACAGGAGCCTCTGCAAGGTAATTTCTAGTACCGCCCTCTTGAGGGGTGAACAAGGAGATTCCAGAAACTTGTCCGGCGGGAGCTGAAGAAAGTCCATATGATGGCGAGGACCCACTGGTCCGAGGTAATCTCGACCCACCTGTGGTAGAAGAGGGTTAGCCTGCCCCCTATGGCTGCTACCCCCGGATGGGTCGGTTAATTGTCATTGTGGGGTGCGGCCGGGACCCGAACCCAAGCCGGTTCCCCTCTTGTTGCGCTTAGTCCGAAAGGACTGGTTCCTGGCCTGCGGACGAGGTGCTTGGTAGCGAGTCCTGTAAGGGTTGAAGCGCTGTGAGTTTCTACCTCTGGATGGTCTAGGTAAGGGGGCTGGCTCCTCCTTGGCCTGTCTTCTGGTAGACGGGGTAATGGAGAAGCGCCCCATTTATTGGCCAGTTTCTCGAGGTCGCTGCCGAACAGGAGGGATCCCTTAAAGGGCATTCTCGTGAGACGTGTCTTGGAAGAGGAGTCGGCCAACCAATTACGTAGCCAGAGCTGCCTCCTGGCTACCACTGCGGATGATACTCCCTTGGCTGCCGTACGGACTAGATCGGAGGCTGCGTCAGTGAGAAACGAGAGCTGATTCCATCTCTTCTCCCGGGGTGTTGTTCCTAGCCTGTGATAAACAGGAACGCGTCACCACGGTGCAGCAGGTCGCAATACGTAGGGACATAGCTGCCACCTCAAAGGCTTGTTTCAAAATGGCGTCCATGCGCCAGTCATGTGTATCCTTGAGGGCCGTCCCCCCTTCCACCGGAATGGTGGTGCGCTTCACAATTGCGCTTACTATGGCGTCTACCTGAGGGCACGCCAGCATTTCCTTAGCTGCCGGGTCTAAGGGGTACATGCCAGCCAAGGCTCAACCCCCTTTGAATGAGGCCTCCGGCGCATTCCATTCCAGATCTATTACCTGCTGTGCTGCTTGTAGGAGGGGAAAATGGTGAGTCATTTGACACAGGCCCTCTAACAGGGGGTTCATTCTCGGTTCCCCTGGGGTGTCATGGCCCGGAAGAGCCAGTTCCGACAGGCATTGCGAGATCAGGCCTGGAAGATCCTCTTTCAGAAAGAAGCGCCTCATGGTTCGATATGGTTCAATCCCCGAGGGAAATTCTCCCTCCTGGGGGGCTCTTCGTCTTCCTCAGGGCAATCTGAATCCCCATAAGTGGGGCTTCCGGGTGGCGAGTGGCCGTGCCTAGGCCTTGAGGGTCCAGGGGCCGGGTCATCCGGTACGAGGGTGTGCACCCACTGCCTCTAGGCCGCGCCCGAACTCGTCTCGCTCGGGGGCCAAGTCCACGCTGGGACCGAGGCTGCCTCCAGGCCGCGCACGAACTCGTCTCGCTCGGGGGCCAAGCCGCGCCCGAGCCCTTCTCGCTCGGGGGCTAGGTCCCTGCCGCGATCCGGCCACCGGACCGAGGCACTCACCTCCGAGGGACCACGGAAGTCACCTCGGGAAACTCAACTGGGGGAGTGACCGAATGGTATCACTGCAGGAGTGCGGGGCTCGTCTTCAGGTAATTGTCTTCTATGAATTTAGCCGTTAGAATTTGGAAAAAACGCTCAGCGAGCGCGAGGTAGCTCCAAACTGCTTTGGAGACGGAAATTATTGAATTGCTGCACTTCCTGCGGGGGTATATGTACCCGTGCTGACGTCAGATCAGTCTCCAACTGCTAGCACGAGCACACTATACCCACTTGTTTTGAGTCCATCTGCTACACGCTAGGAAAAATCTCCTTTTTGAAGAAGTGGAAGCATGGTGCCTAGGAATACCATCCTGAACTTTTCTTTCTTGAGAAATTTGTTGAGATTTCTGAGATCGAGGATGGGACGTAGGCCCCCGGTTTTCTTTGGAATGAGGAAATACCGGGAATAGAACCCTCTGCCCTGCTAAGACCGGGGCACCGGTTCTACAGCCTCGGATTTCAGAAGGGTGGACAATTCTACTTGTAACTGAAACATGCGATATTTGTTGAGATGAACCTGAGTTGGTGGAAATTCTGTGGGAATTGAGAGAAAGTTGAGTTGGTATCCTCGAGATATTATGGACAGAACCCATTGATCCGTTGTTATTGCAACCCAATTGTGGTAAAATGTGGATAATCTGCCTCCTACGGGGAGTTCTGGCCGAGGATTTGTGGAGAGGCTGAGTTCCCTGGATGGATTTTCAAAAGCCAGCCGCAGGTCCTGTCTGAGTAGCAGGTTGGGGCCTAGTTGTTCTTTGCTGACGTGATTGTGTTCTTTGTTGGGTTCTAGATTGCCTGGGCCTAGACGAAGGAGGATAATATCTTTTTTGACTGTAATAGGGTCGTCTCATGTCTCTCCTTTGAGGTCTATGGGTGGCATGTGTAGTGGGGTCCTGGGGAAGGGAGGAATGTTGTCTTAAGGTCTCATTATGTTCTTTCAACTGAGACACCGCTTCTTGTACCTTTGTACCGAATAAATTGTCCCCTATACAAGGGAGGTCCACCAATTTATCTTGGACCTCTGGCCTAAGGTCTGAGGCCTTAAGCCAGGCCCACCTTCTGGCACTAATGCCTGAGGCTGCCACCCTTGAAGCTGTCTCGAAAGAATCGTATGCAGCTCTTACTTCATGTTTACCAGCTTCAAAAGCTTTATTTATGATGTTTTGTGCAGGTTCTCTATATTCTTGTGGAAGAGATGGTATAAATTCTTCCATTTGCTTCCAGAGGTTTCTTTGGTATTGGGTGATATACAATTGATAGGATGAGATCCTAGAATTGAGCACTGCACCCTGAAATACCTTGCGACCTAGAGAATCTAAGAACCTGTTGTCCTTTCCAGGAGGATTGGATGAGTGAACTCTTGTCCTTTTAGCCTTTTTCTGTGCAGATTCCACAACTACCGAATTGTGGGGTAGCTGTCATTTTTGATAGCCAGGCGTGGCTTGAACCAAGTATGTGGAGTCCATCCTTTTGTTTACTGAGGGAACAGAACAGGGATGTTCCCAAAGTCGGTGTTGTAGTTGTAGGAGGAGATCATGTATAGGTATTGCCATTACTTGTTTAGGAGGGTCAACAAATTGTAAGACCTCTAGAGTTTGATGGCAGAGATCCTGCTCTGACTCCAACTTAAAAGGGATAGAGTCAGCCATGTCTTGCACAAAGGTAGAAAAGGTAAGATCCTCTGGAGGGGATTGTTTCCTAGGGTGTGGTGGTGAAGGATCAGACAAAGATTTCAGAAGAAGTGTCTGATGCAGTAAATGTGTCATAATCTGGAGTGTGTTGTGGTTTCATCACAGTTTTTGGTGGAGGAATCAAACCAGAGGGCCCTGGTAGGGGAAGAATCCTCTTCTTGCGGATTTGAGGGCAAAGAGTCCAATAAATCCTGGTATTTCTTCTGTATAACAGAATACAATGCTGGAGGAGGAAGCGGCATAGTCAATGAAGTGTGTGGCATCGATGGTATCGAGGATTTCGATGTGTGTTTCGATGGCATCGTCGATGTTCCAGTTTTTTTATGTGACGGTGCAGAAGTGACAATAGGCACCGATATTTGAACAGAGGATGTAGTTAGCATCGATGTAATCTCTGAAGAGAGAGGAGGCATCGACATCGGCATCGATGGAGTAGGAGTACTTGATGTCCGTGGCATCGGGGATTCCCGCGGCATCGGGAAGGTACCCGGCATTGGCGCCGGAACTAAATCGGTCATCGGTGACGTCATAGGTAAGGAAGACGTCACCGGCATCGGCGGTATCGCCGGCAGTGTAGTCACCGGTAGGTGTTCTTTTATGGCCTGCAGTACCGCTTCTTTGATGAATAATGTCAAGTCTTGTGGTACTGGGGGAACGCTTGACACCGGTGGAGGCGGAGACATTAGTACCTGCGGTGGAGCCAGTTCTACCGAGGGAGGCCTAGGAGACAGCGAGGTATCTTTGTGCTTAGGCTGTTTTTCGCTCGGTTCCTCATGGGAGGATACGGTCGGTGATGTCGAGGCATGCAGATGATGATGTTTATATCTAGGCCTTACCTCCGTAGTCGAATGTATCGATACTGTCGACGGTGTTGGCGAGGATATGTCTCCCGAACCGTCCAGTCGGTGCTTTAACAAAATTTTCTTGGAAGCTCCTGCCGGTGATGATTTCGATGAAGTCGATGGTGAAGGAATCAATTGTAGACGGAAAAGTTTTTCTATTTTTTCCTGTTGCAATTTTCGTCCTTTTGGTGTCATTTCCTGGCATTGCTGACAGGAGGAAATGTGTTTTTCACCCAAACAGACAATGCATTCTAAATGCGGGTCTGTGACTGACATTGTGCGATTACAAGTCGGGCATTTTTTGAAACCCGACGCCATGGTGACATCGACGGCCGTCGATGACTGAGAAAAATTTGAATTAGCGTTATTAAAAAAATAAACGCTGAATTACCTCACCAGCCGGTGAAGAAGAGAAATGAGTGAGATCCCGTGAGGGAGAGATTTTGAAATAATGACTTTTTTAGTCAGAAACTGAGAGTAATCTCAGAGGGCTCCGATAACCGTGATGCTGACAGCAGCGCAGAAAAACGAAGACTAAAGTGAGACCCCTGTGGCAGAGAATATCATGGCATGCTAGGCATGCTCAGTGGCCTCACAGTGCCAGTCAAAAGTTTCTAGAAACTTTGACAGAAGTTTTTCCCGCAATAGGGCTGAGTCAGTGACGTCACCCATATGTGAGGACTAGCATCCTGCTTGTCCTGGGATAAAAATGTGTATACACAGTGAAAGTTTGGTAGTAAATTTTAGTAATTGGTCCATTGCATGCATGTATTTCCCTCTGGGACAGGGAGAGGTGAATGCTGCTGGACAGTTTTAGATTTCATCTCTTCCTTATATCTATGAAATAAATCACTGTTAGTAGGGGATTTTAATATACAGGTAGACTGCCCTTCCAGAAGAACAATGAAAGATTTTTTAGGGTTGGTTATGTCTTTCAGCCTAACAATTAGTTACCTCTCCAACCCACAGAGTTGGACATACCTTAGATTTGATTTTATTTCCTACAGATCTTGTGAGTAAAAATTCAATTTTTGATTTGGATGTTGAAGTATTATGGTCTGACCATTTTTAATTAGGTTTAAGTTTTTACCTGAAAATAATCTTATTGGTATTGTCCCTACCAAAATTTCACATCAAACACCTGAAAAGACTGATATAAAAAGTTTTGCGACAGAATGGGAAGGTGAAAGATAAATTGGGTAATTTATTCTGCCATTTCTTTTGCAGACTCCCTTTCTGATGCTTTGTCAAGTAGTTTTTCAGAAGATTGCTCCTCTGAAATCTGTGGATTGCCAATCCATTAGACCGTGTGTTCCTTGGTTTAATATTGTGTTAGTTGGAAAAAAAAAGGGCCATGTGACATTTGGAGAAATTCTGGGAGAGTACATGACAGGAAAACATGTATCAATGGTTAGGCTATGTACAAAACAGTCTGAAAAGACTAGGAAATTATATCAATTAATACATGTGAATGATGTAAGGAAGATTTGAAACGAAGTAAAATATAGTTTACACTTGACAGAACCTCCTTCTGTAGCTACATCTGCTGGTGTGGACTGTGATGAGTTTGTAGCATATTGTAAACATAATCCCCATAATCGCACAGGCAGCCTGGTATAAACATCTAACACATTTGGGAGAAAAAGTTCCAAATCTTGAGGTGGTGAATCCCGCAGGCGATATCATATTATTTTGACCCAAAAGAAACACAGACTGAGCAGTGGGAGAAGACTTCATCAGACAAGAAACGCTGGATTTCAAAATGGCAGCCGTTCCTTGTGAAAAGGCCACTTGAGATGAGGTAAATTCCAAAAACTTGTCCAGATGCTCAGGGTTAAAACAGAGGACCCCATCAACACTAATAAATGCAAGTCAAAATGGAGCATTTTTTTTAAGGTATCCCCTCCCCCCCACCACCCAAAGAAGATTTAGCTTTCTCACAAACTGAATAACATTGACCACAATCATTTTCCATGGTTGTTTTAGAATTGACACAAAATAACCGTTGGTAAGGATCTCAAACAGCCCATAATTGTCTCTCCCAAATTCCCCAAATTAAACCTCACCTCTTTCTAGAAGGTTAAGTCAGCAGATCCCAATTAAAAATAGTGCTCACCAAAACAAACAGCCTCTGTGTTAACCCCCCTTACTATAAAAGAAAATTAGGTCTTACCTTCGATAATTTTCGTTCCTGTAGTACCAAGGATCAGTCCAGACTCCTGGGTTATGCCTCCTGGGGCGGAGGCATAACCCAGGTGGAAACAGCAAAACTTGACAGGCTCTGCCATATATACTGGGGTGCCACCCACAGCCTGTCAGTATTATGCAATGTCAAAGCAGGACAATTCCCTCATATAAACTAACTATGTACATGAAGGTCAACCGGGGAACAGATGGGTCACGGCACCCAAAAAGAACCTGACCCAGGCAAACGAAGGGAACAGATTCAAATTCTTGTCAAAAACAATCAAACTTACCAAGAAAACCAAGAACAGCGGACTCTCCGAACTTACTGCAGAATAGGGCGGGACTCTGGACTGATCCTTGTTACTACAGGAACGAAAATTATTGAAGGTAAGACCTAATTTTCTTTTCCCTGTACATACCGGATCAGTCCAGACTCCTGGGATGTACCAGAGCTCACTTCTTGGGGTGGGCAATGGAGAGGCCCGCTCTCAACACGCCTGCTCCAAAATTACCCTCCCTGGAACCCTGTACATCCAGATGCTAATGACGCGCGAACGTGTGCAACGATTTCCAGGTTGCTGCCCTACAGATCTCTAATGGGGAGATCTGATGGCACTCCACCCAGGAAGCCGCCTGCGAAAGCGTGGAGTGCGCTTTCAGCCCTAAAGGAAGGGGGTCGACCACTCAGGAGATACGCAGAATTTATAGATTCCTTCAACCAGCGTGAAATGGTAGTCTTGGACACCATATTGCCCTTATTGGGGGCCCTTCCAAACTACAAAAAGATGATCCAAGACTCGGAAACCATTAGTGACCTCAAGATAGCGTAAAAGGACTACGCATATCCAACTTCTTCAGTTCATTGGAGGGTTTATCCGAACCTTCGAGATGGGCGAACACTGGAAGTTCCACCGACTGATTCAAATGAAAAGCGGACACTACCTTGGGAAGGAACGAAGGGACAGTCCGGAGACTAACGCCCGACTCAGAAATCCGCAAGAAGGGTTCCCTACAGGATAGGGCAGAAGCTCGGAGACTCTCCTAGCCGTAGTGATCGCCACCAGAAATACAACTTTCAAAGTCAGATCCTTCAGGGAAGCTCCCTTCAGGGTTTCGAATGGAGGCGCACACAATGCTTTGAGAACCAAATTTAAGTTCCAGGAGGGACAAGGTACAGCAACCGGTGGACGCAGGTGCGTTGCCCCTTTCAGGAATCGAACCAGATCAGGGTGAGATGCCAACGGCCCCCCATCCACCGACCCATGCAAGGAAGCAAGTGCCGCCACCTGTACTCGCAGAGAGCCAAGCCCCCCTGGAGAAAAGCCATAATATCAGGAATAGTCGTCAGAGTAGGGCGGATCGCTCGAGACACACACCACGCCTCAAAAACTTTCCACACACGCATATGTGATAGCGAAGTCGAGACCTTGCGCAACCGCAAGAGGGTGGCCGCCACCGCATCCAAATAACCTTTCCCCTTCAGCTGGAGCCTCTCAAAAGCCATGCTGCTAGATAAAAGCGATCTAACTGATCGAAACAGACGGGGCCCTGATGAAGAAGATTCGGTAACGCCGGAAGCCGGAATGGCGCTTCCAATGACAGGTTGACGAGGTCCGCGAACCACGGCCTGAGAGGCCACTCTGGAGCTACCAGAATTTTTTTCTTTTTTTTACCTCACCGGTGCTGTCCCCTGACGAGTGCTGGATCGGTCCGGTTGGGGTGAGTGAGCCGGGCTCCCCGGTATCACCCCGGCTGGGCTTGGATCGGTGGGGTCGTCAACCCCTAGCCCCAGCGATCTGCTCGACCAGGGGGGATGGCCCTCTCAGGACCTGGCAACCCCCTGGGAGCACAGACCGTTCCTCTACTAACCTGAGGAAAAAAACAGAAAGTAGCGTCTTTTTTTTTTTTTTTAATTTATAAACTTAACTGAAAAGAACACTGACTATCTATGCTAAACTTAGCCAAAACCCTTTCTATAATTTTTTTAATTTTTTTAAACCAGGCTGTGAGCTATGCACCCATACCACCTGCTGGAAACAGAGAAATACTGACAGGCCGTGGGTGGCACCTCAGTATATATGGCAGAGCCTGTCAAGTTTTGCTCTGTTTCCACCTGCTGGTGCGGAGGCATAACCCAGGTATCTGGACTGATCCGGTACATACAGGGAAAAGAGTCTTAAGCATATGCATAGTCTTACCAATGTACACCAAGTTACAAGGACATCAAATGGCATAGATAATATTCGCCAAAATGCATGATAGATTTTGGTGGAAATAAAAGGGGTGATGTCCTGCTAGCTGAAGAGGTTGACCTTGGAATATCAACTTGCATACATTACATCAATACATTTTGTTTTCACTATTTGAAGGGAAAAGGTTGCTCTCACAATGCAAAAAATGTTGAAAATTGATAACTGAACACGTCACGGACACAAATCTATATGCTTAGAGCAAAATCGGTATCTGTCTCTGTTGGAGTTTTAACCAGACACCAGAGTTTGTTTAGCAATATACAAGATCCCCGATATTTGTAGTTTGCCCAATTAAAATACCCAGCACACAACCTCTCTATTTTCATTTTTTAAACTTTCTGAGAGGCAGAGATAGGGGATGGTGGAAGGAGAGAGATCAGGGAAAACATTTTCTTGACAGAGGATCCTTCAAAGGTATAAAAGTGTCCAAAAGGCGGAATATAAATTAATTAAATAAAGATACCTCACTTGCTCAATTCTTCCAAACCCATTGGAGGCTGGGAGTCTCCTGAGGACTTGCTAACTGGTAAATAAAAGCCAGCAGCCTGGCTTACAGAGCAGTACAAATAGCTCTAAATACTTAACCAGGAAAACAATAAACCCAAACCTGGGAGATAAATAACCTGTTGCATCAAAATAGTACGTCCTGCCATCCATTAGAGACGGAGAATACCGGCTTTTGATGGAACTGTACCATGATAACAACCAGTGATTTTGTCACAGAAAAAGGTGTGTCCTCTGTCTCCATCTGCTTAGTATGGGAAG
This sequence comes from Rhinatrema bivittatum, assembly GCF_901001135.1. Taxonomy (NCBI): domain Eukaryota; kingdom Metazoa; phylum Chordata; class Amphibia; order Gymnophiona; family Rhinatrematidae; genus Rhinatrema; species Rhinatrema bivittatum. The sequence continues at coordinate 223,299,583 of NC_042623.1, forward strand.
AAAAAAAAATCATATGTCTTGGCTGGTGTGGTGGGATAAGGAATTTCATGCTCAGTCCCCTGGCCTAGGGCATTTTGCTTTACAATATCTACATGCCCTCAGATTGCCCTATTAGTAATATAGTAAATGATGGCAGATAAAACTATCTATGATACATTTCTCTTATTGCCTCAATTTCCAGCACCTTTTGGATATTTTGACGAAGACCCATTAGTTCCTACACTGCACTGCTCGTCTTTAATGATGGAGAGACTTGTGATTTGTAAAGGCATTTTAAAAATTAAAGTAAAATAATGAAAGCCTACCTTTAAAATCATTTCTTCTATAACTGCTGCAAAAACATTTTTCTGTAGTTCAACTGGCTGAAAGGAAATTCCTATCTAAAGAAGGCAAAGAAAAACATTTATCAAAGGCTAAAAATACATTAAAAACTAAGATTATCATCCTACTCCATGTCAGTAGGGAGAATCTGAGCCAGCCTTGGTTTTCTACCCATTGTTGACAAGGTCATGCAGCTGCAATTTTTCATGAAAAAAAAGATCTACAAATCCATGCATACAAGGGGAAAACAGACTGACTCAACCTCTAATAGACATGGAGCAGTATTATAACCCTATACAAAAGGGGCAACTGTTACATGTGGCTAACATTTCTGGTTTGTGAATAGATTAAATAGTCCTGTGACAGGACAAGACAGAAGCCCCAAGTAACATGAGACCTATTATACCGAAGCCTCAATTCACTTTTAGCCAATAAGACTGCAGGATGCAATATGGCTTGCTATAGGAAGCAGCTTCTGATTGCATTAGAAGGCAATAATCCTTAACACGCATTTTTCCTCCTATTTCAACTTAGCAAAAGAAGAGTTCCTGAAAGCCACTCTGATAGGACAGATACAATCTTTCTGAAAGATTTTCATGCTTCTTTGGGCTTCCTAAGAAATATTTATAGCCCACAAACAGGTCTGAGGCACAGCTGGCCTCTAAGCATTACTCAAGTTGGGGTACCAATCTTGGGCTGGGAAGGGAGAGAAACTACCATGGCTGTGCTGATCAGTTAGTCATAAAGCAGTGCAGTCCAGTCCGTCATGAGAGATGCCTCAAAAAATTAAGTAGTAATAGAATAGAAGATGATGTCTTACTGTAGACTTGTTAAAAGATAGAAAACAAACATTAGAACTAAATGATCAGTTTTCCCAATGAAGACAGATAAGTAGTAGATGCCATTCATAAATAATCTGGAAATGGGAGCATTGAGTGATGTAATCAAATTTGCAGAACACAAAAATATTCAAAGTAATTAAAATGCAAGCAGACAAGGACCTACAGAATGACCTTGTGAGACTGGGAAACTGGGCACCTAAATAGCAGATGAAATTTAATGTGTACAAGTGCAAAGTGATGCACATAGAGAAAAATATTCCTAACTACAGGTACATAGATTGGGTTCCATATAAGGAATAACTACTCAGAATAATATCTTGGAGTCACTACGGACAATTCGTTGAAATCCTCGGCTTAGTATGCAGCAATGGTCAAAAATACAAATAGAATGTTAGGAATTATTTGGAAAGAATGGAGAATAAAATTGTGACTATCTGTATAGATCTATAGTGCAATCGCACCTTGTGCATTATGGGGTAGATTTTAAAAGATTGCACGCGTGCACGTCCATGTGCACGCGCGATTTTATAACATGTGCGCGCTGGCGTGCGCATGCTATAAAATGCTAGGTCAGCGCATGAAAGGGGGGGGGGGGAGTATTTTCGCTGTTACGAGCGGCAACGCATCAGGGCCTTCCCCAGTTCCCTCCCAGTCCGCTCCAATTAAGGAGTGGACTGGGAGGGAACTTCCCAGCCCCCTAGCCTGACCTCCCCTTCCCCTTCCTGCCCTAAACCACCCCCCCCAAATCTTTAACTTACGTTTTGCGTGTGCCGGCATCCTGCTGGCACACAATCCCCCAGCACAGTAGCCATTTGCCGCTGTACCAGGTGCCGCTAGTCCCGCCCCCAGACCGCCCCTTTCACAAACCGCAGGAATAACACGCTTGGCCGGGCCCTTGAAAATTGGCCCGGCGCACGTAGGTGATTAAAAATCCGGCCCTATGCGTAGTTCTGGTCACTCCATCTCAATAAAGATAGTGGAACTAGAAAATACCTGTAGCACACAATGAAATCTTTACATACTAATCAAATCAATAAAATATTTATCCAAATGCTGACTTGTAAGAGAAAACCTTAAACAAAGAATATGCAAGGAATCATGCAATGTAGTTGCCAGCTGCAATATGAAGCTAGAAGGGTGAGACTGTAAATATTTTATCCTTAAAGCCTCAAGTTATAGAATGACCCTTTTTAATTTAGAATTGATTTTGAACGATTTATTAGTCAGTTTTCCATCAAATTGTATTTTTCACAGACAGTAATTCCATATTGCAGCTGGCAACTATTTTCTTGACGACATTTTTTTTCAATTTTGAAGGGACCTTTTACCAACAGATTTCAGGTACAGCTATGGGGGCTACAATGGCCCCCTCTGTAGCAAATCTATTTATGTCTCAGTTTGAGGACATTTAGATTGCAAATTCCCCATTTCTTTTGTCCATTAGATCAGGGGTCCCCAACCACTGGTCCGCGGACCGGGACATGGGAGTTTTTGCCGATCCGCGGCGCCGCCAAGCACCGGCAGGTGTGTCGCGCGCTCCCGGTCTCTCCCGCTGCCGTTGCCGCCGGGCTGTCAGCAAGTTCAAGCCCAGTGGGAACGGCAGCGGTGCTAGAAGAAGCTGTGGCACCCGTGGCTGGCCTTTTCTTCTTCCTGCGCCCGCCCCCCCCCCCCCTCCCGGTGACCCGGAACAGGAAGTGATACTCGGTGCGCGGGAAGGAGAAAGAGCCGTGCCGCGTGATAAAGTAGCAGCGGCGGCTGCAACATCGGTCCCCGAGCAATCGAAGCAGCTGGTAATCGAGAAAGGAGACAGCAGCTTGAGCCTCCCGCGGTCGATAGGATTCTTCTTTCTTGGCCTGCGGGGGCTGCTGCAGCTCCCATTTGTGCTCCGGGGTGGGGGTGGGGAGAGGAAGTGAGTGAGAGAGAGAGAAGCAGCCAGCCAGCCTGTGTGTGATTGACTGGGCAGAGAGCTGATGTGTGTGTGTGTGTATGTGAGAGACAATGAAAGTGATTGCTCAGGGAGATGACTGATGTGTATGTGAGAGTGTGAGACATTAGTCAGGGAGGTGACTGGTGTGTGTGTGTGAGAGAGAAAAAGCATGGAAGTGAGAAGTCTGGGTATGTGGGAAAGCATGGGCTTAAGAAGCCTAGTGTTGTGGGGGTGAAAGAAACATGGGAGTGAGAAACCTGGGTGAGTGTGCATGCATGAGAGAGAGAGACTGCTTGGTAAGGTGACGGTGTGTGTGAGAGAAAAAACTGGTGTGTGTGAATGTGAGAGAATGTGATTCAGGGAATGAGAAGCCTGTGCATGTGAAGAGAGTGAGCATGGGAGTGAGAAACATGGGTGTGTGTGAGACACAGCATGGGAGGGAGAAGCCTGTATATCTGAAAGAGAACATGGGAGTGGGAAGCCTGTGTGTGTGTATGCATGAGCGAGATCAGGTGACTGATGTGTGTGTGTGTGTGAGAGAGAGAGAAATAAGGTGATTATGGGAATGAGAAGCCTGTGCATGTGAAGAGTGAGCATGGGAGTGAGAAACCTGGGTGTGTGTGAGACACATCAAGGGAGGGAGAAGCCTGTATATCTGAAAGAGAACATGGGAGTGAGAGACTGGTGAGTGAGTGTGTGTGTGTGTGTGAGAGAGAGAAAGAAATTGATTATGGGAATGAGAAGCCTACGCATGTGGAGAGAACAAGCATGGGAGTGAAAGACTGGTGAGTGAGTGAGTGAGTGAGTGTGTGTGTGTGTGTGTGAGAGAGAGAGACAGAGAAAGTGATTATGAGAGTGAGAAGCCCATATATGTAAGTAGAACACGGGAGTGGGAAGCCTGTGTGTGTGTGTATGGCATGAGAGAAACTGTTCAGGAAGGTGACTGGTGTGTGTGTGCCAAAGACTGTTTGGGAGATGATTGGTGTGTGAGAGACAGAAACGGGTCATGGGGGCATGACTGGTGTGTGTGTGTGAGAGACATGGGCACTAAGGAAGAGGACCATAAGTATAGAGCTTAGCTTCTACTGCTGCTTCTGGTGTGTGCCACGGCCTGCAGGGAAGGGGAGTAAGAGAGCTGCTGGAGGGGGTAAGTAAAGGTGGCTTTTTAAGTTTATTTTTCTTGACTGCCATTTTAATTGTGTGATGTCTGCTTTTTTGAAATATTTTATTGGTGTTTGGAGAATGTTTAATAGTTTTTATTAGTTTTTAATTGTTGGATGTTATTCTGTTCATAGCTGCTTTGAAACATTTATTCTGCTTATTAGTATAGTTTTACAGTTATTTCTGTGTGGGGATCTATAGCTGCTTGCTAGTTCTGATTTCCTAATAAGAGGTGTATTGGTTTTTAGGACCTGATTTAATATTTGTAGTGTTGCCTTTTCATAGACAGGGTTGCTCCTGTTTGAATGTATTCCATAATACAGGTGTAACTGTGTGCGGATTAGTTTATGTGCATTACTACAGATCCTGGGAGTATGTTAGGTCAGTTCTGTGTCTGTTACCGAGATGAGATATTTTGCTAGCATGTAAGCGTTTGTATCGGTCTTATTTGTTGTGTTTTCTCAAGAGGACATGCATTGGTGGTAAACTGCTGTCTTTTCATAATTAGGGCTATTGAGCCTGGAAGTAGAAGGAGTTTGAGTTGCTGTTACTGAGATGTCACCAGAACATCTTTTTTGTAGGGTGAGTTGTATGGGGAATGTCATAATTCTGCTTTACATCCATTATTGTGGGTCAGGGGGGTTCCAGTGGATACAAACTGTACTTTTACATCTAGCCCCGTGACGATCATGGGTCAGTGTGCCATGCATGTGTGAACCTATGGTGAGTTGAGTCACATTCACATTATAAATGTCATAATTAAATGATAAGTGTGCACTAAAATCCAACCCCCTCCATAACCCCGCCCCTGCCCCGCTGGGCCATGGAAAAATGTTCTTGCTTGAAGCAGGTCCCTGGTGCAAAAAAGGTTGGGGACCACTGCATTAGATTATGGAAGAGATATATAGATGATGTCTTTATGTTATGGTCAGGAACAGAAATTGAGTTAAATTCTTTTCTTGGCTGGTTAAATAGCTGAACATAAGAACAAAAGAAATTGCCATACTGGGTCAGACCAAGGGTCCATCAAGTCCAGCATCCTTTTTCCAACAGGGGCCAATCCAGGCTACAAGTACCTGGCTAGTACCCAAAAACTAAGTATATCCCACACTACTGATGCTAGTAATAGCAGTAGCTATTTTCTAAGTCAACTTGATTAATAGCAAGTAATGAACTTCTCCTCCAAGAACTTATCCAATCCTTTTTTAAACCCAGCTACACTAATTGCACTAACCACATCCCCTGGCAATAAATTCCAGAGTTTAAATGTGTGATGAGTGAAAAAGAATTTTCTCTGATTAGTTTTAAATGTGCTATATGCTAACTTCATGGAGTGCCCCCTAGTCCTTCTATTATCCGAAAGAGTAAATAACCGATTCACAATTACCCATTCTAGACCTCTCGTGATTTTAAAGATCTCTATCATGCCCCCCCTCAGCCGTCTCTTCTCCAAGCTGAATAGCCTAACATCTTTAGTCTTTCCTTATAGGGGAGCTGTTCCATCCCCTTTATCATGTTGGTCGCCCTTCTCTGTATCTTCTCCATCGCAACTTTATCTTTCTTGAGATGCGGTGACCAGAACTGTACACAGTACTCAAGGTATGGTCTCACCATGGAGCGATTCAGAGGCATTATGACATCTTCCATTTTATTTACCATTCCCTTCCTAATAATTCCTAACACTGCTTTTTGGACTGCCACAGCACACTGAGCCAACGATTTCAAAGTATTATCCACTATGATGCCTAGATCTCTTTCCTGGGGGGTAGCTCCTAATATAGAACCTAACATCATTTAACTAGAGCATGGGTTATTTTTCCTTATATGTATCACCTTGCAGTTATCCACATTAAATTTCATCTGTCATTTGGATGCCCAATTTTCCAGTCTCAAGATCCTTCTGCAATTTATCACAATCCACTTGTGATTTAGCTACTCTGAATAATTTTGTATCATCTGCAAATTTGATTACCTTACTTGTCGTATTCCTTTCCAGATCATTTATAAATATATTGAAAAGCACGGGTCCTAGTACCGATCCTTGAAGTACTCCACCATATATCCTTTTCCACTGAGAAAATTGTCCATTTAATCCTACTCTGTTTCCTGTCTTTTAACCAGTTTGTAAATCCACGAAAGGACATCACCACATATCCCATGACCTTTTACTTTCCTTAGAAGCCTCTCATGAGAAACTTTGTCAAACGCCTTCTGAAAATCCAAATACACTGTGATGAGCATATTCAGTTTTCAATGTCTAAAGATCATTCTTCCATCTCTTTCCCACAGTCACCCATTCTTGACAGATGGGCAGCCAAGAGGTACACCCCCCCACTCAAACAGGTCATTAAGAAATTCTTTACAATCCAGGATTACAGTGGGCTCTGGTAGAATTAGACCTGTGATGAGGAGACACACAATGTACCAAATGCAAAAAGAACAACAAGCCTTCTCTATATTAAAAACTGAAGAAGTTCTTGAGAAAAACATTGAAGTGTTACCAGCAAAGAGAGAGAAAATACAATGCATGCAGTATTTCAAGATCCATAACCAAAAGAAAAATCTAATTGAGATGAATAACTCTGTCAACAGTGGCACATCTACAAAAAGAAAGAGTGAAGTGAATAACAAATCTCAACTAATATCTTATAAGGAGTCCAGGAAAAGCAATAATCTTAAAGAGAGTACCTGGAAGGCTATGACCACAAATGCTCATAGTTTGGGAAATAAAATCCCAGATCTGCAGGCCCTAATGACTGAGGCAGAATTGGACATTGTTGCTATCACAGAAACATGGTTCACAGAATCTCATGAATGGGATACAACAATACCAGGCTACAACTTGTTAAGGAAGGACAGAGAGGATAGAAAAGGGGGAGGTGTGGCTCTTTATGTTAGAAACAACATCCAAGCATCTGAGCTACAAGGAAGTTGGGGTAAGGAAGAAGCTCTATGGCTCGACCTAAAAAAAGATGACGGAGCGTCCATTTATATTGGAGTGGGTTACAGGCCTCCAAACCAAAAGGAAGAGCTGGACAGAGATCTGGTTGAAGACATCCATAAGATAGGTAAGAAGGGAGAAGTGGTGATCGTGGGTGACTTTAATATGCCAGATGTAGACTGGAAAATCCCATCTGCAGAAACTAAAAATAGTAGAGCGATAGTGGATGCCATGCAAGTATCTTTGTTCAAACAAATGGTGTTGGAACCCACGAGAGAAGGAGCTATACTCGACTTAGTGCTCACTAATGCAGATAATGTCTCAGATGTCCAGGTGGGCGCCCACCTCAGCAGTAGTGATCATCAAACGGTATGGTTTAATATCACTAAAAGAATAGGGAAAAGAACCACAAAGACCCGAGTTTTACAGTTCAAAAACACAGACTTCGAGGAAATGGGGAAGTACCTGGAGGAAGAACTTAAAGGATGGGAGAACGAGAGAGATGTGGATCAACAGTGGACCAATCTAAAAGAAGCAATCACCAAGGCAACTGCTCTATATGTTAGAAATGTAAAGAAAAGCAAAAGAAAATTGAAACCTATCTGGTTCTCAAAGGAGGTGGCTGACAAAATTAAAGCTAAAAGAATAGCATTCAAGAAATATAAAAGATCCCAAAGGAAGGAGCACAAAGAAGAATATTTGTATCAACTGAGGGAGACAAAGAAATTAATCAAGTTGGCAAAAAGTCAAGCAGAAGAGAGGATTGCCAAGGAGATAAAAAATGGTGACAAAACATTTTTCAGATACATCAGCGAAAAGAGAAAGGTCCAAAGTGGTATAGTGAAATTGAAAGGTGGTAATGATCAATGTGTGGAGAGAGACGAAGAAATGGCAGAAATATTAAACGAATACTTCAGCTCTGTGTTCACTAAAGAAGACCCTGGAGAAGGACCATCTCTACACAACAAGAAACTGGAGGGAAGTGGAATGGATGAAAATCCTTTTTACAGTAGAAAATGTGTGGGAAGAGCTAAAGAACCTAAAAGTGGACAAAGCCATGGGGCCTGATGGGATTCATCCAAGGATATTGAGGGAGCTCAGAGATGTTCTGGCAGCTCCGCTGTGTGACCTGTTCAATAGATCCCTAGAAACGGGAGTGGTGCCGAGTGATTGGAGAAGAGCGGTGGTGGTCCCGCTTCACAAGAGTGGGAACAGGGAGGAAGCTGGCAACTACAGACCGGTTAGCCTCACTTCGGTGGTGGGAAAAGTAATGGAGTCACTGCTGAAAGAGAGAATAGTGAACTATCTACAGTCCGGAGAATTGATGGACCAGAGGCAACATGGATTCACCAGGGGAAGATCCTGTCAGACAAATCTGATTAACTTTTTTGACTGGGTAACCAAGGAATTGGATCGAGGAAGAGCGCTTGATATCATATACTTGGATTTCAGCAAAGCTTTTGATACGGTTCCGCACAGGAGACTGGTGAATAAAACGAGAAGCTTAGGAGTGAGGGCCGAGGTGGTGACCTGGATTGCAAATTGGCTGACGGACAGAAGACAATGTGTGATGGTAAATGGAACCTTCTCTGAAGAGAGAGCGGTTTTAAGTGGTGTACCGCAAGGATCGGTGTTGGGACCGGTCCTGTTCAATATCTTTGTGAGCGACATTGCGGACGGGATAGAAGGTAAGGTTTGTCTTTTTGCGGATGACACAAAGATCAGCAACAGAGTGGACACGCCGGAAGGAGTGGAGAGAATGAGACGGGATCTAAGGAAACTGGAAGAGTGGTCGAAGATATGGCAGCTCAGATTCAATACCAAGAAGTGCAAAGTCATGCATATGGGGAGTGGAAATCCGAATGAACTGTATTCGATGGGGGGGGAAAAGCTGATGTGCACGGAGCAGGAGAGGGACCTTGGGGTGATAGTGTCTAATGATATGAAGTCTGCGAAACAATGCGACAAGGCGATAGCAAAAGCCAGACGAATGCTGGGCTGCATAGAGAGAGGAATATCGAGTAAGAAAAGGGAAGTGATTATTCCCTTGTACAGGTCCTTGGTGAGGCCTCACCTGGAGTACTGTGTTCAGTTCTGGAGACCGTATCTACAAAAAGACAAAGACAAGATGGAAGCGGTACAGAGAAGGGCGACCAAGAAGGTGGAGGATCTTCATCGCATGACGTACGAGGAGAGATTGAAGAATCTAAATATGTACACCCTGGAGGAAAGGAGGAGCAGAGGTGATATGATACAGACTTTCAGATACTTGAAAGGTTTTAATGATCCAAAGACAACGACAAACCTGTTCCATAGGAAAAAAATCAGCAGAACCAGGGGTCACGTTTTGAAGCTCCAGGGAGGAAGATTCAGAACCAATGTCAGGAAGTATTTCTTCACGGAGAGGGTGGTGGACGCCTGGAATGCCCTTCCGGAGGATGTGGTGAAGACCAGAACTGTGAAGGACTTCAAAGGGGCGTGGGATAAACACTGTGGATCCATAAAGTCAAGAGGCCGCCAATGAAGAGTGGGTGACTCGCCAGAATGACGGCTACTGCCTGGAGACAATACCCTTATTCAATAAACATACACATGCTTACTGTGACTCCAACATCGCTCTAAGCTTCAACAGCAAGAGGAAATGTGGAAAAATGGATTTACACTCACAAAGAGGGGAGTAGCTGGCTTGTTACGGCGGTTACTACCCCAAACCAAATAAGCCTGATGCTTCACCTTCAATGCATATACAGCATAGTTCTCTGCTTCAACGGCAGGGGAGAAGAAAAAAGGGTTCGCACTCACAAAGTGGGGAGTAGCTGGCTTGTTACGGCGGTTACTACCCCAAACCAATTGTGTCCGATACTTCACTTTCGATGCATATCCAGCATGGCTCTCTGCTTCAACAGCATGGGAGAAGACTGATACATCACGCATTTCCAGCATAGCTCCCTGCTTCAACAGCAGGGGAGAAGAAAAACAACCAATAAGGACTGTATAACATAGTCTGGGTAAAACAAATAAGCATGGGTGTAGCTTGCTTATTGCGGCGGTTACTACCCCTACTACCCCTAACTAATCAAGCTAGATATTTCAATGGTGGGGGTGGAAGGGAAATAGAACCAAGAGCTAAGAGAAACAGATAAGTATGAGAGAAAAAAACGTGTGAAGCTTGCTGGGCAGACTGGATGGGCCATTTGGTCTTCTTCTGCCGTCATTTCTATGTTTCTATGTTTCTATGTTTCTATCTGATGGTCAAAAAAGGCATGGAAGGTAATGTTGAAGCCACACTTTGTTCTTAGCCTAACAATTTTTTGCATTTTTCAAGTTTTCATCCTCCACATCTCAGTCTCCCATGTTCTCAAAATTAAAAGAAATTGTTCAGATATCAGGAAGTTTAAAGTGCAATCATAGCTTTAAAAAAAAAAAAATACTAGGAGGATATCCATATACATATTTCAAAAAGAATATAAATGTTGCATGCTATTCTAACAGAGATTTGCTGTTAACTCCATTAAAATCTAACAAATATAATGAAGGGGCTATGAATTCCTCTGCAAAGCCTAAAATCATTAAGATTTTTCACAGTTTCCCTTATTACAGCTCCATTTGTGTTTTAAAAATCAAAGAATCAGGGTCGCATATACTAGGTCTAAAAACATTAAAGAGCACATTTCTCCAGCCTTGCTGCCATCTTTATCAAAGCCAGCTGTGCAAACTAAGTGGAGAAGTTTTAAGGGGACATTTTAAGTATGGCACCTACTCTATATGTGTGAATACCTATCAGATCCAAAGTTTTACTAATCCTGAAGACAACTGCACTTATGAACTGAAACACTTTAGCACTTGTTCGACAGATCATGTCTATGGAGTTTTTTTGTGATTACAATCTTTATATGTAGGCAAGACAACAAGGCCATTTAAAACACACGTACTAGAGCAAAAGAGCTGCATAAGAACACAGAAAAAGGAAGCTCCACTCGTTCTGCATTGTATGGATAAATACATTCTCATCAGTTTTTTTTTTTTTAATGACAGGGTTAAATGTGATATTAGAGGAGGAAACAGACTGCTTTTTGACACAACTTGAGCAGAAGTGGATATTTCATTTAAACAAGTTTAGCCTTATAGATTAAATTCAGCCATAGAGTGGTTTTCTTTCTATGATAGATGTTCTGTCCCCATTAATGGGTACATGTTTGTGTCTGTAAATAGTGCAGCCCACCTGTGTTTACCACAGCCCCTCCTTCCTAGTACTTGTGACACTTTCTGTAACCCAGCATAAAAGTCTGAGAGCCCTGCCTTTAAGAGGGAGTTTGCCTTTAACAGAAACCCCCTCCCTTCATGTTCCCTCCTGAGTCACTGGGTCCTGGGCTCTCTGCTATTGGTTCTCGCCCCTTACCTCAGCCTGAGGAGATTTTCTCCGGTATTCATTCCATGACGGTGGGTCTGTCTCAGCTGGGCCAGTAGAGAACTCAAGTACCTGTAACCTTTGTTACATGAACAGCCTTTTACGTTCCTCCTACCGCTTAATTATAAGACTAATCAGCTTCAACCCCACGTTGTCCTTCCCTGCGTCCCAAGATACTTCACCTCCCTTCCCCTGCCTTCCTCCAGCTACAAGGATTTCTGCCAGAGGCATAGACGTTTGAAAACAACTCTTGTAAGTAATGAGAAGTTATCTTTACAATAAAGATTTCAAACATAAAGATCCTTGTTTTGAAGACTGATTGGGTGGAACGTTAGCTGCTTTGGATGAGGGAACTTTGAAAGTTTCTGTGAAACAAGCAGTATAAAAGCTGTACAGAAAAAGGCTTTACAGTTAAGAACTGTATAGTAAAAGGCTGATCTCTCTGCAGAGAGTTACAGGCAGGGGCTGATCTGCCTAAGTGGAGCACTTTGCTGGTTTTTGACACAACTTGAGCAGAAGTGGATATTTCATTTAAACAAGTTTAGCCTTATAGATTAAATTCAGCCATAGAGTGGTTTTCTTTCTATGATAGAAATTAGCAGAAGCAGATCAGTGGTGTATTTTAAATGATTCTTGAAAAAACTTAAGAACTGTTTATAGTGTTTAACTGCTGACCATTGGGTTCGTCTTCAATTAGAAGAATTACAACCAGTAGGAGTCTGGATATATATTCACTGTGCACGTGTGGGACGTTTTTTTTTAAAGCTCCACTGAGAGCAGAGACTCTATTTTGAAACTGCTGACTAAAGACCTTGTAAGTCTGCATGTTTGGATGTAACCATCCTTATTATATTGTTGTAACATTGCTGTCCTCTTATAAGTATTTGGTTCAGTTGTAGCCCTGATGTGGGTAGTCTGACGTGATTGTATTGAGAGCAGAAGCTCTATTGTAAAACTGCTGACTTCACTATAAATTGTAAGTTCCTTGACGTCCATGCATTCTAGGTGTGAGCTTTTTGCTTCATCTTTCGCTAAGAAAATCTCTCAGATGGTCGACACCTTTGCCATCTCAGTTCCCAGCAGCTCTTCAACTCCTCCTTTAACTTCTTCCTCATTGGGGGGGAGGGGGCTTTCTCCCTTACCTCATCTGTGGGAGTTATCTCCCGTACTAAATTGGCTGAAAGAGGTTTTGCATCTTGAACTCCTGTTCAATTGCTTTGCTTAAGGTTCTGCATACTGAAGTAAGCCTTATGATTAGCTCTCTTAACAATGCCTCCTTCTTTGAAGGTGTGATTCCTCAAAAGCTAAACACAGCAGTGGTGTGTCCACTGCTTAAAAACAAGAAAACCCCAAAAAACCTGGCTTGGATTCCCTTGATTTAGGGAATTTCAGGCCAATTTCTTCCCTCCAGATATTGGTTAAGATCGCTGGAAAAATTTACAATCAACTACAGGAATATCTGGATACCAATAACTTCTTTGATAGTTTGCAGTTTGGTTTTAGGCCTTGGCACATCGAAACACTGCTAGTATCTGCATTCAACACTATCCGCTTAGGCTTCTATTCTGGTTCTCAATATCTGCAGATCCTGCATGATTTATCCTCTGCTTCTGACACACTCAATGACAATATCATACTGGACCATCTTACAGAGTTGAGCATCACATTTACCATTTTTCCCTGGTTTTCTTCCTTCCTTTCTAACTGCTGATATGCAGCGATTGGTAATTCCTCTTCCAAGATTGATTTATTAACCACTGGTGTTCCTCAGGGATCTTCTCTCTCTCTTATTCTTTTCAATATCTACTTTACTCCTATCTGTTCAGTTCTTTCTAGTTTGGGTGTTCTTTTCAAGATATATGCAGATGATATTCAGTTTGTCCTTCCTATTACCTCTTCATTTGATCTCACCCTGCAAAAACTTAGTTTGCTTGAGCAAGGTTAAAGATTGGCTTCATGATAAAGGCCTTCCCTCAATTTAGGGAAAAGGAAAATTAGTTCTTACCTGATAATTTTCGTTCCTGTAGAACAGTGGTCCCCAAACCTGTCCTGGAGGGCCACCAGCCAGTCGGGTTTTTGGGATATCCTCAATGAATATGCATGAGAGAAAATTTGCATGCACTGCCTCAAAAACATGCAAATTTTCTCTCATGCATATTCATTGTGGATATCCCAAAAACCCGACTGGCTGGTGGCCCTCCAGGACAGGTTTGGGGACCACTGTAGTACCACGGATCAGTCCAGACCATGGGTTAAGCCCCCGTTCCAGCAGTTGGAGACAGACCAGAGTTCTGAGGCATGCCCATATAAGGACAGAACCCACCCAGAAACCCTCAGTAAAACTATTGTCAAAGCAGAAAAGGTATAAGATCAAGCAAGTACCAGGATAAATAGTAAATTTTAATTTAAAAGAACCAAATAACATAACAATTGAATGAACTGTGTGACTAAACGCTTTTGTATAACTACCCCTGATCATCGCAAGATGCTTCCGGTGCCTAACAGCAAATCCCAGAAAGATGATGCAGAAGACAAAAATAGAGAAAAAAACCTGTAAGAAGGAAAAAAACAAAAAACAAGATTAACAAGAACGAATTCGAGCGGACAGAATAAGAATGGGCGGGTGTCTGGACTGATCCGTGGTACTACAGGAACGAAAATTATCAGGTAAGAACTAATTTTCCTTTCCCTGTACGTACCCGGATCAGTCCAGACTATGGGATGTCCCAAAGCTTCCCTATAGAGGGTGGGACCCAGATAGTCCCGCTCAAAGCACCTGCCGACCAAAGGAACCAAAGGCTGGAGCCTGAACATCGAGTCGGTAGTGACGAGCAAAAGTATGAAGAGATTTCCATGTAGCCGCCCTACATATTTCTTGCGGCGACACCGATTGAGACTCTGCCCAAGAAGTTGCTTGAGAACGTAAAGAATGAGCTTTAAGGCCTTCAGGAACTGGTCGGCCCTTGTAAATGTAGGCTGAAGAAATCGCCTCCTTCAACCAGTGAGCAATCGTAGCCTTAGAAGCTTGCTTCCCCCTGTTGGGACCACTCCACAGAACGAAAAGATGATCGGAAACCCGAAAATCATTAGTGACCTCAAGATAATGCAATAAGACTCGTTTGACGTCAAGATGACAGAGATCACTATTACCAGAAGCCGCGAGATCCTCTGGTGAAAAGGCGGGGAGTTCAACGGACTGGTTAATATGAAAAGACGAAACAACCTTAGGTAAGAAAGAAGGTACGGTCTTTAGAGAAACGCCAGAGTCGGAAAAAACGCAAGAAAGGGTCTCTACAAGATAGAGCTTGAAGCTCAGACACTCTCCTGGCTGAACAGATAGCAACCAGGAAAACTGTCTTGAGAGTCAAGTCCTTGAGAGTGGCACGACGAAGAGGCTCAAAAGGAGCCGTACAAAGAGCCCGAAGCACCAAATTCAAATTCCACGAAGGACAAATAGCCTGGACAGGCGGCCTTAAATGCTTAGCGCCACTGAGAAAACGAACGACATCCAGATGAGAGGCGACCGGCCGACCCTCAATGGTGCCGAGGAGAGAACCAAGAGCTGAAACCTGAACACGCAGAGAGCTGACCGAAAGACCCTTGGAGAGACCACGCTGAAGAAAAGAAAGTAAAACCACAACAGAAGGCGAGCGAGCCGAAACACCCAACTCTTTAGAAACATTTTCAAAAACCTTCCAGACCCTCACATAAGTAAGGGAAGTTGATTGTTTGCGGGCCCTGAGAAGGGTGGCAATAACTTCATCTTTATAACCTCTGCGTCTTAAACGTCTCCGTTCAAAAGCCATGCCTCTAGACAGAAGCGATCCGCCTGGTCGGAAAATACCGGACCCTGCCTCAGAAGATGGGGCAGATGACCGAGACGAAGAGGTCCGTCCACCGAGAGATTCACCAGATCCGCGCACCACGGCCGTCGGGGCCACTCGGGAGCCACGAGAATGACCGGACCGCGATGGAGTTCTATTCTCCGAAGAACCTTCCCCACTAACGGCCATGGTGGGAACACATAGAGAAGAATGTCTGAGGGCCAGGGGAGAACCAACGTGTCCACCCCTTCTGAACAATGCTCCCTCTACCGGATGAAGAACCGAGGAGACTTGGAGTTGGCTAGCGTCGCCATGAGGTCTAGGTGAGGAGGGCCCCACCTGCGCACAATTAGATCCATCGCTACGTCTGATAACTCCCACTCGCCGGGATCGAGATGTTGACGACTGAGGAAGTCGGCTTGAACATTCTCTTTTCCCGCTATTTTTATTTATTTATTTATTTAGCATTTGTTTATATACCGAGGTACAGCTGACATAGCCTTCACTCCGGTTTACATTATAACAAACCAGTTACATTTAAATTCATAACAGAGTGACAGAGAATGAATCAGAACATTAACTTAAAAAAGTCAATAAATACATTGAACAATACATTGAACAATAGTTATGAGTGTAAGCAACACTTGAAGTAGACGGTTGAAACCGTTAAAGAGAAAAAAGGTTTCTGCAAGACAGGACGAAAGACAGAAGGAGGGGATTGCTGGCATAAAAAGGAACGTGAAGGTGGATATGAAAAAGATTATGTTCAGTTGTCATTGGGTGAGCAGACATTGTAAGACTGTGAGAGTAGCCAATCTTTAAGATCTTTTTTAAAAGATTTAAAGTTTTCTTGCGAATTGAGGTGTTGAGGTAGTGCGTTCCATAATTTTGGGCCGATGATGGAGATGGCTCTATTTCTAGTGGAGGATAATTTGGCTTGAGGTAAAGAAGGGACATCCAGCTGAACTTTATATGTAGATCTTGTTGTACGTGAAGATTTGTGTAGATGAATAATATTGTCCAGGGCAGAGTAGTCAGCTTTGTGAATTGATTTGTGTAGGATTGTGAGTACTTTGTACTCTATTCTTTTTTTAACTGGTAGCCATTGTAAGTTGTAAAGTACTGGGGATATATGGTCGGATTTTCTTTTACCAGACAGGACTCTGGCAGCTGCGTTTTGGAGTAACTGCAGAGGTCTTAATGTTGAATTAGGGAGGCCTATCAGAAGGGAGTTGCAGTAGTCCAAACTGGAGAAGATGAGGGCTTGAAGAACGGTTCTGAAATCCTGGGGATGAAGCAGCGGTTTTAGGTGTTTGAGTATTTGAATTTTGTAAAAGCCTTCTCTTGTTTTTGTTGTGATGTGCTTTTTAAGATTTAGCTCATTATCTAGCCAGAAACCCAGGTCTTTAACGTTGTCTTTGAGTTGAATTTGAATGTTGTCAAATTGGAAGGGTGGAGTGTAAGTTATACCAAAGTTTTTTCTTGTAATTAATATACATTCTGTTTTGCTCATATTTAAGCATAGTTTAAGATTGTTCAGCAGATTTTGTATTGCTTTCAGGTGTGAGGCTGCTTTTGACATTGTTTCTTCTAAAGACGAAGTAATGGGAATAAGAAGTTGTATGTCATCAGCATACATGTAGAAAATGATGTTAAGGCTTGTTAAAAGATGGCATAAAGGAAGAAGGTAGATATTAAAAAGAATAGGTGATAAAGCCGACCCTTGAGGAACTCCAGTATCTAGAGGGATGGCCTCAGATGAAAAGTTGTTGTAGGAAACTTTGAAAAATCTGTTTTTAAGGAAAGAGGAAAACCAGTTGAGGGTTTTTCCAGCGAGCCCGATGGATTCCAGGCTAAAAATAAGCCTTTTGTGGTCCACAGTGTCAAAGGCTGCTGACTAATCGAGGAGGATCAGAAGGTGATCTAGTTTGTTATCGAAGCCTCTTAATAAGGTGTCAGAAAGATTGAGTAGTAGGGTTTCTGTACTGAGGTTTTTTCTAAAACCGTGTTGTGTGGGAAATAGAATTTTGTGGTTGTCCAGGTGTTCGTTTAGTTGTTTCAGAACCGCCTTTTCTGTCAATTTAGCAAAAAGGGGAAGGTTTAATATTGGGCGGTAGTTGTTTAAATCTTTTGGGTTGAGGTTTTTTTTCTTCAGTAGTGGTGTGATTGTAGCGATTTTTAGTTTGGTAGGAAGCTCGCCCTCAGTAAGAGATTTGTTGATGATTGCTGCTATTGTTGGGGCTAAGGGATGAGCGATTTCCTTTAAAGCTCGGGTTGGGATGGTGTCCATGTCATGGCGCGCAGGGTTTATTTTTTTCAACATTTTCTCTGTTTCCAAGTTGGAGATAGGATTGAATTCAAGCCAGGGACTTATGTTTGATAAAGATTGCTTTTCTATGATTGATGGGGAGTTGAAGGCATCCGTGATTTTTGAAATTTTGTTCTTAAAGAAGATGGCTAAGTCTTGGCTCAAATTAATTGTTTCAGTGGTAGTGGGATTGTTGTTTTCGACGATGAGGTTGTTTACTATGTTGAACAGTGATTTAGCTTTGTTGGTAGCGTTATTTATTTTTTTACTGTAGTAATCACATTTTGTGTTCTGGATGGTTTTTTTGTAGGCAGCTAGATGAGTGCGGTATTTCTGCTGTAATAATGGCTGTTTGTTTTTTTGCCACTCTTTTTCGATTTTCCTGAGAGCCATTTTCATATTTTTAAGAGTGGTGTTATACCAGGGGTTTTGGTGTTCTTTTTTGTTCCTTAGACGTTTGATTTTCTCTGGGTTAATGTTGTTAGCAGTTTCTTCAGTAATATGAAACCAGGATTGGATGGCGTTATTTATGTTAGAAAGGTCGAGATTAGAAAGCTGGTGACCCAGTTCTTGTAGGAGAAGATCAGATTGAAATGGTGGTCGATATTTGAAGACATTTTGTGTATCCTTAGTGTAGGTTGGATTGTTGAAATTTATTTGAGTCTTGCATAGTAGAAGATGGTGGTCAGACCATGGAACTGGACTATGGAGAATTGTGGTATTGGAGAAGTAGTTATTAGTGAAGATTAGATCTAATGTATGACCTGCTTTGTGAGTGGGGTCATGTACTTGAAGGAAGCAGTTTAAGCTTGAAAGCATGTCAATGAGGGTTTGGCAATTTAGAGATCTTGGGATAACATCTATATGAAGGTTGAAGTCACCAAGAATGATTGTAGGTTTTTTCAAATTAATGTTGGTAATAAGGAACTCGAGCAGCGGAGAGATGTTACTATCGAGAAGCTTGTGTGGGCAATAGACAAGGCAGATTTGTAGATTTGGTGAGTCGAAGAGAGCAACTTCAAATTGTTTTGGGAGGTTATGTGGGATCATTTTCATTGAGAAATGTTTTTTGATAAGTAGGAGAAGGCCGCCTCCTCTTCGGTAATTGCGAGGGATTGAGAAAGTGTCATAGGCATTGTTGTCAAGTTGGTTCAAAATGACTTGATCGGTGTTTTTGAACCAGGATTCTGTTATGGCGATGAAGTCAGGGTTTTTTTCTTGTAGTATGTCAGATATTAGCATGAATTTTTTGGTTAATGATTGTGCATTAATGAGAAGAAAGGTAAGCTATGTGGGAAGCTGCCAGGCGATCCAAGTGCCTTTCCGCCCAGAGAAAAAGTTTGCTGGCTTCTAACGCCATTTGACGACTTTGAGTTCCCCCCTGCCGATTTATGTAAGCTACTGTGGTGGAATTGTCTGATAGAACCCGGACAGCTCTGTGACGAATCAGAGGAAGAAAAAAACTTGAGAGCCAGATGAACGCTCGGGCTTCTAGGCGATTGATGTGCAAGCGAGACTGGGACAGGGCCCAGAACCCTTGAGTCATTTGAGATTGGCAGACAGCCCCCCAACCGGAGAGACTGGCATCTGTCGTTACTATGACCCAAGAGGGAGTCAAAAGAGGCATTCCCTTGAGAAGGTGGGCCGGGGAGAACCACCATTGTAAGCTGGCGATGGTAGAGTCGGAGAGGAGGAGGATCTCCTGATACTGCTCGGATATCGGTTTCCAACGGGACAACAATGCTTTCTGCAAAGGACGCATATGAGCAAACGCCCAGGGGACGAGATCGATCGTGGAAGCCATGGTCCCTAGGAACTGGAGGTAATCCCACGCCGTGGGAAGAGGGAGAGAAACAAAATTGTTCAACTAATCTATCAGATTGATTGTCCGCAAGTCTGAAAGAAAAACTTTCCCGATCCGGGTGTTGAAAAGTGCGCCCAAAAATTCCAGCTCTTGCGAGGGGAGAAGAGTGCTTTTGGAGTAATTGATTATCCAACCGAGAGAAGTGAGAAGGGCTAAGACCCTGTCTACCGCGAGCGCGAAGAGAGACGGATTTGGCCCTTATCAACCAATCGTCCAGGTAAGGATGGACTAAAATCCCTTCTCGGTGGAGATCTGCTGCAACGACTACCATGATCTTGGTAAAGATGCGGGGAGCAGTGACGAGGCCGAACGGGAGAGCCCGATCTGAAAACGAAGGAACTTCGGATGTTCCTGACGAATGGGGATGTGAAAATAAGCCTCCTTCAGATCTAGGGAAGCGAGAAATTCCCCGGGACGAACCGCTGCAATTACCGCCTGCAGGGTTTCCATTTTGAAACGGGGAATCTTGAGGGCCTGATTGACCCTTTTGAGATCCAGAATGGGACGGAAAGAATCGTCCTTTTTGGGAACAACGAAGTAAATTGAATATTGGCCGGCGCCCCTTTCGTGTACCGGAACCGGAAGGATTGCCCCTAATTCCTGAAGATTCAACAAGGTGTGGCAAACCGCAGGCCGCTTGGAAGGGCCGCAAGGGGAAACGATGTAGAGATCTGGCAGGTGTCTGGCAAATTCTAAAGCGTAGCTGTGCTCTATCACATCAAGGACCCAGAGGTCGGAAGTGATTTTGGCCCACTCCCCGAGAAACAGAGAAAGACGCCCACCTAAGTTTCGTGCAGAGGAATGGACCGGCCAAATCTCATTGGGGAGCTGACTTAGAGGTGGTGGACTGCTGACGGCCATCTCGGAAACCTCGACGGCCACGAAAGGAATGGGACCAAGACTGTGACCTGGATACCCCTCCCCTGGGGAGGGATCCACGGGGTCTGTTAACATAACGGCGATTCCCCCTGAAGCGAGAACGAGACGAGAAAAAAGACTGACTGTTTGGGACGGTCCTCTGGCAGCTTATGTACCTTGCTTTCCCCCAAGGACTGAATAAGCTGTTCCAGGTCCTCACCAAAAAGCAACTTGCCCTTAAAAGAAAGATTGCCCAACCGAGCCTTAGAAGAAGCATCAGCAGACCAATTGCGCAACCAGAGAAGACGTCTGGCAGATACCGCTGAAACCATAACTTTAGCTTGGACCCGAAGCAAATCATAAAGTGCATCTGCACCATAGGCTATAGCACCCTCCAAACGTTCAGCTTGCTCAGCCTCTGCAGACGGGAGGTCCTGGGTGCTGAGTAACTGCTGCATCCACCTAAGGCTTGCCCGCTGCATGAGACTGCTGCAAATTGTCGCCCGGACACCAAGAGCTAAGACTTAAAAAATGCGTTTTAAATAAAATTCAAGTTTACGATCCTGTACATCCCGTAAGGCTGTAGACCCCACTACCGGGATGGTAGTGCGCTTTGTCACAGCGGTGACAGAAGAATCTACCTTAGGAATTTTTAACATGTCCAGGCAGTCCTCAGGGAGCGGGTACAATTTATCCATAGCCCTTCCAACGCGAAGACCAGTCTCTGGGGACTCCCATTCCCTGAGGAGGAGCAGGCGGTGCACAGGATGAAAAGGAAACTGCGCGGTAAAGCCCTGAGTCCCGCCAGGACCAGGTCCACGTTTGGTGTCATCGCCGCCGCCACAGAGTCATCTGGGGGGGCATCAATTCCAAATTCCTGCAAAACAAAGGGAATAAGAGGCTCCAGCTCCTCCCGCCAAAATAAACGCAGGACCCGGGGATCATCGCCCTCTAAGGGGGGGGCAGTAGAATCATCATCATCCCCTGCATTAAAAGGGTCCAAAGGAGGCTGGGGAGGAGGGTCCACCGGGGGAGGGGGAGCTCCCAGGACTAAACTAACCCTAATAGGGCCCTGAGGGTCCTGGACGACGTCAGGGGGAGGCACCGGTAAATTAGGAGGGTTAGGAAGGGAGGAAAAAACAGGGGGGGGGGGGGGGCTACCCCCCTCTGTAAACTGGCCAGGTAAGAATCATGTATTAATATCACAAATTCTGAGGAAAAATGAGGCTGGACGGAATCAGGCTCAAATCGGGGGGAAAAAATCGGATCCCCAGCCCCTGGAGAAGCAGGAAGAGTTTCTTCTGAAAATCCCAAAATGGCAGCCGGAGACGCGCGTTCCCGGGACGGGAACAGCTTTGAAATTCGTCGGGGAGCCCTTCCCCGAGGTCGAAAAGGTGGCGGTTCGATGGAGGAGCCCTCATCCCCTGAAATGCACCGAGAGCAAACCCCTTCTTGGGAGAGCCGGGAGGCCGACTCTCCGCAGGCTAAACAGCAAGATGGCCGCGGCATCGAGCAGGAAAGCAGCCGCTTAGGTAATTAAGAACAGCTGAGCAGGGAGCCCCTGAGGAGCTGAGCGGGAGATTGAACCCCGCTCCTTCCTCACAAAATAAACTGCTGCCTTTTATATTGGTTAAATAAAATTATATATTCTGTGAAAGTGAGCTGTCTTTTTTTTTTTTTTTAAATAAAGAAATTCACAGAAGCAGGGGCATGAGAGTCATCCCTGAAGGCTCAACCGAGGTATGTGCATCTCGGGGCATGGCAGCAGTAAAAGTGGGGAGAAGGACTGGCACCACCAGTATCACCCACACTAGGGTCACCGGGAAGGGAACCTAGGCTGACAGAAAATCAAGGGGCACAGCCCCCCTAGGAACCCCAAGAGTGAGGGAGACAAAACTGTCTGCCCTGACACAGTCAGAGAAAACTGACAAAAAGAAATTCTCTTTATTTTATTTTTAATTAATAAGAGGAAAACTGAAATTGTACTTGCGTGAACTTGCCCCAAAGAAAGAAGAAAAGAACAATCGAGGGCAAGTGAAAACAGGGAACCAAAGGGTGAGCTGTTCCAACCTCTGGAGACAGACGAATACTGAGGGCTCCTGGGTGGGTTCCATCCTTATATGGGCATGCCTCAGAACTCTGGTCTGCCTCCAACTGCTGGAACGGGGGCTTAACCCATGGTCTGGACTGATCCGGGTACGTATAGGGAAAGTAAAATTGTGTTTCTTTCCCGGGAAGCTCAGTCTGATATCCCCACAAACTTTCAGTTTGAGGGATTTTCCATCCCCATTCTTTTAGGTTTCATAACCTGGAGGTTATAGTCGACTCCTCTCTATCTATATGTCCACACATTAACTTGATGGTTCATTCTACCTACTTGAAACTCCGGACTCTACGTTCTCTGAAGCCTATACTAACCATTCACGATTTTTGTACCGTGATCCAGCCTTTCATCTTATCTTTGCTCAACTACTGCAACAGCTTATTTTTAGGTCTGCTTGACTCCCAACTTCGGCTCTGCAGTTAATTCAGAATTCTACAGCTAGATTGATTTCTGGTTCCTCCCCACACGATCACATTTCCCTGATCATTGAAAGCTTACACTGGCTTCCAGTTATCTCGTGAGTGAAATTTAAAGTTCTAACCATGGTCTTTTAAAGCCCTACATGGGCTTATACTGATCAGTATTCAATCTTCTATTTAACAATACATTCCAGTACATCAACTACACTCTTCCTCTGAGCTGTTAATGGATATCTCTACTTCAAAACAAGTAGGGTTAACCACTCATCATAAAATAATGTTTGGAATATCAGGTCCAAGCTTATGGAACAAGTTACCCATGACAATCAGACCAGAAAACGACCTGCTTCATTTTCGGAAGCAGCTCAAAACCATCTTTCCTCTCAAGCTTTCCCAGGTCAGTGAGGGCTAGGAACTGGCATGGTCTGGGCACTAGATGCTGTACCTTCTGGTTGGTAGATTCATTGCAGATTTATTGTGGGTTCCTAAGCTGCTTTACCTATTGTTTGAAATCTACCTTCTTAATTTTTTTTTTGTAATGTTTGTATTCTGTATTTTTAGATGTTTTGTTGATTGTATTTTGTTGATTTTATTATGTGTGTGTTTATTGTTGTCCCCTAAGATTTTTGGATTAGTGGACTACAAATTTTTTAAATAAAAAAAATGTGTGCTACAGGTATTGTGTATCTTGACTTGCCTTTGTTTTTGTGGAACTAGACAATATACAGAGTAGGGCAAGAAAAATTATGAAGGTGATGGAACAGCTCCCTTATGAAGAAAGGCTAAATAGGTTAACGTTCTTCAGCTTGAAGAGACAACAGAGGGTATGATAATGATTTATAAAATCATGAGTGGACTGGAATGGTAAATAGGAAACAGTTATTTACCCTTTCAAGTAGAACTAAGACTAGAGACACAATGAAACTAGCAGGTAGCAGATATAAAACAAATTGGAGAAAGAATTTTTTCACTCAATGCACAATTTAGTGCTGAAATTTGTTGCAGGAGAATATGATCAAGGAATCTAGCATAGCTGGGTTTAAAAGGAGTTTGGACAAGTTCCTGCAGGAAAAGTTCAGAAACTATTATTAGTTTTGGTAAAGAGCAAGAAGGAACTGGATCTACTCTTTAGATTCTGCCAAGTATTTCCTAATGACCTAGGGTGGCCATTGTCAGAGACAGGATGCAGAGTTCAATGGACCTTTGGTCTGACCCAGCATGGCACATCTTATATTCCAGCTCTTGAGCTAGCAACCTAAGATTTAAAAGACATATCGCCTGAGGAAGTGTGTATAAAAATGAGAGATAAAACTGGGGGATGATGATAATATTAAAAACAACATTATCAAACTGTTTTCCACTGAAAGATTGGAGACAGGCATGGTTAAAATAAGTACAGAATTTAACTGCAGTTTGAAAATCACCAATTCTGTTTCCTCCTAATCTCTGCTCAAGGCTCAGTTCTTCCTTACCAGTAAATGCTGACTGGGTCTATCTCTAGGGGACAGATTTACTGTACTGGATGCTACTATATCTTGATCTTTGACTAGAAAGTGCTACATAAATAAAAATTATTAAAATCTTTAATGTTAGTATAAGCCATCTATACTACTAAGATATTTTGTCTACTCAGTTGTTTTGTTCAGTTTCATTTGATTTTCTTCTTTCGACATTGCTTTAAATTATTTTATTTCCTGTTCTTATTATAAGATGTAGAGCAGGTACCACTGTTGTTCCTCCTGCTTTCTGAGAGCAGCAGTAGTGAATGTGGGCTTGCTTTCTCCACTGCCATTGCATGACATTTGCATCTTCTTCCACCAGGACCACAGGTTTTGTTTTGTTTTTTTTAAGTTATTACCAACCTGAGTTCAAGGTGAAAGGTTCTGCAACCTTGTACCAATCCCCAGACTCATCCAGTCCCCAGTTTGATAGAGATAAGAGAAAATTCAATCTCTGTAGTTCCTGTAACTGTAATAGCCTATGAACTGCACTCTAATGCTAAAGAGATTTTTTTTGTCTCAGAACTTAGAAAAAGAAGAGGAGAACAAAAGGATCCTCACTGCTCCATCCTCCATTATAAAGAACATTTATCAGCAGTTGCATAAAACACATCCATACCTCCTGTGCTGTGTCACGGATAAACTCTGAGGTTGGTACTGATGGCAGATGGAATTTCAGCTCCTCCTCATTTTCTTCCTCCTCCTTTTTAATATTCATTTTTAGTGGCTCTGTAATATTCACTATATCCACCTCTTCATTCTTCTCAGTCTCTCTTTTTAAAAGCTGTTGTAGCTCCTCCAGTTTTTGACAGAGCTCTTCAGCACAGGAATATGAGGATGGGTATTCTAAACAAAACACAACATCTATAGTTAGTTAGTGCACATGAACTTGTATTGAAAACAAGCCATAAAAGTACAGGGAACAAACCAAATGTTAGGCAGCAAGGGTCAGCATGGCCTACCAGATAAAATTTGTACTCTTTTGTCTCTAACATCTAAAGTCAAACACAGCCAAACAAATTTGCCACATAAGCAATATAAGGTCTTGAGAAATTTAAAAGGATATTATACCTAAAACCGAAAAAAGTTCGGGGGAGGACCCAAGATGGCAGCTTGAGGCAGACGTGGTTCATTTCGTTCCGGCTTACCTGGTTTCTTCATTGACTTCTTTTCTTTCTCAATAATTAAGTCCCACAAGAGGAAGGGCAAAGTGAGGATTTTTCCCTCAGAATACTCACTTCCTCCAGATCAACATGTGATCACTGACTTTATCGCCTCTACCCCCGAAACGCGGGTAAGCCCCGCTGGTGGAATCAGCAAAGGAGGATTACCGTTCTCAACTGGGAAAGTGTCCCCTAGGCTGCCGGATCCTAAGACGTCGCTGTTGACTGTTCCTGCGAGGGGGATCACTGCCCTGGGGAAATCGGATAACTCTGAATGTTCCCAGTATGAGGGGGGTAACGGCCCATTGCAGGTTGAAGGTGTTTTTGGAATTTCTCTGCGGGATGTATTCTCTGTGGGTGAAGGTGCAGTTGATGGAGTCCATAAGAACATAAAAAATTGCCATGCTGGGTCAGATCAAGGGTCCATCAAGACCAGTATCCTGTTTCCAACAGAGGCCAAACCACAAGAACCTGGCAATTACCCAATCACTAAGAAGATCCCATGCAATGGCTATTCCCTAAGTAACCTTGATTAATAGCAGTTACTGGACTTCTCCTCCAAGAACTTATCCAAACCTTTTTTGAACCCAGCTACACTAACTGCACTAACCACATCCTCTGGCAACAAATTCCAGAGCTTTATTGTGCGTTGAGTGAAAAAGAATTTTCTCAAATTAGTCTTAAATGTGTTACTTGCTAACTTCATGGAATGCCCCCTAGTCCTTCTATTATTCGAAAGTGTAAATAACCGATTCACATCTACTCATTCAAGACCTCTCATGATCTTAAAGACCTGTATCATATCTCCCCTCAGCCGTCTGTTCTCCAAGCTGAACAGCACTAACCTATTCAGCCTTTCCTCATAGGGGAGCTGTTCCATCCCCTTTATCATTTTGGTTGCCCTTCTCTGTACTGCCTCCATCGCAACTATATCTTTTTTTAGATGTGGCGACCAGAATCGTACACAGTATTCAAGGTGCAGCCTCACCATGGAGCGATATAGAGGCATTATGACATTTTCCGTTTTATTAACCATTCCCTTCCTAATAATTCCTTACATTCTGTTTGCTTTTTTGACTGCTGCACCACACTGAGCCGATTTTATCCACTATGATGCCTAGATCTTTTTCCTGGGTGGTAGCTCCTAATATGGAACCTAACATCATGTAACTACAGCAAGGGTTATTTTTCCCTATATGCAACACCTTGCACTTGTCCACATTAAATTTCATCTGCCATTTGGATGCCCAATCTTCCAGTCTTGCACGGTCCTCCTGTAATGTATCACAATCCGCTTGTGATTTAATTACTCTGAATAATTTTGTATCATCCGCAAATTTGATAACCTCACTCGTCGTATTCCTTTCCAGATCATATATATATATATATATATATATATATATTGAAAGCACCGGTCCAAGTACAGATCTCTGAGGCACTCCACTGTTTACTCATTTCCACTGAGAAAATTGACCATTTAATCCTACTCTCTGTTTCCTGTCTTTTAACCAGGTTGTAAACCACGAAAGGACTTCGCCTCCTATCCCATGACTTTTTAGTTTTCTTAGAAGTCTCTCAGAAGGGACTTTGTCAAATGCCTTCTGAAAATCCAAATACACTACATCTACCGGTTCACCTTTATCCACATGTTTTTTAACCCCTTCAAAAAAAATGAAGCAGATTTGTTAGGCAAGACTTCTCTTGGGTAAATCCATGTTGACTGTGTTCCATTACACCACGTCTTTCTATATGCTCTACGATTTTGATCTTGAGAATAGTTTCCATTATTTTTCTCGGCCCTGAAGTCAGGCTCACTGGTCTGTAGTTACTTGGATCGCCCCTGGTGCCTTTTTTAAATATTGGGGTTACATTGGCCACCCTTCAGTCTTCAGGTACAATGGATGATTTTAATGATAGGTTACAAATTTTAACTAATAGATCAGAAATTTCATTTTTGAGTACCTTCAGTACCCTAGGATGCATACTATCCGGTCCAGGTGATTTGCCACTCTTCAGTTTGTCAATCTGGCCTACTACATCTTCCAGTTATTAGTTTAAATTTGATCATGTTATGATCACTGTTGCCAAGTGGCCCCACCACTGTTACCTCGCTCACCAAATCCTGCATTCCACTAAGAATTAAATCTAAAATAGCTCCCTCTCTTGTTGGTTCCTGAACCAATTGCTCCATGAAGCAGTCATTTAATACATGCAGGAACTATATGTCTCTAGCAAGTCCTGATGTTACATTTACCCAGTCAATATTGGGGTAATTGAAATCTCCCATTATTATTGCACTGCCAAATTGGTTAGCTTCCCTGATTTCTCTTAGCATTTCATCATCTGTCTGACCATTTTGTCCAGGTGGATGGTAGTATACTATCACTATACTCTTACCCAACACACATGGTATTTCTACCCATATAGATTCTACTGAGCTTTTAGTCTCTTGTATGATCTTTATCCTGTTGGACTCTATACACTCCCGGACATAAAGTGCCACACCCCCACCAAGTTGATCCTCCCTATCATTGCGATATAATTTGTACCCTGATATAGCACTGTCCCATTGGTTATCCTCCTTCTACCAAGTCTCTGTGATGCCAATTATGTCAATCTCATCATTTGCTGCTATACACTCTAACTCTCCCATTTTAATTCTTAGACTTCTGGCATTGGCATACAGACATTTCAAAGTGTGTTTTTTGTTTGTATTAACAACCTGCTTTTCAGTTGTTAGGGATAATTCGGAAATCATTAGCTTCGGTGATTTTTTACATATAGGCACATGGACTATGTTTGCTTTTAATGGAACCTCTCTCTTGGAATGCCCTAACTCCTGTTTCATTAGTATCCTTCAGGGATACATTTCTCCGAACCTTGCACTGCTGAGTGACTGTCGGCTTTCCCCCTTGTTCTAGTTTAAAAGCTGCTCTATCTCCTTTTTGAAAGTTAGTGCCAGCAGCTTGGTTCCACTCTGGTTAAGGTGGAGCCCATCCTTTCGGAAAAGTCTCCCCTTTCCCCAAAGGTTTCCCCAGTTCCTTACAAAGCTAAATCCTTCTTCCCTGCACCATCGTCTCATCCACGCATTGAAACTCTGGAGCTCTGCCTGCTTCTGGGGACCTGCATGTGGAACAGGAAGCATTTCAGAGAATGCCACCCTGGAGGTTCTGGATTTCAGCTTCCTACCTAAAATCCTAAATTTGGCTTCCAGAACTTCTCTCCCACATTTTCCTATGTTGTTGGTGCCCACATGTACCATGACAGCTGGCTCCTCCCCAGCACTGTCTATAATCCTATCTAGGTGACACATGAGGTCTGCCACCTTCGCACCAGGCAGGCAAGTTACCAGGCGGTCCTCATGTCCACCAGCCAACCTGCTATCTACATTTCTAATAATCGAATCAGCAACTATGATGGCCGGCCCAACCCTTCCCTCCTAGGCAGTAGCCCTGGGAGACTTGTCCTCAGTGCGAGAGGACAATACATCACCTGGAGAGCAGGTCCTTGCTACAGGATCACTTCCTGCTACACCAGGGTGATGTTCTCCTACTGGGAGACCTTTCTGATCCAAGGCAGCACTGGGGCTGCCAGACTGGATTTGGGACTTGGCTACTATGTCCCTGAAGGTCTCGTCAATGTACCTCTCTGTCTGCCTCAGCTCCTCCAAGTCTGCTACTCTAGCCTCCAGAGATCGGACTTATTCCCTGAGAGCCAGGAGCTCTTTGCACCGAGTGCACACATACAATCTCTCACCGGCAGGTAAAAAATCATACATGTGACACTCAATGCAAAAGACTGGAAAGCCCCCCTCTTGCTGCTGGACTACTGCCTTCATCTTAGTTTTATTGAGTTCCTAGTTAAGTTTAGGAGACTAAGGGAGTTAGAATAAGAGTACTTTAAATTTACAGGTGAATTTACTAATTAATCAGCTAGTGTCCTACAAGGGGATGATTAAACTTTCAATAAGGCTGATACAATAGTATGATTTAGATAAGACCCTGATTGGTTTTTAATGAGAAAGTGTCTCGTGCCTAAAAATCAAGGGTTGAGTGGGTGGGAAAGACAGACACTAGAATTAACTATCTCTGGCTTGCTTGTTACCTCATCAACCAGCTTTCCCCTGTGAAGGGGAAGCTATTTTTGGATTTGTTTCATTGGGTGACCGAGCTGCACCCAGTCCCTCCATAGCTATTTCCAAACCAGCGGTAGCAACTTTAGACTCACTTTGGGATTTGGTAGTGGGCCTCTCACAGGTCTTTAAGGATCAGTCCCAGCGTTTGGACAATGTTTCATTGAAATTGGAATCTGTAGCTTGAGATCATCAACAGATCTTACAGGAACATTCTTTGTCTATCCAATCGATGGGAAGTGATATTAAGAATTTGCAAGCTGTGAATGCCTGTTAGAATTTCCTATGCTGATGGGAGGAGCAAGCAGACTGGAGTTAGCAATCTGTTAGAAATCTGATGCTGAAGACTCCTGATGGAGTTAGCAATCAGTTATGGTTCGCTCCTCCAGAGGGGAGGAGTTAGTAATCTGTTATGGATCTGCTCCCATGGTAGGAGGAGTTAGCAAACTTGTTATGACGAGACTCCTGTAGAAGGGAGGAGTTAGCAATCTGTTAAGAGACTCCTTGAGGAGTTTAACAATCTGTTACCAGTGGAGTGTTTGGAGAGAGCACTCGGCTGTAAAGGAAAGTAGATAGGTGGGTCCTTGGGCCGATGGCAGATGACAGTGCCCCCAGGAGGATATTCTGAGAGGGACCACCGGCTAGGCTTGGGTATGGAGACAGACACAGAGAGTTCTTTTATTAGACAGGTTAGTAAAACTACCAGAGGTGGCAGTAGTGAGCTGATATGCCCGGCAGGGCTGAAGTCACTCAGGAACTAGAACAGCGATCCCAGGGTTGCTGAGCTGTAGAGAAACTATAGATAGTGAGTAGACAGGGTATGCTGTGTTCATAGCCAGAACTAGATGACAAAACTCACATAAGGTCTTACAGAAGCTCAGTAGCTGGAAAGGATTAGGCCCTCGAGGAGCGAGTACCTGGTTCCAGGGAAAGCTCTGAGAGAGCGATGGTAACTCACAATTGTCTGTATCTGCGATAGCTTCCAGGCAGTAGAGAATCTTCAGTGTGTTCAGGAACATGGGCCCTCGAGGAGTGAGTACCGGTTCCTATCTGCATTCTGAAATAGAGAAAAGAGAGTGAGGCCCCCGAGGAGCGGGTACCCCTGGTAAGTCCGAGGAGGCAGAGTAGCGTAGAGAGAAGCGAGTCCAAATCAATCCCCGCTATCAATCCTTGCTAACTTGATTTGAAGCGGATGACGTCATCTCGGGGGATGCCCCCGAGGTTCGCGCCCTTGCTGGTACATCAGTTGGAGCGCGCGCCCTACGTCATCAGGAACATAGCGGAGCCGCAGCGTCGTGCCGGTCCGGGGACGCCGGAGGGAGACGGCATGGAGACACCGCGGCAGCAACCGTCCATCAGACCCAGAGGGAGTCGCCACAGAGGTAGAGAGGGCGGAGTGAGGGCGTCGAGCAGCAACGGACGCAACAATGCCTCTATGATACGTGAGCGTTTCTCCACTCTTAGGAGGATGGAATCGTTGGAAAATTATTCTTGGCGTTTGAATTTAAGGCTTATCAATTTCCCTAAAGTTTTGGAGAACCTTTAATTGCTACATTGAGGAAATATTTTCTGGATACATCGCAAATTCCATCTGAAAAAGTTCCAGCTTTAACTAAATTTATGTTTCTTCCATATAAGCAGAAGGTGGATCAACCCTTTACTTCTTCCAATGTAGATTTGTCTAATTTGACTGCTTTTTTGGAAAATTCATCGGAAGAGGTGTCTGATAGATCCACACTCCTGATTTCCTTTTATTCTCAATAGGATTTGAACCTAGTCATGAAACATTTTCAGCATTTTAATGTTTCTTTATGGGAGCCTAATGAGGATATTTCCTGACTTGGCTAAATTTACTCAAGAGCAGTGTAAAGCCTTTTTGAATACGCGACAAGATGTTTTGGCTATTGGCGCAAGTTTTCTTCGATATCCTTGCAAGTGTGTTCTTAAGATAAATATTAATACATTTATTTTCTTTACTCCAGATCAGCTGTGGGACTTCCCGAAGGCCAAGAAAAATGCCTGCTTAACTACCCATTAATCCTCCTAGGTTGTGATATGTTGCGGTGCTTATATGCCGCCTTTTCCTATGTGAATTACTGCACTGATCTCCTCTATATGTTCCTATTCCTCCCCTTTCTGGATTAGTGTTTCCATTCTGGAGATAATTATTATTTGATTGTGTAAATCATGTTTTTCTTTAATTGCTTATTTCTCCAATATTGATGTACAAAGATGTTTTGCTTTGTAATATTCTTAAAAATGCATAAATAAAAAATAAAAAAAACACAAAAAACTGAAATAAGTTCAGGCATAAAAATATATCCCTCAAGCATATTCCTACTGAGTGTATGACCTTTATGTCTATGTCATTCAGATACACACATAAAATACCACGGAACATGCTACCAGTCTTCAACATACACAACAGTACCATAGAGTATACTACATCTGTCTGTAGAATGGGTGCAAATAAGCTCAGGAGCTCGCAGACCCCAATGCAAATAGGCTAAGTTAGCTTTAGAGGCTGCCTTGCCTCTATATAGTCCACCAATTAAGACGAAGTCTGTCATTTCTATGAAAAGCATTTAACTCCTCCAAATACCAAAAGGGAACCTGGCAAACATCCAGATAATTTAAGGATCCGTCTGCACGCCAACATTCTGCTTTAGAGAAAGCCAGTAATGAGATAGACTGATTCAGGTGGAATGCAGAAGCCATCTTGGGCAAAAAGGATAGTACCAGACTAAAGGAGACCCCATTCAAGGAGCTGACCAAGAAAGGAGCCCTACAAAACGAGGCCTGACTCTCTGAAATATGCCGAGCCAAACAAATTGCTACCAAAAACAGAGTCTTCAATGTAAGATTCTTTAAAGAAGCCTATTTAAGGGGGCTCAATGCTTTTAAGACCAGATTGAGGTCCCACTGAGGTGCCAAGGACCTGAAATGAGGATGTAATGTCTTGCTGCCCCCTCCCCCCAAGAAAACAAACCATGTCCAGATGAGCTGCTATTGAAGTCCCCTGAATTTTGCCTCTTAACAAGATATCGCTGAAACTTGAACCTTCAGATAATTCAAGGCCAAGCCCTTCCCCAAACCCGATTGAAGGAAGGCTAGAATATCGGGTGGATCAGATTGCCATGAAGAAACTTGATGTAGCCTGGCAGTTGGCCTTGAAAATGCACTATACAAGAATAAGCCAGAGAAGTGGATGATTTATGCACTTTCAGCAAAGTGAAAATTACCCATGAGTAACCTTTCTTCCTTAAGCGAGACCTTTCAAAAGCCAGACATACTGACTGTAGCACTATCACACAGGCATTTTTGTGTTTTCCACCTGGACAGTCACACCTGGCTCACTGTCAATTTGCGTCAACACATCTTCAATGGATTCCTCCTCATTTCTCAAAGTTTCAGGATCTGGCGGCGTGTAACCATGGCACCGACACCAATGCACAACATGTTTTGTCTTCAGAAAGGCTGTGCTGTAAAATCTGGGCTCTCTCTCAAAAATCTCTTGTAAAACTTTTCTCATGGTCACCGCTCGCTGCCACTGAAAGAAAAACAAAAATGATATAAGTGCACCTACTTATTTAACCTGTCTTTATTCTACTTTATGGGTACTAGGAGTTTTTCAATGCATATACTCTGAATGTTTATAAAATCACAACCAGATAAAGTAAGGAAGCCCTACCACATGAGAAAATAAAGAGCCTTATTCACAGCTATCACAAAACACCGCAAGCCGTCATTGATGCAAAAGAGGGCAATACACGATATTTAGAAATAAGGGTATGCAAACTTTTGAACAGGACCATTTTATTATTTCCCTTATTACTATGGTTTGTTTAATGATTGTGCTATTCTGTGATGCATAATAGTTTTACTTTGAAACATTAAAAATAACATGATCACTCATGTTTTCTTAAAATTCTACACATCTTACAAATTCTGCCAGGGGTCTGTAAACTTGTGAGCACAGCTGTAATGAGCAAAAATACCTTTTGCAAAAAACTCTTCACTACATCACGCTGCTTCCTGTCAAATATGACCCTCTCGCTCTCAATACCCCCCTTCTCTCCATACCATCGGATTGGAACAAACTATTTGGATGGAGAACACACTGTTTTAACACCACAAAGTTTGTTTTTTTTAAAGTATTATTCCAAATGAAAGCAATGATAATGTTTTTGATGCTTGACAGTTTGTGCTACTTGTTAAATTGAGTTTATCTATGTAAATATTATGAGTGCCTTTTTGTAATCCATTAAGATTTATAGATTAGTGGAATAGAAATTATGTCAAATAAATAAATAAATGATGCACAGAATTGGAGGTTGTTCCCAATAACTGATCAGGTTCTCTCTCTCTCTCCTGGAGTCTTTTGTCCATTGTTGCAGACAAACTTTTCTGGAGAAAAATCCTTTATGGTGTTGTATCATCAATTGCACCTGATCTCTTAGCACAATTGTTGATCATGCAGAAGAATCTCAGGGATTCAGGGCTCACATTTTATTTTGCATCTCATTATGGCATACTATTTTTGTATACTTTTTTTTTTTTTTTTTTTTAAAGCTGTTTTGTTACATGTCCAACAGATAGTACCTGTAATATCAGTTTGTGAGAAGCAGTGGAACAACTGATTTTGGGGCGCTACCCATCAATATCTGATCTGAAGACCATAAATATTACACTGTTATACAACAATTCAAATGCCCAAAACAGAGATCCTGTCCTGAAAACAAACATTTGCAAAGCAGTGGTATAACTATTTTATATTTCTCACTCAGTTCTTGTGCTTGTGGCAAACAAGGGCTAACTGGAGGTGGTTTTATTCCTTGGTTCTAAATATTATGGCCAATTGTCTGACACCAGTTCTTCTCATGCAACTTGACAACACCAGTTCTAGACTATGAATTATAATTTATGATTTCATATCTAATAGCTGAACCAGCTATAAGCATAAACTTTACTAATCTACCACTCTCAGGTAACTGATTACTGAAGACAAACGTCGTGCCAAACCCTCAGGCATGTCTAGAGAGGAAGCACTCTGTGGCATCAAAGGTTCTTGAAAATGATCTTTCTTATAGTTTGACTGGCATCATGCTCCTTTACCAATTTGTTTTAATATCCACACTCTGTCAATAAGATCCCTTACTCTGTGCAAAGGCCAATTTTAGGATGACCTTCTGAACTAACATCTGCCTTTGTTGAACATCTCGAATGAGAATCCTGTCTCCATGTTGATAAATCTTTGTAGAAAAAGGGAACTGTAGATTAAACAAAAAGTCCCATATCCTTTCAACCAAGTTTTCCCCCCTTTTTTGGTTTGGTCATTATTACACAATTCTGATGGCTGCTGAATTTGCAATAAAATGTGTAAATCTGTACCTCCAAGACTGCCTTCACCTTGCATCACAGACAGGAGGCCCTCTCGGAGGTGTATTCATTATTGGGGTTTCTTTCCCAGTTTTGTATTTGACAGTTATGTAGTTCCAACTTTATCATCTATTCTAAAACATAAACCGCCCATGCCAGATCTATTTTAGAACCTCTGCCTTCACCACAAATCTGGGTAAAGGATCTTCTCCTTCTGCATCTAAGGCCAATCAACCTGTCAAGGAAAATTAGTTTCTTACCTGATAATTTTCATTCCTGTAGTACCACGGATCAGTGCAGACTGCTGGGTTTGGCCCCCCCTCTAGCAGATGGAGACAGAGCAGTTACTATAACAATGCTCCGCCTATAAATAGAATGGTGCCACCTACAGTTCGGCAGTATTACTCAATGTCAAAGCAGAATATCTCATCAAAACCTCTTGAACTATGTACAATAACCCTTTAACAAGAAAAAGAAATAATTGGTCCACTTAACCCTCCTGGGAACCAAACCTGTAGAACCACTTGAGGACAGACAATCGCAAATTTCTTCAGACCTAAAAATTAATTACACAATAACCGAGTTGGCGCTCCCTTACTTCCTTGCCTCTGATGGGCGGGACTCTGGGCTGATCCGTGGTACTACAGGAACGAAAATTATCAGGTAAGAAACTCATTTTCCTTTCCCTGTACGGACCCGGATCAGTCCAGACTACTGGGATTTACCAGAGCTACCTTACCTGGGATGGGATCTGGAGAGGCCCGCTTGAAACATACCTTCTCCAAAACCACCGGAACCTGGTGCTTGGCCATCCAGTCTGTAATATCTCGTAAACATACGCAAGGACTTCCACGTAGTCGCCCTGCAAATTTCCTGTGGAGAAACCATCTGGCACTCTGCCCAAGATGCCGCATGCGAATGAGTAAAATGAGCCCTTAGACCAACAGGAAGAGATCTACCACAAAGGAGATAGGCCGAGCTAATAGTCTCCTTCAGGCAGCGAGCTATGGTAGTCTTGGAGGGCATCTGACTCTGCTTGGAGCCACTCCAGAGCACAAAAAGATGGTCGGAAACACGAAAGTCATTTGTAACATCCAGATAATGGAGCAATGCTCTGTGAACGTCCAGCTTCCGCAAATCCCTGGACAAGGGATCCAAATGGTCTAATTCCGCGAAAGCCGGAAGCTCCATCGATTGGTTGATATGAAAGGAAGAAAACACTTTTGGGAGAAAGGAAGGCACAGTACGTAATGAAACCCATGACTCCAAAATCCGCAAAAAAGACTCTCTACAGGAAAGAGCTTGGAGTTCCGACACTCTACGAGCCGATGTAATGGCCACAGAAAGACTACCTTTGAGGTAAGATCCTTCATAGCCGCCCTCTTCAAAGGCTCAAAGGGTGCCGAGCATAGAGCCGTGAGAACTAAATTTAGACTCCAAGACGGATAAAGATGCCCCAGCGGAAGCTGCAAGTGCTTTGCTCCCTTTAAGAAACAAGCTACATGTGGATGCATTGGCGACACCTTGCACAGAGCCACACAAACAACCAAGAGCCGCCACCTACACACGGAGGGAACTGCACGACAAGCCCTTGGACAGACCAGCCTGAACAAAACACAGAATATCTGACACCAAGACCTGGGTAGGAGAAACATCTCGGTCTAAACACCAAGCCTCAAAAATCTTCCATACTCTAACATATGCGAGATTGGTGGACGTCTTACGCGATCGCAGGAGCGTAGCCACTACGGCTGGAGAATAGCCTTTGCCCCGTAACCGTCGCCTTTCAAAAGCCATGCTGCTAGACAAAAGCGATAGACTTCCTCCAAACAGATGGGCCCTTGATGTAGCAGAACTGGACTGTGGACCCATCACCACTAGATTGAGGAGGTCTGCAAACCATGGGCATCTGGGCCATTCCGGGGCTACAAGGATGACCTCCGCCGGATGGAGCTCTACTCCCTTGAGTACTTTGCCGATCAACGGCCAAGGTGGAAAGACGTACAGTAGAACTTTGGTGGACCAGGGCAGGACTAGGGCATCCATGCCCTCTGCTCCCATCTCTCTGTGACGAGTGTAGAAACGCGGAATCTTGGCATTCCGAAACGTCGCCATGAGATCCATGCTGGGCGTACCCCACGTGTAGCATATTAGTTGAAAAGCTGCGTCCGCTAACTCCCATTCCCCGGGATCTAGGCGATTTTGGCTGAGAAAGTCTGCCTGCACGTTGTCCACGCCAGCAGAGTGAGACGCCGCTATGCTGACTAAATGCTGCTCAGCCCAGCTGATCAACTGACGAGCCTCGACTGCCACTGGCTGACTTCCGGTCCCTCCTTGACTATTGATGTACACTACTGTGGTTGCATTGTCCGAGAGAACTTTGACGGACCTTCCCCGCAGGAGAGGACGAAACGCTTGGAATGCTAACCACACCGCTCGAGTCTCCAGACGATTGATCGACCACTGTGGCTCCTCTGGAGACAAAAATCCCTGTACAGATTTCCTCCGGCATACCGCCCCCCCAACTGGAGAGACTGGCATGCGTCGTAACCACTGTCTAGTAGGGCACCTCCAGGGGAACTCCTAGAGTCAGACTGTCCATTACCAGCCACCAATCGAGACTAGACCGTGCTGCATCCGTCAGTGGGAGAGGAATAAGAAACAGTTCGGAGACTGAATTCCAGCGGGAAAGGAGCGCGGACTGTAATTCCCGCATATGAGCAAAGGCCCAGGGAACCAGTTCCAAGGTGAGGTCATCGAGCCGAGAACTTGCAAGTACCGTAAATCCCGGACCCTGGGAGGATGCTTGATTAACAAGGCTGCAATTTGGAAATGCATTCTGTGGAAAGAAATACTCTGCCGTGCTGTGTGTCGCACAGAGCCTCCAAATACTCCGAGGGCTGAGAGGGCACGAGCCTGCTCGTGGATAAATTGACCACCCAGCCCAGCAACTGAAGTACCTTGTGAACCACCAACCGGTCCAGTGGTTCAGACTTCGCTCGAATCAGCCAGTCGTCCAGGTAGGGATGTACCAACAGCCCTTCCTTCCGAAAATGCTGATCCAGTATCTCAAAACGAAGGAACTTCTGGTGCTCCAAATGGATGCCTATATGAAGGTACGCCTCCGTGAGATCCAGGGACGCCAGAAACTCTCCCTTTCGCACCGAGGCAATGACTGACCGCAGCATTTCCATGTGAAAACGTGGCACCTTGAGGCAACTGTTGACTCGTTTAAGAACCAGAATGGGCCAAAAGGATCCCTCTTTCTTTGGCAGCACGAAGTAAATGGAATAACGGCCTTTCCTTCTTGCCTCTGGAGGTACTGGGACAATGGCTCCTAACTGCTGTAGGTACTGCAAAGTTTCCTGGACCGCTCTTCGCTTGGTTGCGTAACCGCAGGGAGAGATGAGAAACCTGTCCCGAGGACGCCGTGCAAAATCTAAGGCGTAGCCTTGTCTTATCACGGCCAGACCCACTGATCCGTTGTTACCTTGGTCCATTCCTCGAAAAATAGGGATAGTCTGCCCCCTACCACAGGCACCGAGGAATGGACCGGCGCCTTCATTGTCTTCATTGTGAAGACTTAGCCCCCAAAGTAGACTGGGAATTCCCGGCTCTGCCGAATCTTCTACCCCGAAAGGGCTGTGACCAGGACTGTTGCCTAGTTGGTGTCTGAAGAAAAGAAGAACTGGGGACTGTAGCTGGTTGGAAGCGCCGATTCCCTCTGAATCTGGCTCAGGACGAGAAAGTCCCTCCTGACTTAGGTCTGTCCTCCGGCAGGCGGTGAACCTTATTCTCTCCCAGAGATTGAATCAAATCTTCAAAGTCCTTTCCAAAAAGCAATTTACCCTTAAAAGGTAAAGAACCGGAGAGATCATGTGATGTGGTGGGCTTGGTAGGCTGCTATCCTCCGAGCTCCGGCTGCCCCCCGGCAAAATCTTACACTATCCCATCTTCATCGCGATCTTTTTAGCTCCACTATCATCTTTTTGAGTACTGGATTCGCTGGTTTGCGCTACAGAGCTACTCAGAGCAACGTATGGCTACTTGAGCGATTCGAAAGGAGAAAGAAGGGCTGGGAGCTCCTGATGACAAAATGGCGACAGTCTCTGCTGCGGACGGGCTGCCGGAAGATGTATCCCTGGAAGACAAGATCTCGCATGCGGTTGTGTCGGCACTGGATATTACACTTCATCAGCTTTCTGAACAAATTGCTGATGTTCGAGCCTCCCTTACAGAAATAGACACACGCACTGAATGCCTAGAAGGCCGTGTAGGCCTTGTGGAAGACGACATTGGGGCCTTGGAAAAAAAAGTAGAGGCACACGAGAAGCAGGTGAAAGCCAGCGAGGAAAAACCGGATGACCTCGAGAATAGGTCGCACCGGAACAATTTACGATTTGTCGGCTTCCCCGAAGAGTTTCCAGATGCGGACCTACCTCGTGTATTAGAGGCTTGGCTACTTAGCATCATGTCGTCTCTGGCTTCTCCATCCGGGGGCTTACTTGAGCGGGCCCACCGCATGGGACGGAGAAATGAGAGAGAGTCGTCGGGCAGGCCAAGCGTTATCATCACACGTTTTCTTCACTTCGCGCATAGAACTTTGGTCCTCCAACACTACAAGAACGCCCGGGAATTTCATTACGATTCTCACCGCATCCTAGTCTTTCAAGATTTCTCACAGAGTGTGTCGTCTCAACTGAAAGCCTTTAATGAAATATGCTCTGAGCTCGTGAATAAGCAAATTCGTTTTGCTCTTCTTTTCCTGGCGAAACTTAAGATCACACACCTCGGTCAAGTCAAGCTTTTTGATTTGGTTTCGGAAGCACGTGTTTATGTTCGCCGGCCCTGCATCATCAGGCCAGGAAT
Organism: Rhinatrema bivittatum; assembly: GCF_901001135.1. NCBI lineage: Eukaryota > Metazoa > Chordata > Amphibia > Gymnophiona > Rhinatrematidae > Rhinatrema > Rhinatrema bivittatum. The sequence goes on from NC_042623.1 coordinate 223,339,602, forward strand.
GGACCAGCGCGTCCCTTCATTGTGAAGGCTTAGCCCCCGAAGTAGACTGGGAATTCCCGGCTCTGGCCTGGATTGGTCACTGTTGGAAACAGGATGATGGATCCTTGGTCTGACCCAGTATGGCATGTTCTTATGTTCTTACCCACTGAAAATGCCAGCTTACCGAGTGGAGCCACCTACGATAGGCCGTTTTGTCCTTGTATTTCTCGGTCCCTGAGCTCCTACATCTAGCAGGAAATGTAGAGATTACTTACCTGATAATCTCGTTTTCCTTAGTGTATGCAGATGAACTCAAAACAAGTGGGTATAGTGTGCTCGTGCTAGCAGTTGGAGACGGATCCGACGTCAGCACGGGTACATATACCCCCGCAGGAAGTGCAGCAATTCAGTAATCTTCCTTGCAAAAGCTTTATGGATATATGTGTGACTGACCGATCGATTAAATGTACATGATTAAGCTGACCGATTGATAGTAGCTGGAGACCGCCAGTGTTCTCAACCGGAAGGCGTCGTCACCCGGCAGGGTGGATGCCCTATATAAGGAAACATGGCTTACCGTGAGTCGGTGAATCCCCATGTATACCGGCAGCCAGGTGGGATGCTGAGTCCATCTGCATACACTAAGGAAAACGAGATTATCAGGTAAATAATCTCTACATTTCCTAGCGTGTAGCAGATGGACTCAAAACAAGTGGGATGTACAAAAGCTACTCCCGGACTGGGTGGGAGGCTGCCCGAGGTCCGTTCAGGATTGCCCTCGCAAATGCTGTGTCCTCCCTGGCCTGGACGTCCAGACGGTAGAATCTGGAGAAGGTATGGAGGGAGGACCACGTTGCTACTTTACATATCTCTGCTGGCGACAGCATCCTAGTTTCTGCCCAGGAGGCCGCCTACGCTCTGGTAGATTGAGCCTTGACCCGTAGAGGTGGTAGTTTTCCCGCTTCTACGTAGGCCGCCTTGATAACTTCTTTGATCCAGCGGGCGATGGTTGCCCGTGAGGCCGCTTCCCCTTGCTTCTTCCCGCTGTGAAGGACGAACAGGTGGTCCGTCTTTCGTACTGCTTCTGACATTTCTAGGTATCTGGACAGCAGCCTGCCGATGTCGAGATGGCGCAATATTCGACCTTCTTCCGACTTCTTCAAACCTTCCGTGGTTGGCAAGGATATGGTTTGGTTGAGGTGGAAATGCGAGACTACTTTGGGTAAGAAGGAAGGAACCGTGCGAAGATGGATAGCCTCTGGAGTGATTCTGAGAAACGGATCACGGCAGGACAGCGCCTGTAGCTCTGAGATGCGGCGTGCTGAGCATACGGCCAGCAGGAACACCATCTTCAAGGTTAACAAACGGAGGGACAGGCCTCGAAGGGGTCTGAAGGCGGGTCCCGCTAGAAATTCCAAACCTAGATTGAGGTTCCACAGGGGCACTGGCCACATCAGTGGCGGGCGAATGTGTTTGACTCCTTTCAGGAAACGTGAAACGTCTGGGTGCTGGGCAATGCTGTTGCCGTCACTCCGGGGACCGTAGCAGGATAGCGCTGCCACCTGAACCTTGATTGAATTGAGGGACAGACCCTTCTGAAGTCCATCTTGCAGGAAATCCAAAATGATAGGGATTTTAGCGGCATGTGGATTGGTGCCGTGAGTGTCGCACCAGGCTTCAAATAGTCTCCAGATCCTTATATATGTTAGTGATGTGGAGAACTTGCGTGCTCGGAGGAGTGTATCTATTACCGGCCCCGAGTATCCTCTTTTCTTCAGTCTAGCCCTCTCAATGGCCAGACCGTAAGAGAGAATTGAGCTGGATCCTCGTGGAGGATGGGACCTTGCCGCAGAAGGTCCCTTTGTGGAGGCAGGGGCAATGGATTCCCTGCCAGTAGTCTTCTCATGTCTGTGTACCAGGGTCTTCTTGGCCAGTCCGGGGCCACTAGAAGAACTAGGCCTCTGTGCCGCTGAATCTTGTGTATAATGGCGCCCAGCAGGGGCCATGGAGGAAAGGCATATAGCAGGATCCCCTGAGGCCATGGCTGTACCAGGGCATCGATCCCCTGGGATAGAGGATCCCGCCTGCGGCTGAAATATCTGGGTACTTGAGCGTTGGACCTGTCCGCTAGTAGGTCCATGCCCGGCATCCCCCACTGATCCACAATCATCTGGAAAGCTGTGGGCGACAGCTGCCATTCCCCCGGGTTTAGGCTTTCTCTGCTGAGGAAGACTGCCGTGGTGTTGTCCTTCCCGGCGATGTGGACGGCGGAAATGTCCTGGATATTTGCTTCCGCTCAAGTCATCAGGGGGGCTATTTCTAGAGATACCTGTCGGCTTCTGGTTCCACCCTGTCGGTTGATGTATGCCACTGTGGTGGCGTTGTCCGACATCACTCTGACCGCTCTGTTTCGAAGTCTGTGGGCAAATCGCAGGCATGCTAGCCTTACTGCCCGTGCCTCTAGTCGGTTGATGTTCCACCCTGACTCTTCCACCCTGACTCTTCACTGCGAAGAACTCACCGCCTTTGGGCGGTGAGTTCTTCGCAGTGTGCTCCCCATACGTTCAGGCTGGCATCTGTAGTGAGCAGGGTCGAGGTTGGGGAGGACATTCGTGACCCCCGGCTCATGTGGCCAGGCTGTAACCACCACCGTAGCTGATTCCGCACTCTGGCTGATAGAGGTAGGTGTACGGTGTAGTTCTGTGATCGTGGGCTCCATATGAGCCCGCGCCCATGGGATCACCTCCAGAGTGGATGCCATAAGGCCGAGGACCTGTAGGTAATCCCAAGCTGTGGGCCGGGTGGCGCTCAGCAGGGCCAGTAGACGATTCCGGAGCTTTGATCTCCTCCTGGAGGTCAGACTGACCTTGTCTTCCTGGGTGTCGAATCGGACCCCTAGGTATTCCAGCGACTGAGAAGGCTGTAGGGAAATCTTGTTCAAGTCTACTACCCATCCTAGGCTTTCCAGAAGAGATATAACTCTGTTGGTTGCCTGGTGGCTCTCCTCCGGTGACTTTGCCCTGATCATCCAATCGTCCAGGTAGGGATGGACGAGAATTCCTTCCTTCCTGAGTGACGCCGCCACTACTACTATGACCTTGGTAAAGGTCCGCGGCGCGGTGGCTAACCCGAAGGGTAAAGCTCGGAACTGGAAGTGTTGATTCAGGACTTTGAAGCGTAAATAGCGCTACTGATCCTGATGGATTGGGATATGCAAGTAGGCTTCCGACAGATCTAGGGATGTGAGAAACTCCCCTGGCTGTACTGCATTCTTGACAGACCGCAGAGTTTCCATGTGAAAGCTGGGGACCCGTAGGTGTCGGTTGACTGACTTGAGGTCCAGGACGGGCCTGAAAGTGCCCTCCTTCTTGGGTACTATGAAATAAATGGAATAATGGCCAGAATTTTTCTCCCATGCAGGCACTGGGATTATGGCTTTTAGGGACAGGAGCCTCCGCAAGGTAACTTCTAGTGCCATCCTCTTGAGGGGTGAACAAGGAGATTCCACAAACTTGTCTGGCGGGAGCCGAAGAAAGTCCAGGTAATACCCTTCTCGGATGATGGCTAGGACCCACTGGTCCGAGGTAATCTCGACCCACCTGCGGTAGAAGAGGGTTAGCCTGCCCCCTATGGCTGCTACCCCCGGATGGGTTGGCTGATTGTCATTGTGGGGTGCGGCCGGGACCAGAGCCCGAGCCGGTTCTCCTCTTGTTGTGCTTAGTCCGAAAGGGCTGGTTCCTGGCCTGAGAACGAGGTGCTTGGTAGCGAGCCCTGTAAGGTTTGAAGCGCTGAGAATTTCTACCTCTGGATGGCCTAGAACAAGGGCGTTGGCTCCTCCTTGACCTGTCCTCTGGTAGACGGGGTAATGGAGAGGCGCCCCATTTATTAGCCAGTTTCTCGAGGTCGCTGCCGAACAGGAGGGATCCCTTAAAGGGCATTCTCGTGAGACGTGTCTTGGAGGAGGAGTCGGCCGACCAATTACGTAGCCAGAGCTGTCTCCTGGCTGCCACTGAGGATGACACTCCCTTGGCTGCCGTACGGACTAGGTCGGAGGCTGCGTCAGTGAGGAACGAGAGAGCTGATTCCATCTCTTCTCCCGGGGTGTTGTTCCTAGCCTGTGATAAACAGGAACGCGTCACCACGGTGCAGCAGGTCGCAATTCGTAGGGACATGGCTGCCACCTCAAAGGCTTGTTTCAGAATGGCGTCCATGCGCCGGTCATGTGTATCCTTGAGGGCCGTCCCCCCTTCCACTGGAATGGTGGTGCGCTTCACAATTTCGCTAACTGTGGCGTCTACCTGGGGGTACGCCAGCTTCTCCCTGGTTGCCGGGTCTAAGGGGTACATGCCAGCCAAGGCCCGACCCCCTTTGAATGAGGCCTCCGGCGCATTCCATTCCAGATCGATTACCTGCTGTGCTGCTTGTAGGAGGGGATATTGGTGAGTCATTTGACACAGGCCCTCTAACAGGGGGTTCATTCTTGGTTCCCCTGGGGTGTCATGGCCCGGAAGAGCCAGTTCCGACAGGCATTGAGAGATCAGGCCTGGAAGATCCTCTTTCAGAAAGAAGCGCCTCATGGTCCGATATGGTTCAATCCCCGAGGGAAATTCTCCCTCCTCGGGGGGCTCTTCGTCTTCCTCAGGGCAATCTGAATCCCCATAAGTGGGGGTTCCGGGTGGAGAGTGGCTGTGCCTAGGCCTTGAGGGTCCAGGGGCCGGGTCATCCGGTACGTATGGACCCGTTCGGGGCGCAGCCTGCATTGTGACAAAGGCATGAATCCCTTTGAATAATTCCACCCAGGAAAGCGAAGCCGGATCTGGCCTTAGGGGCACCAGGTCTCTCGGGTTTCCTGGCAGCTCCCTGCTCGGTCCGGGGTGTTCCCTGAGGAACTGGCAAGTACACTGGGCTGCGACTGGTCCTGGCCTGGAACTCCCAGGGCCTCTTCACATTGGGCACATAGGGAGTCTGCTTCCTCGCTCTGTGTGGCTCTGAGGTTGCATGCAGAACAGAGGCTTATGCCTTATTCCGGAGGTGCCGGCTCCGCTGACGCATGGGCTCTCTTACGCTCCATCTCGTCTGTTAACTCAGCTAGAGTCTGCGCTTTGTAATATGCGCTTATCAACATGCGCGTATCAACGTGCGCCTATCAGCTGGCGCCTATGAACGTGCGCCTATGAACGTGCGCCTATCAGCTGGCGCCTATGAACGTGCGCTTATCAACATGCGCCTATCAACTGGCGCCTATGAACGTGCGCCTAGGGACGTGCGTCTATGAACGGGCGCCTATGAGCGGGCGCCTATGAACGTGCGCTTAGCAGCGGGCGCTGAACAGCATGCGCTTAGCAGCGGGCGCCGAACAGCATGCGCTTAGCAGCGGGCGCCGAACAGCATGCGCTTAGCGACGGGCGCCTATGGCGCGGTGCCGAACCAGGATAGAAGGCGTCGGCGATCAGAGAGGCAAAATGGCGACCCCCTTGGCGGGTTGCCACGTAGGCAGACTCTGCTACTCCTCGGTTCCTCAGAGACCAACAAGAAAAATGTATGCCTTACCTTGTCTTCGGCCTTCCCGGCTGCAACCCGAGTGGTCTCCAGCTGCGGGGGGAGAGGATGATTACCGTCACCGCCACGCTCGAGGAGGTGCACCTGCTGCCTCTAGGCCGCGCCCGAACTCGTCTCGCTCGGGGGCCAAGTCCACGCCGGGACCGAGGCTGCCTCTAGGCCACGCCCGAACTCGTCTCGATCGGGGGCCAAGCCGCGCCCGAGCCCTTCTCACTCGGGGGCTAGGTCCCTGCCGCGATTCGGCCACCGGACCGAGGGACCACGGAAATCGCCTCGGGAAACTCAACTGGGGGAGGGACCGAATGGTATCACCGCAGGAGTGCGGGGCTCGTCTTCAGGTAGGTGTCTTCTATGAATTTAGTCTTTAGAATTTGGAAAAGCGCTCAGTGAGCGTGAGGTAGCTCCAAACTGCTTTGGAGACGGAAATTACTGAATTGCTGCACTTCCTGCGGGGGTATATATACCCGTGCTGACGTCAGATCCGTCTCCAACTGCTAGCACGAGCACACTATACCCACTTGTTTTGAGTCCATCTGCTACACGCTAGGAAATAATTGTTAATGGACTTTTCCTCCGGGAACTTATCCAAACCTTTTTTTAATTGCAGCTATACTAATAGCTTTCACCACGTCCTCTGGCAACAAATTCCAGAGCTTAATTTTACATTGAGTAAAAAAAATATTTTCTCTTATTGTGTGGCCCCGTATGTTTCCCACCAATACCCTATGTGGGGTTCTTCCATAACTTTTGTCCATCCTTCCCTCACACCACCAGCTTAACGTAGCCTATAATTGGCCTTTGGGTGATTTGCTGGACTCTACTACAGGACAGGTACACTCTTTTAACCAATGTCAAGCTATCCTGGGTTTTGGCCCTCATCACTTTTTAATATATGGGTATTTACGGGCAAGCTGCTCTGATCTTTTACAGAAAGCGGAAGGTGACATTGATAATCCCAGTTATACTGCTTTAACCACATGTTTTCAGATTCGCAAGGGCTCTTTATCTTGTTGGTATGCGTTCTACAATTCTACCATACCTTGTCAGGTCTATAGGAGACTGCTTCCCCTCTGGTCTAGGGATTGTCAAGAGGAACTGGATGAGAGGATGCTTAAGAACTCCTACGTGTCTATTACCTCACTCACTAATAATACTGCGCTCCGCGAATTACAGCAATGGATATTTTTTCACATTGTTTATTCCTCAGCTCACGCTCATCATTTATTTATTTATTTAACACTTTTCTATACCGACCTTCATGGTAGAGACCATATCAGGTCGGTTCACATCGAATAGGGGAACTGAACCAAGAACAGTAACCAAAAACAAAAGGTTGAACATGAAAAAGCATATGGGGGCTATAGACTCAGTTCAGTGTCTCAAGTGTCTGGAGACGGATACCTCTCTTATTCATTGTCTTTGGGACTGTCCCACCATCAAGGATTTTTGGAGCTCAGTCCAACGCCACTTATCGGAAGTAATGGACTCAGACATAGATTGGTCTTGTTCATTTTGTCTTCTAAATAATGATATAGGAGACGCAAGTCTGAATGTAGATAACTCTGGGTTTATCTCCAAAGCCTGCTTAATAGCTAAGAAGTGTATTTTGCTTAAATGGCTGGACACTGCACCCCCAACCAAAGAGATGTGGATAGCTCTTTTGACGGAACTTTACCAATTGGAATATGGATCCATGTACAAGCGTTTCACCCCACAGAAGATGCGACTATTCCAGGAGATCTGGGCCTGCTATTATAAGTCACTATCATCAACAGTCCGCCATCTCGCTCCTTTAGATGTTTGATACGATCTACCAATTAAGAACATAAGAACATGCCATACTGGGTCAGACCAAGGGTCCATCAACCCCAGCATCCTGTTTCCAACAGTGGCCAATCCAGGCCATAAGAACCTGGCAAGTACCCAAAAACTAAGTCTATTCCATGTTACCGATGCTAGTAATGGCAGTGGCTATTTTCTAAGTCAACTTAATTTACAGCAGGTAATGGACTTCTCCTCAAAGAACTTATCCAATCCTTTTTTTAAACACAGCTATACTAACTGCACTAACCACATCCTCTGGGAACAAATTCCAGAGTTTAATTGTGCGTTGAGTAAAAAAGAACTTTCTCCGATTAGTTTTAAATGTGCCACATGCTAACTTCATGGAGTGCCCTCTAGTCTTTCTATTATTTGAAAGAGTAAATAACCAATTCACATCTACCCGTTCTAGACCTCTCATGATTTTAATCACCTCTATCATATCCCCCCTCAGCCTTCTCTTCTCCAAGCTGAAATGTCCTAACCTCTTTATTTATTTATTTAGCATTTTTTTTATATACCGAGGTATAGCAGAGTTGCCTTCACTCCGGTTTACAATTATAACAACCTGTTACATTAAAAAATTAAAAATTTTAATTTTAACAAACTGAGAACTGGCATATAATATTAGTATAAACAAACAAGATATACCAAAGGATAGGTACACTGAAATATCTGAGTTCAAAACATAAAAAGGAGACATCTGTAGTTAGGAAGCAGGAGAAATTGTCATAGGGAGAGATTGAATGTTAGAAGGCTATGGTATTATGTTTTGAGATCATTGTGCGTGCTGTCATTATGAGACTGGCTGAGTAGCCAGGCTTTTAAGTCTTTTAAAAAAGATTTTGGGTTTTCTTGAATGGTAAGGTACTGAGGTAATGAATTCCATAACTTTGGGCCGATGATGGATATGGCTCTGTTTCTGGTGGAAGAGAGTTTGGCATGTGGAAGTGATGGAATTACTAGTTGTAGTTTACTAGTTGTTCTTGTTGTGCGTAGAGGACAATGGATATGTATGATGTCATCAAGTGCAGTGTAGTCTGCTTTATAAATTGCTTTCTGAAGTATTGAGAGAACTTTGAATTCTATTCTTTTCTCAATTGTGAGCCATTGTAGTTGGTTGAGAACAGGTGTGATGTGTTCAGATTTTCTTTTACCCGTCAGGACTCTGGCAGCAGCATTCTGAAGAAGCTGCAAAGGCCTTAAGGACGTCTTAGGTAAGCCAATCAGAAGAGAATTGCAATAGTCCAAACCGGAGAAGATTAGGGCTTGAAGGACGGTTTTGAAATCATGGGGGTGAAGCAGTGGTTTTAGGTGTTTGATTACTTGTAGTTTGTTAAAGCCTTCTTTTGTTCTTGTGGAGATGTGTTTTTTATAGTTTAGATCATTGTCTACCCAAATGCCCAAGTCTTTTACATTGTCTTTAAGTTGGATGAGGGTGCTGTCAAATTGGAAGGGTGGTATAGTTTTTGGTCCGGAGTTTTTTCTGGCGATTAGGATACATTCAGTTTTGCTCATATTTAAACATAATTTAAGCTGGATTAACATGTTTCTGATTGTATCAAGGTGTGAGGCTGCTCTTAACATTGCATCTTCTATGGAGGAGGAAATTGGAATGAGAATTTGTATATCATCGGCGTACATGTAATACGTTATGACAAGTCTTGATAGGAGATGGCATAAAGGAATAAGGTAGATGTTGAATAAAATGAGTGATAGTGCCGATCCTTGTGGCACACCTGTTTTGAGGGGGATGGCGTTCGATAATATGAGAGCAGGAGAGCCATTGTGGTCCTGGGCACACGTTAGAGTGTGTTCTCTTGGAGGCAGTGTATATTGCATTGAGCTAAGAATATCTGCTGTTGCTTAGAATTTGTGTAGAAAGCTTCTGTTCTTAATTCCTGTGTGTTTTAATTTTAATTATAGTGTGTTTCAGTTCTTGATAGTAAGTTATTACTCTAGTAAGTTAATTTTGTTGTCTGCTGCATAAGTTGAAAAAAGAAAAAAAACCCAAAAAAAAACCCCACCCCGCATACCAAATCGCTCTCCAGCTTGTAAACTGTTTAAGTCTCTCTGTTTTGAAATTAGCTGGCATAAATAAGTTGGTCAAACAAAAATTGGGGCATAAAGACTGTTTTTTAAAACAATTGGCCAAAAGCAAGGAGCCGTCCTGAAGTGACGTAATCTAACTGAATTGGGTGTGTCTCAGACCTTGAGCAGGAGAGCCATTGTGTCTCAGACCTTGAGCAGGAGAGCCATTGTGGTCCTGGGCACACGTTAGAGTGTGTTCTCTTGGAGGCAGTGTATAATGCATTGAGCTAAGTATATCTGCTGTTGCTTAGAATTTGTGTAGAAAGCTTCTGTTCTTAATTCCTGTGTGTTTTAATTTTAATTATAGTGTGTTTCAGTTCTTGATAGTAAGTTATTACTCTAGTAAGTTAATTTTGTTGTCTGCTGCATAAGTTGAAAAAAGAAAAAAAAACCAAAAAAAACCCCCACCCCCCATACCAAATCGCTCTCCAGCTTGTAAACTGTTTAAGTCTCTCTGTTTTGAAATTAGCTGGCATAAATAAGTTGGTCAAACACAAATTGGGGCATAAAGACTGTTTTTTAAAACAATTGGCCAAAAGCAAGGAGCCGTCCTGAAGTGACGTAATCTAACTGAATTGGGTGTGTCTCAGACCTTGAGCAGGAGAGCCATTGTGTCTCAGACCTTGAGCAGGAGAGCCATTGTGGTCCTGGGCACACGTTAGAGTGTGTTCTCTTGGAGGCAGTGTATATTGCATTGAGCTAAGTATATCTGCTGTTGCTTAGAATTTGTGTAGAAAGCTTCTGTTCTTAATTCCTGTGTGTTTTAATTTTAATTATAGTGTGTTTCAGTTCTTGATAGTAAGTTATTACTCTAGTAAGTTAATTTTGTTGTCTGCTGCATAAGTTGAAAAAAGAAAAAAAAACCAAAAAAAACCCCCACCCCCCATACCAAATCGCTCTCCAGCTTGTAAACTGTTTAAGTCTCTCTGTTTTGAAATTAGCTGGCATAAATAAGTTGGTCAAACAAAAATTGGGGCATAAAGACTGTTTTTTAAAACAACTGGCCAAAAGCAAGGAGCCATCCTGAAGTGACGTAATCTAACTGAATTGGGTGTGTCTCAGACCTTGAGCAGGAGAGCCATTGTGTCTCAGACCTTGAGCAGGAGAGCCATTGTGGTCCTGGGCACACGTTAGAGTGTGTTCTCTTGGAGGCAGTGTATATTGCATTGAGCTAAGTATATCTGCTGTTGCTTAGAATTTGTGTAGAAAGCTTCTGTTCTTAATTCCTGTGTGTTTTAATTTTAATTATAGTGTGTTTCAGTTCTTGATAGTAAGTTATTACTCTAGTAAGTTAATTTTGTTGTCTGCTGCATAAATTGAAAAAAGAAAAAAAAAACAAAAAAAACCCCCACCCCCCATACCAAATCGCTCTCCAGCTTGTAAACTGTTTAAGACTCTCTGTTTTGAAATTAGCTGGCATAAATAAGTTGGTCAAACAAAAATTGGGGCATAAAGACTGTTTTTTAAAACAATTGACCAAAAGCAAGGAGCCGTCCAGAAGTGCGCTGCTTAACCCAGCTTGTACCAGGCTTAACTGTTTGACTCCCACCCACCCCTGGGGCTTGTTTTCTAATAAAGACTGCCTAAAGTACCATTGGCGGTGAGATAAATTAGTGCATTGGTAAAAGTCAAGAAAATACAATTCACAAATTCCCATGATGAGGACTATCCAATGTAACTGCTGTGGAGCCTTTATTCTGAGGGAAAGCATCTGGACACTTAGAGCTTGCCCAATTTGTGTACAACTCTCTTCCTTGAAAAAGGAGCTGTCTGAGATTAAAGATCAATTAGCTTCAATTAAAAGTAATACACCCACATTGCATTACTCAGAACATAATTCCCCAATATCACAAAAAAACCAGGAGTCAAGAAAAGGAGATTCATTAGGCTCAGGTAGGCCCCACAGTCACCCATTTTTGACAGATGGGCAGCCAACAGGTACACCCCCCCACTCAAACAGGTCATTAAGTTCTTTAAAATCCAGGAATACAGTGGGCTCAGGTAGAATTAGACCTGTGATGAGGAGACACACAATGTACCAAATGCAAAAAGAACAACAAGCCATCTCTATATTAAAAACTGAAGAAGTTCTTCAGAAAAACATTGAAGTGTTACCAGAAATGAGATAAAAAACACAATGCATGCAGTATTTCATGATCCATAACCAAAAGAAAAATCTAATTCAGATGAATAACTCTGTCAACAGTGGCACAACTAAAAAAAGAGAGAGTGAAGTGAATAGCAAACCTCAACTAATATCTTATAAGGAGTCCAGGAAAAGCAATAACCTTAAAGAGAGTACCTGGAAGGCTATGACCACAAATGCTCATAGTTTGGGAAATAAAATCCCAGATCTGCAGGCCCTAATGGCTGAGGCACAATTGGACATTGTTGCTATCACAGAGACATGGTTCACAGAATCTCATGATTGGGATACAACAATACCAGGCTATAACTTGTTAAGGAAGGACAGAGAGGATAGAAAAGGGGGAGGTGTGGCTCTTTATGTCAGAAACAACATCCAAGCATCTGAGCTACAAGGAAGTTGGGGTAAGGAAGAAGCTCTATGGCTCGACCTAAAAAAAGATGACGGAGCATCCATTTATATTGGAGTGGTTTACAGGCCTCCAAACCAAAAGGAAGAGCTGGACAGAGACCTGGTTGAAGACATCCATAAGATAGGTAAGAAGGGAGAAGTGGTGATCGTGGGTGACTTTAATATGCCAGATGTAGACTGGAAAATCCCATCTGCAGAAACTAAAAATAGTAGAGCGATAGTGGATGCCATGCAAGTATCTTTGTTCAAACAAATGGTGTTGGAACCCACCAGAGAAGGAGCTATACTCGACTTAGTGCTCACTAATGCAGATAATGTCTCAGATGTCCAGGTGGGTGCCCACCTCAGCAGCAGTGATCATCAAACGGTATGGTTTAATATCACTAAAAGAATAGGGAAAAGAACCACAAAGACCCGAGTTTTACAGTTCAAAAACACAGACTTTGAGGAAATGGGGAAGTACCTGGAGGAAGAACTTAAAGGATGGGAGAACGAGAGAGATGTGGATCAGCAGTGGACCAATCTAAAAGGAGCAATCACCAAGGCAACTGCTCTATACGTTAGAAATGTAAAGAAAAGCAAAAGAAAATTGAAACCTATCTGGTTCTCAAAGGAGGTGGCTGACAAAATTAAAGCTAAAAGAACAGCATTCAAGATATATAAAAGATCCCAAAGGGAGGAACACAAAGAAGAATATCTGATTCAACTGAGGGAGACAAAGAAATTAATCAAGTTGGCAAAAAGTCAAGCGGAAGAGAGGATTGCCAAGGAGATAAAAAATGGAGACAAAACATTTTTCAGATACATCAGCGAAAAGAGAAAGATCCAAAGTGGTATAGTGAAATTGAAAGGTGGTAATGATCAATGTGTGGAGGGAGACGAAGAAATGGCAGAAATATTAAACGAATACTTCAGCTCTGTGTTCACTAAAGAAGACCCTGGAGAAGGACCATCTCTACACAACAAAAAACTGGTGGGAAGTGGAATAGATGAAAATCCTTTTACAGTAGAAAATGTGTGGGAAGAGCTAAAGAACCTGAAAGTGGACAAAGCCATGGGGCCTGATGGGATTCATCCAAGGATATTGAGGGAGCTCAGAGATGTTCTGGCAGCTCCGCTGTGTGACCTGTTCAATAGATCCCTAGAAACGGGAGTGGTGCCGAGTGATTGGAGAAGAGCGGTGGTGGTCCCGCTTCACAAGAGTGGGAACAGGGAGGAGGATGGCAACTACAGACCGGTCAGCCTCACTTCGGTGGTGGGAAAAGTAATGGAGTCACTGCTGAAAGAGAGAATAGTGAACTATCTACAGTCCGGAGAATTGATGGACCAGAGGCAACATGGATTCACCAGGGGAAGATCCTGTCAGACAAATCTGATTGACTTTTTTGACTGGGTAACCAAGGAATTGGATCGAGGAAGAGCGCTCAATATCATATACTTGGATTTCAGCAAAGCTTTTGACACGGTTCCGCACAGGAGACTGGTGAATAAAACGAGAAGCTTGGGAGTGAGTGCCGAGGTGGTGACCTGGATTGCAAATTGGTTGACGGACAGAAGACACTGTGTGATGGTAAATGGAACCTTCTCTGAAGAGAGAGCGGTTTTAAGTGGTGTACTGCAAGGATCGGTGTTGGGACCGGTCCTGTTCAATATCTTTGTGAGCGACATTGCGGACGGGATAGAAGGCAAGGTTTGTCTTTTCGCGGATGACACTAAGATCTGCAACAGAGTGGACACGCCGGAAGGAGTGGAGAGAATGAGACGGGATCTAAGGAAACTGGAAGAGTGGTCGAAGATATGGCAGCTGAGATTCAATGCCAAGAAGTGCAAAGTCATGCATATGGGGAGTGGAAACCCGAATGAACTGTATTCGATGGGGGGGGAAAGGCTGATGTGCACGGAGCAGGAGAGGGACCTTGGGGTGATAGTGTCTAATGATATGAAGTCTGCGAAACAATGCGACAAGGCTATAGCAAAAGCCAGAAGAATGCTGGGCTGCATAGAGAGAGGAATATCGAGTAAGAAAAGGGAAGTGATTATTCCCTTGTACAGGTCCTTGGTGAGGCCTCACCTGGAGTACTGTGTTCAGTTCTGGAGACCGTATCTACAAAAAGACAAAGACAAGATGGAAGCGGTACAGAGAAGGGCGACCAGGAAGGTGGAGAATCTTCATCGGATGACGTACGAGGAGAGATTGAAGAATCTAAATATGTACACCCTGGAGGAAAGGAGGAGCAGAGGCGATATGATACAGACTTTCAGATACTTGAAAGGTTTTAATGATCCAAAGACAACGACAAACCTTTTCCGTAGGAAAAAAATCAGCAGAACCAGGGGTCACGATTTGAAGCTCCAGGGAGGAAGATTCAGAACCAATGTTAGGAAGTATTTCTTCACGGAGAGGGTGGTGGATGCCTGGAATGCCCTTCCGGAGGATGTGGTGAAGACCAGAACTGTGAAGGACTTCAAAGGGGCGTGGGATAAACACTGTGGATCCATAAAGTCAAGAGGCCGCCAATGAAGAGTGGGTGACTCGCCAGAATGATGGCTACTGCCTGGAGACAATACCCTTATTCAATAAACGTACACATGCTTACTGTGACTCCAACATCGTTCTAGCTTCAACAGCAAGAGGAAATGTGGAATAAAGGATCTGCACTCACAAAGGGGGGAGTAGCTGGCTTGTTACGGCGGTTACTACCCCAAACCAAATAAGCCTGTTACTTCTATTTCTATGCATATACAGCATAGTTCTCTGCTTCAACGGCAGGGGAGAAGAAAAAACTGATACTTCACGCATATCCAGCATAGCTCCCTGCTTCAACGGCAGGGGAGAAGAAAACAGGGTTCACACTCACAAAGCGGGGAGTAGCTGGCTTGTTACGGCGGTTACTACCCCAAACCAAATGTGCCTGATACTTCACTTTCAATGCATATCCAACATGGCTCTCTGCTTCAACAGCATGGGAGAAGAATAAACTGATACTTCAAGCATATCCAGCATAGCTCCCTGCTTCAACGGCAGGGGAGAAGATAAACAACCAATAAGGGCTGTATAACATAGTCTGAGTAAAACAAATAAGCATGGGTATAGCTTGCTTATTGCGGCGGTTACTACCCCTACTACCCCTAACTTATCAGCTAGATATTCACTTGGATGCAGCTCCATCACTGCTTTCTACATTAATGGTGGGGGTGGAAAGGAAATAGAACCAAGAGCTAAGAGAAACAGATAAGTATGAGAGAAAAAGTGTGTGAAGCTTGCTGGGCAGACTGGATGGGCCATTTGGTCTTCTTCTGCCGTCATTTCTATGTTTCTATGTTGTTGTAGGAGACTTTGAAATATCTATTTTTAAGGAAAGATGAAAACCAGCTTAGAGTTTTGCCCGCAAGGCCAATGGATTCAAGACTAGCAATAAGCATTTTGTGGTCCACTGTGTCGAAGGCTGCGGAGAGGTCCAGAAGAATCAGTAAGTATCCTTTTTTGTCGTCGAATCCTCTTAGTAAGGTATTGGAAAGGTTGAGTAAGAGGGTTTCGGTACTGTGGTTTTTCCTAAAACCAAATTGGGTGGGATAAAGTATTTTGTTGTCATCTAGATGATCGTTGAGTTGTTTCAGCACAGTCTTCTCTGTCAATTTGGCAAAGAAGGGTAGGTTAGAAATTGGGCGGTAATTGTTTAGGTCATCTGGGTTGAGGTTTTTTTTCTTTAATAAAGGTGTGATTGTAGCGATTTTTAACATGGGAGGTAGCTCGCCTTCCTCTAGAGATTTGTTGATTATTGCTGCAATTGTCGGGGCTATTGGATAAGCAATTTCCTTAAGAACTCGAGTGGGAATGGAGTCTAAGTCATGACGTGCAGGGTTGATTTTTCTTATCATTTTTTCTGTTTCCGTAATGGAGATAGGTCTGAAGTCGAGCCAAGGAGAGCTGCTATTTGTTGATGTTTGAATTTGGAAGCTTGATGTAGTGTTGAGGGAGTCTGTTATTTTGGAGATTTTGACCTTAAAGAAGATAGCTAGATCTTGTCTTAAGTTTTTTTTGGTGACAGTAAGGTTGGAGTTGCAATTATCTGTAATGAGGTTATTTACTATGTTGAACAAGGATTTAGATTTGTTAGTGGAGTTTATTATTTTTTTACCGTCGTAGTCCCGTTTTGTGTTTTGGATTGATTTTTTGTAGGCGGCTAGTTGTGTACGGTATTTCTGTTGTGTTGTGGGCAGCTTATTTTTTGGCCATTCTTTCTCAATTTTCCTGAGGGCTGTTTTCATGTTTTTTAGAGTGGTGTTAAACCAAGGGTTTTGATTTTCTTTTTTGTTCTTTAGTCATTTGACTTTCTCTGGGTTAATGATGTTGGCAGTTTTTTCAGTGATTAGAGACCAGGATTGGATAGCGTTGTTTATGTTTGATAAATCTAGATTCGCTAGTTGATGTCCCAGCTCTTGAAGGAGGAGATTAGTTTGAAAAGGAGGATGGTATTTGAAGAATTTTTGTGTGTTATTATTATTTGATGGGATGTTGTAATTCAATTGAGTCTTGCATAGTAAGAGATGGTGATCTGACCAGGGGACTGGGTTATATGAGATGGAAGTGTCCTTGAAGAAACAATTGGTGAAAATCAGGTCAAGTGTGTGACCTGCTTTATGTGTGGAGTTGTTCACTTGAAGGATGAAATTTAAGCTTGAGAGCATGTCTAGTAGGGTTTCGCAGCTTGGTGAACTGGGGTTGGCATCAGTATGGAGGTTGAAGTCGCCAAGGATGATAGATGGTTTTTTCATGTTGATGTTTGTAATAAGGAATTCCAGGAGTGGAGAGATGTTGCTGTCTAGCAGTTTGGGTGGACAGTATACAAGGCAAACTTGTAGAAACTGAGAGTCGAAAAGAGCTACTTCATATTGTTTTGGGAGGTTATGTGGGATCATTTTCATTGAGAGGTGTTTTTTTTTTATAAGAAGTAGAAGGCCTCCTCCTCTTTTGTAATTGAGGGGGATTGAAAAGGTATCATAGTCATTGTTAACTAGGTGATTCAGAAGTACTTGATTGGTGTTTTTAAGCCAGGATTCTGTTATGGCAAAGAAGTCAGGGTTTTTTTCTTGTAATATGTCGGAAATTAACTTGTGTTTTTTTGATAAGGATTGAGCATTGATGAGGAGGAAGGTGAGACAAAATAAGTTTTTGTTATTTTTCAATAGAGGGATGTTTATAAGGTGTTTGTGTCTGTTTTGGAAATGAGGGCTGGTAAAAGTCACCATCTTTGTGGCGGAAATGAACGTGGTTGAGAGAGATCCGGGTGATGAGTACTAGCAGTTGAATGAGGCTGAATGAGGATCGAGTGAAGAGTGCTGGAAGTTGAAAGAGGTCTGAGTGAAGATTGCTGGAGGTTGAGTGAGGTTGAAAGAGGTCCGAGTGAAGATTGCTGGAGGTTGAGTGAGGTTGAAAGAGGTCCGAGTGAAGATTGCTGGAGGTTGAGTGAGGTTGAAAGAGGTCCGAGTGATGATTGCTGGAGGTTGAGTGAGGTTGAAAGAGGTCCGAGTGATGACTGCTGGAGGTTGAGTGAGGTTGAAAGAGGTCCGAGTGATGACTGCTGGAGGTTGAGTGAGGTTGAAAGAGGTTCGAGTGATGATTGCTGGAGGTTGAGTGAGGTTGAAAGAGGTCCGAGTGACGGTTGGTAGTGATATTAAGGTGAAAGTAGAGTTCTAAACATTTTCTTTTTCTTTCTTCTAATCTCAGTGGCTGCATGAAGGGGCGCACAAAGGGGCCTGCCCCTTTGTTGCGCTCCTTCGGCGCGTGGCGCCTGCGGATCAGGCAATTTAAGTTGAGTTTCACAATTCAAAAATCCCTCTCTGTTTGCTATTGGCTGTTTGCTATTTGCTGGTGGGAGGGTCCCAGAGCCGCGCAGATGGGCGGCGCAGCTGGCAGGCAGCGCGATCGGAGGCTGGGCTTGCCGGGGGCAAGGGGAACAGGAAGGCCTTACCCCGACGGGTCTGGGCGCCGATCGCGCAGGCCTTCTCTCCTAGTCTTTCCTCATAGGGTAGCCCTTCTCTGTACCTTCTCCTTCGTATTCAAGGTGCGGTCTCACCATGGAGTGATACAGAGGCATTATGACACTTTCTGTTTTATTCACCATTCCCTTTCTAATAATTCCCAACATTCTGTTTGCTTTTTTGACTGCCGCAGCACACTGAATCGACGATTTCAATGTGTTATCCACTATGACGCCTAGATCTCTTTCTTGGGTTGTAGCACCTATGAAGGAACCTAACATTGTGTAACTATAGCATGGGTTATTTTTCCCTATGTGCATCACCTTGCACTTATCCACATTAAATTTAATCTGCCATTTTGATGCCCAATTTTCCAGTCTCACAAGGTCTTCCTGCAATTTATCACAATCTGATTGTGATTTAACTACTCTGAACAATTTTGTATCATCTGCAAATTTGATTATCTCATCATTTATAAATTTGATTATCAGATCATTTATAAATATATTGAAAAGTAAGGGTCCCAAAGTAAGGGTCCCAAAGTAAGGGTCCCAAAACAGATCCCTGAGGCACTCCACTGCCCACTCCCTTCCACTGAGAAAATTGTCCATTTAATCCTACTCTCTGTTTCCTGTCTTTTAGCAAGTTTGCAATCCACGAAAGGACATTGCCACCTATCCCATGACTTTTTACTTTTCCTAGTAGCCTCTCATGAAGAACTTTGTCAAACACCTTCTGAAAATCCAAGGATACTACATCTACCATGTCACCTTTATCGACTTGTTTATTAACTCCTTCAAAAAAAAGTGAAGCAGATTTGTGAGGCAAGACTTGCCTTGGGTAAAGCCATGCTGACTTGGTTTAATAGAACAATGTCTTTGTTTTTCATGTTGAGAACACTTTCCACTATTTTTCCTGGCACTGAAGTCAGGCTAACTGGTCTGTAATTTCCCAGATCGCCCCTGGAGCCCTTTTTAAATATTGGGGTTACATTTGCTATCCTCCAGGTCTTCAGGTACAATGGATGATTTTAATGATAGGTTACAAATTTTTACTAATAGGTCTGAAATTTCATTTTTTAGTTCCTTCAGAACTCGGGTGTATACCATCCGGTCCAGGTGATTTACTACTCTTCAGTTTGTCAATCAGGTCTACCACATCTAGGTTCACCGTGATTTCATTCAGTCCATCTGAATCATTACCCATGAAAACCTTCTCCAGTACAGGTACCTCCCCAACATCCTCTTCAGTAAACACCGAAGCAAAGAAATCATTTAATCTTTCCACGATGGCCTTATCTTCGCTAAGTGCCCCTTTAACCCCTCGATCATCTAACGGTCCAACTGACTCCCTCACAGGCTTTCTGCTTCGGGTATATTTAAAAAAGTTTTTACTGTGAGTTTTTGCCTCTATGGCAAACTTCTTTTCAAATTCTCTCTTTGCTTGTCTTATCAATGTCTTACATTTAACTTGTCAACATTTATGCATTATCCTATTTTCTTCTGTTGGATCCTTCTTCCAATTTTTGAATGAAGATCTATTGGATAAAATAGCTTCGTTCACCTCCCCTTTTAACCATGCCAGTAATCGTTTTGCCTTCTTTCCACCTTTCTTAATGTGTGGAATACATCTGGACTGTGCTTCTAGAATGGTATTTTTTTTTTAGCTGCTCCTTTCAGTTTTTTCTCATTTTATCAAAGTTTCCCTTTTGAAAGTTTAGCACGAGAGCCGTGGATTTGCATACTGTTCCTCTTCCAGTCATTAATTCAAATTTGATCATATTATGATCACTATTGCCAAGCGGCCCCACCACAGTTACCTCTCTCACCAAGTCCTGTGCTCCACTAAGAATTAGATCTAAAATTGCTCCCTCTCTCGTCGGTTCCTGAACCAATTGCTCCATAAAGGTATCATAAGTTTCAATGTCTGAGTAGCTGAATATCTGATTCTTTATTTGTTTATCTAATTGTTTATTTATCTAATTGTTTATATGCTTTTCTGTTCATTTATGTGCACCGTGTCCCCACTCTACCTGCTATATGAGCTAGGATATATGCTATATGATGCTGTTTCTTGCTGGAGGTACCACTCGATTAGTGCTTGAATTTTTCTGAGGTTCTCTATGGGGAGGGGATGGGGAGGGAGGGTTAGGGTTCACAAGTTTCAGGAAGGAAAAATGGAAAACTGGGGACTGTCACTGGTTTTGTGTGTTATTTTGTTTAGTTGTATTGTATTGTGGCTGATTCCCAATAAAGTATTAAAAAAAAAAAAAAGTAAAGAACCCAGCTGTGCCTTGGAGGACACGTCCACCGACCAGTTTCTTAACCACAGGAGTCTCCGAGTTGAGACCGCAGATACCATAGATCTCGCCGACGTCCTCAATAGGTCGTGAAGTGCATCAGCACTGTAAGCCATTGAAGCTTCTAGACAGCCTGCTTGAGCAGCCTCCTCATCCGAGAAATCCGCATTGGCCTACTCTCAAGCCAAAATTACTGCACATGGCCGCCTGCACTCCCAGTGCGGATACCTCAAAAATCTTTTTAAGCTGCAATTCCAACGTCCTGTCTTGGAGGTCTTTGAGCGCTGTGGCCCCTGTGACTGGGATCATGGTCTTCTTGGTGACCACGGATACAACCGCATCCACCTTGGGCACTCGAAGCAGCTCTAAAGCATCCTCCGGCAGAGGATATAGCTTATCCATGGCTTTACTCACCTTCAATCCGAGGTCCGGGGTATCCCACTCCTGGAACAGCAAGTCCATAGCCGAGAAATGGAAAGGGAAGGAGGTAGCAGGGCCTCTCAGACCCAGTAAAACTGGATCCATCGTTCCCAGTTTGGACTCCTCGGGTGGACCCTCAATGCCCAGCTCAGCGAGAATGGTAGGAATAAGAGGTCCCAACTCCTCCCTCCTAAAGAGACGGACCATCTTTGGGTCGTCACCTTCCGTGACATGCGAACCCCTTGCTGAGCCTTGCTGATGCCCATCAACATCCCCATCTACCCCCTGCGGGGGCTGGGACTGAGGGTCTGGGTCTCTAGGATCAGTAACTTGATCAGGGGTATCTGAGTCAGTCTGAGGGACCCCTGTTCGGAGATGGCACTTAGGTCTCGATGGGTCAGCAGCCCCCTGAGACCTAGAGCGTTTCTTGGAAATAGGCTTGGACCCCAGAGAGATTAATTTTAAGCCAGATTGCTGCTTCCCTGATTTTTTTGCTTTATAAGCTTTATGGAGCAGTAAAACAAAGTCCGACAAGAAAGAGGAAGAGGAGGAGTCAGAAACCCCCTCGGGGCTATCCTCCATTGCTGGCAAATCATGATGCAAAAGGTCCCTTTCACCTGGGAACCTCTGCTGAGGAGAAGGAGGCGGTAAAATCTCCTCCCCCATCGCAGCACAAGTGGCAGCTCTGAAAGACTGTAAAATGGCATTCGTTTCTGTGCTGAGCGGGAACGGGTCAGCACCAGCTTGACCTGCAGTATCTGAGCCCGCAGTCACTCAGGTAGATTTAGTTTCCACTATTTTGACAGCATTAACGGCCCTGGAGGACCCCCCCCCCCCCCGGCAAACAAGTGGTGCAGAGGCCCTCCCGTGAAAGGCGTGTGCAGGCCGAGCTGCAGGCGTGGCATGAAAAAGATCGCAGCATTGAAACAGAAATTTACAGTGACAAGAAAAAATTTCAAAGATAACTCACCCCCGGCTCCAGGAAGGAGAGAGCCGCCGCGATACTGCCGGCCGAATGAAAAGAAACTTTTTTTTTTTTAGAAACTTGCCCGGCAGTTTGTCCAAGGTGCTGATTCCTGTAGGGTGGCGTGAACCGGGCTCCCCAGTGTCGCACCCAAAGCTGCCCAAGAAAGAAAGAGTCCTCGACCCTCTTATGCAGCTGCCTCATGACCAGTGGGGGATGGCCCTCTCAGGACCTCACAACCCCCTGGGAGGCTGAAGACAACACTGCTATGATTAAGGTTTTTTTTTTTTTTTAAGCCAAATTGACTAAGAAATAAGAAAAGGGACCAAAAAAAAACACCTAACTCTGACTAACTCCCAAAACAAACTACCACACAGACCAGACTGTAGGTTTGGCACCCCCACCATCTGCTGGAGACAGAGGAATACTGCCGGACTGTAGGTGGCACCATTCTATTTATAGGCGGAGCGTTGTTATGGTAACTCAGTGATGGCCAACCTTTTGCGCTCAGTGTGTCAAAATTCATTAAAAAAACGAGCATAACTCGGGTGGTGTATCACTTCTAGAAAAATCCATAATTTTGTGATATTTGTAGCTCTAATATTAATAACAAAAAGTTATAATTTTAATATATGTTCTGTATTTATTAATAAAGCAAAAACAAATAATTCTTTACCTTACCTGCTTAGTGACTTTTTTGTTGCTGAATTTCATTGGCTAAATCTTCAATTAAAACACTCTCTCCCCCCCTCCACCCCCCCCCCCAAACTCTTACTCCCCTGGATTTTCTCATACACACTCATGCTCTCACACTCACTGGCTCCCACACACACACACACTGAACCCCAGGCAGGCTCCCATTCATTTTCACACCACTCCCGCTCCATCCTCCAGGCAGGCACCAATTCATTCTCACGCAGGCACCCATGCATTCACACAGACACCCCCATGCAGAGTCCCATTCATTCACATGCACACACTAAATTCCTTTTATATTGTCTTTTTTCTGTTTCTTTTCTCTCCATCTTCTTCCCTCAAACACACAGGTTCTCATTCTCACATGCATTTCTCTCTCTCACACACACACAGGCTCTCACTGTCACATGCTGTCTGACTCTCACACACACAGGCTCTCTCTCACTCCCACATGCTGTCTTGCTCAAGCACAGGCTCTCAATCCCACATGCTGTCTTGCTCAAGCACATGCCGTCTCTGCAAACATTCAGGTCCTCACTCACACACAATCTCTCAACTCATCTCATACACGCACACACACACACACCCTCTACAGACCCTCAGCCTCTCTCTCACCTCTGGGCCTCCTCTTCGCGGGTCGTCGCAGGATGGGCTCTGCGGCAGCCCTGCTACCAGGCCTCTTCCTCTTCTTGGGCCGCTGCGACTTGGGATTCGCCGCTGCCCGTAAACACAAGCGCTGCTCCTCTTCTGCACACGCCGATGCTTCACCTCCTTCCAGCCCATGTGGCTCCGGCAACGTTTACTTCCGGGGCCGCACAAGCAGGAAGGAAGAGGAGCATCAGCGCATTTAAACGTGATCATTTTCTTCGGGCCGCGGCCCTGCCTATCTGCCTGTCGCTGCGCCCGGGGGGCATTGGGTGGAGGGGTCCGGAGGGTGGGGGGATACTAAAAAACTAGTTTTAAAGGGTCAGCGCAGCCGATAAAAAAAAAAAAAGGCTCTGCGCAGCCGATTAAAAAAAAAAATTCCCGATAGTCCATGAAACGCTGCCCGTGTCAGTAAAAAATCTCGGCGTGTCACCTCTGACACGCGTGTCATAGGTTAGCCATCACTGTGGTAAGTACTCTGTCTCCATCTGCTAAAGGGGGGGCCAAACCCAGGAGTCTGGACTGATCCGGGTACGTACAGGGAATGATTTTTGTTATTTTGGCAGGTATTTGTAAACATATGGAATCTGTTCCCGGACTGGCTTTTTCCTACACACGCCCACTTCCAGTTGCAGACTTTTAAAATACTGTTTTTCAATAGCATCTCTTGATATGAATTTACTTCCAGCACTTAAATGTACATTATTCACATTGGATGGGCAGACTTGGTAGGCTGCATGGCCTTTTTCTGCAGTCACATTTCTATGTTTCAAATTATCCTAATTTCTTTTATACCAAATTCCAGTATTTTCCTATGTCCTCTGCAGCATGAAAAGAAAAGTCCTTAGAAAGGTACTGATTCACTTAGATCCTACCGTATTTCCTAGAAAAGCAAATGTTGCTTACCTGTAACAGGTGTTCTCACAGGACAGCAGGATGTTAGTCCTCACATATGGGTGACATCACAGGATGGAGCCTAATCACGGAACACTTTTGTCAAAGTTTCTAGAACTTTGACTGGCACCTACTGGGCATACCCAGCATGGCACTAACCCTGCAGCCAGCAGGGGTCCCCCTTCAGTCTTGTTTAAAAGCTACAGGAAGTGCTGAAAAATAAAATAAGAAACGTAACGAACCCAACACCGCAGGGTGGCGGGCGGGTTTCGTGAGGACTAACATCCTGCTGTCCTGTGAGAACACCTGTTACAGGTAAGCAACATTTGCTTTCTCACAGGACAAGCAGGATGGTAGCCCTCACATATGGGTGAGTACCAAGCTGAGGATGTCCGAGTATGCACCAAATGTACCCAGTTGTGCAAAGGCACTAGGACTGGGGTGGAATTTGGCAGAGGGCATCCTGAACCCTGACGGGCAGGCGGAAGGGTGTTGGTACGTCAAGTTGTAAATAGGTTGCGCAAGACAGACTGGCCGAAGATGGAATCTTCGCTTCCGGCCTTGTCTAAGCAATAATGGGCTGTAAAGGTATGGAGAGAACTCCAGGTGGCAGCCCTGCAAATGTCAGGAAGCGGCACCGAGTGTAGGTGTGCTACTGAAGTCTCCATGGCCCTCACAGAGTGTGCTTTAACACAGTCTTGAAGTGGAATGCCCGCTTGCTGATAGCAAAAGGATATGCAGTCCGCTAACCAGGAGGAGAGAGTCTGCTTACCCGCAGGCTGCCCTAATTTGTTGGAATGGAAAGAGACAAACAATTGAGTGCTTTTCCTGTGGGCAGCTTATGGTCTAGGTAGAACGCTAGAGCCCGTTTACAGTCAAGGGTATGCACAGCCTGCTCTCCTGGATTAGAATGGGGCCTGGGAAAAAAGGTAGGTAGTATAATGGATTGATTGAGATGAAACTCTGATTCTTCCTTAGGTAAGAACTTAGGGTGAGTGCGGAGTACTGCACGGTCCTGCAGAAGTTTAGTGTAAGGAGGATAGGCATCCAAATGGCAGATGAAATTTAATGTGGATAAGTGCAAGGTGATGCATATAGGGAAAAATAACCCATGCTATAATTACACGATGTTGGGTTCCATATTAGGTGCTACAACCCAAGAAAGAGATCTAGGTGTCATAGTGGATAACACATTGAAATCGTCGGTTCAGTGTGCTGCGGCAGTCAAAAAAGCAAACAGAATGTTGGGAATTATTAGAAAAGGAATGATGAATAAAACGGAAAATGTCATAATGCCTCTGTATCGCTCCATGGTGAGACCGCACCTTGAATACTGTGACAATTCTGGTCGCCGCATCTCAAAAAAGATATAATTGCGATGGAGAAGGTACAGAGAAGGGCTACCAAAATGATAAGGGGAATGGAACAACTCCCCTATGAGGAAAGACTAAAGAGGTTAGGACTTTTCAGCTTGGAGAAGAGACGACTGAGGGGGGATATGATAGAGGTGTTTAAAATCATGAGAGGTCTAGAACGGGTAGATGTGAATCGGTTATTTACTCTTTCGGATAGTAGAAAGACTAGGGGACACTCCATGAAGTTAGCATGGGGCACATTTAAAACTAATCGGAGAAAGTTCTTTTTTACTCAACGCACAATTAAACTCTGGAATTTGTTGCCAGAGAATGTGGTTCGTGCAGTTAGTATAGCTGTGTTTAAAAAAGGATTGGATAAGTTCTTGGAGGAGAAGTCCATTACCTGCTATTAAGTTCACTTAGAGAATAGCCACTGCCATTAGCAATGGTTACATGGAATAGACTTAGTTTTTGGGTACTTGCCAGGTTCTTATGGCCTGGATTGGCCACTGTTGGAAACAGGATGCTGGGCTTGATGGACCCTTGGTCTGACCCAGTATGGCATTTTCTTATGTTCTTATGTTCTTATACAACTAGAGCCTGTAACTCACTAACTCTGCGAGCAGAAGTGATTGCCAAAAGGAACATCACTTTACATGTGAGATAGCGAAGATCACAGGAATGGAGAGGCTCGCATGGTGGTTTCATGAGCCGACCCAAAACCAGGTTGAGGTCCCAAGAAGGGGCTGGGGGACGTAGTGGAGGCTTGAAGTGAAGCAAGCCCTTCAGAAAACGTGTTACAAGGGGCTGTACTGAAATAGGAATGTCCCCAATACCTTTATGGAAGGCAGCTACCGCACTGACATGCATTCTCATGGAGGAAGTTTTTAAACCTGATTCTGACAAGTGCCAGAGATAGTCCAGAAACTTCGTGGTAGGACAGGTAAAGGGGGTCAAGGGATTGAGAAGAGCATCATGACTTAAAACTGTTCCATTTGTAAAGGTAGGATTTTCTCATGGAAGGCTTCCGTGAAGCAATCAGGACACGGGAAACTGGTTCCGAAAGGTTAAGAGGCTGAAGAATTAACCTTTCAACATCCAGGCCGTCAGGGACAAGGCTTGAAGATTGGGGTGGCGTATGCACCCGTCATTTTGAGTGATTAGACGCGGGTCCTTTCCCAAGGGAATGTGCCTGCGAATGGAGAGGTCCTGAAGTATTGGAAACCACATTTGGCGTGGCCAGTGAGGATCATGGTTTCCTTGTCCTGACTTAGCTTCACGAGAGTCTTCGAGAGACATGGAAGTGGAGGGAATGCATATAGGAGACCGGTTGCCCATGAGAGGGAGAACGCATCTCTTGGCTGAGAGTGTTGGCTGCGAGTGAGAGAGCAAAGGTTCTCTACTTTGCGGTTTTGAAATGTCGCAAAGAGATCTATATGAGGGTAACCCCATTGTTGGAAGATCGAATTTGCCACTGATGGGTTGAGAGACCACTCGTGTGGCTGAAAGGTGAGACTCAGCTTGTCTGCCAACACATTGTCCACTCCCGGCAAGTAGGTGGCCCTGAAGTACATCGAGTGGGAGAGGGTCTCCGCCCATATCTGTGCAGCTTCCTGACACAGAAGGTAGGAGCCCATTCCTCCCTGTTTGTTGATGTACCACATGGCCACCCGGTTGTCCGTCTGAATCAGGATGACTTGATTGGATAGACTATCCTGAAATACCCTGAGAGCATATCTGATTGCTCGGAATTCCAGGAAATTTATTTGGTGTTTGGCTTCCTCTGGAGACCAAGATCCTTGTGTCTGCAGATTGGCCACATGGGCTCCCCAGCCGAGGTTGGAAGCATTGGTGGTGAGAATTATTTGAGGGTCTGGAGCCTGGAAGGGCAAGCCTTGGCGTAGATTGATGTGATTTTTCCACCAAGCTAGAGACTGACGGAGTGAGTCGGTGACATGGACAATGGTAGACAGGGGCTGAATAGATTAAGGTCACAATGGACTCAGAGTCCACTGCATGACTCATGGCCAAGCGGGCCATTGGGGTAACCTGAACTGAGGACGCCAAGTGTCCCAGTAGGATGAAGTGGCGTGCAGTCATGCGGTGCTGCGACTGTAGCTGGTGTGCGAGAGAGACGAGAGTGGGAGCTCGCTGTCGAGCCAGAAAAGCTTTTGCTTGCAAGGTGTCCACGTCTGCTCCTATGAATGATATAGTTTGAGATGGGACTAAGTAGGATTTGTCATAATTGACGAGAAATCCTAGCGAAATCAGAGTGTGTAAGGTAAGATGTAGGGACGACAGAGCAGTTTGCTGAGTGGGAGCCCTGATCAACCAATCGTCTAGATAGGGGTAGACGTGAACACCTTGAGTCCTGAGGAAGGCTACTACTACTACGAGGCATTTTGTGAAGACTCGTGGTGCAGACGCGAGGCCGAATGGAAGCACTCGGTATTGATAGTGCTTGGGGCCTACCAGAAATCTCAGGTATCTGCAATGAGATGGAGTTATCGCAATATGTGTGTATGCGTCCTGGAGGTCTACTGAGCAGAGCCAGTCTCCTCTTTGCAGAAGAGTAAGAAGAGAACCCAAGGTTACCATTTTGAACTTTTCTCGATGGAGGTACTTGTTGAGGGCACGTAAGTCCAGAATTGGACGAACGCCTCCCGATTTTTTGGGGATTAGAAAGTACCGGGATTAGAACCCTAGGCCGTGCTGAGAGTGGGGTACTGGTTCTATTGCTTTGGCCTGGAGGAGGAGGAGGAGGAGGGAGACCTCCCGTTCCAGGAGAATGGAGTGGTCGGATGTTCTCCACATCGGTAGAGGTGGGGAGTCTGGTGGAATGGAGAGAAAGTTCAGATGATAACCTTGAGCGATTATCGCAAGGACCCACTGGTCTGAGGTGATTGTGCCATTTCAACAACAGGTGGCACTCAATCGACCTCCCACTGGTATCGGTGGCAGTGGAAGCTGGCTGCTGCTCCCTATGCAGGAGTCAAAAACCGGAAGCAGGGCACGGCTGAGGAGCTGCTTGAGGCTTTTGTTTTCGTAGTTGACGAGACTGGGTTTTTTGGAAAGGTCTCGTAGAACGAGTTCTAGACGGTGGTGGGTAGGATTTCTTCGGATGGAAGAATGACTTCTTAGTGTCCTTTCGGAGAGGCTGTTTTGAGGAATACTCAGAAGGTATCAGAGAGAGCTGTCTCAGGGTCTTCATGATGGTCCTTGAGTTCCGCTGCCGTCCGTTGAATATGCTTGCCAAACAGATAGTCTCCTACACAGGGCAGGTCGGATAATCTGTCCTGTACTTTAGGGCGAAGGTCCGAAGACTTGAGCCAAGCACATCTTCTTGCCGAAATAGCAGCTGCAGATACCCTGGGTAGCAGTGTCAAAGATATTGTAAGATGATCTTATCTCATGCTTGCCTGCCTCAAAGCCCTTGTTCACTAGGGTTTGAAGTTGATCTTGGAACTGTTGAGGCAGGGAGTCTCAAGTCTTGTATCTGCTTAAATAAGACCCTGTTGTATTGGGTCATATAGAGCTGATAAGAAGCAATTCGGGAGATGAGCATTGAGCCCTGGAAGACATGGTGACCAATAGCATCTAGAAATTTCTGCTCCTTGCCTGGGGGAAAGGAAGAGTGGGGTTTCGATATCCTTGCCCTCTTTTGGGCCGATTCTACAACCACAGATTGGTGATCCAACTGAGGTTTTTGAAAACCTGGGGCTGACTGTACTAAATAAGTGGTGTCAGCCTTCCTGTTGACTGGAGCAATAGAGCCAGTGTGTTCCCAGTTCTTTTTGAGGAGATCCAGAAGAACCTGGTGAATAGGGGTGGAGGTTATTTCCTTGGGAGCATCCAGGAATTGCAACAGCTCCATCATTTGATGCCTGTCATCTTGTTTGGTCTGTTCTTGCAAGGGAACCAATTCAGACATCTCCTTCACAAAATTTATGAAGGAAAAGTCCTCTGGAGAACACTTCCTGCTTTCAGTAGAAGGTGGTGAAGGCAAGTCATCGGTGTCTGGTGAAGAATCATCAGTCCAGGTATCATCGGGATCAGCACCTGCCCCTCTAGGAACCAAAAGGGGAAGGAGCGGTGGAATTCCTGAAGGTCCAGGTCTAGGCTCTGAAGAAATCGAAGGAGGAACTGGAGGCACCGATGAAGGCATCGAAGGCACCGGTGCAGGCATCGAAGGCATCGATGGATGGATCAGTGGCGTCGGACGCATCGGCAAGAATCCCGATGGAGGGATGCTGAATGGTGTTTCTCCTCCCGATGACAAAGTAAGAGGAGAGGGCACCGGAGCCATCGGTGACCCGGGATCCATCGGTGGAAAAGCGGCAATAAGCACTTCCATCCTCGAGAGCAGTGGGGCCAATGCTGCCGGAATCGGGTTGGTGGTCGGTTCCGCGATCGGCACCGGTGGAACTTGGAGTCATTGCATCGCCTTGTCGATGGCCTCCTGAACCATCCAGTCCAGTTCTTCACGGAGGCCTGGAGCAATCAGCCCCGGCTCCGGAAGGGGAGAAGGAGGCAGAGGCATAGCCGGAGGGACCACCGTTAAAGGCAGAGTCGCGGCTCCCAATAC
This sequence comes from Rhinatrema bivittatum, assembly GCF_901001135.1. Taxonomy (NCBI): domain Eukaryota; kingdom Metazoa; phylum Chordata; class Amphibia; order Gymnophiona; family Rhinatrematidae; genus Rhinatrema; species Rhinatrema bivittatum. The sequence continues at coordinate 223,369,449 of NC_042623.1, forward strand.
CCGTCCAGGTGAGGGTTGCCTCGGTGACCCGGTCGCAGAAAAGGTCGGTGCCTTTTGTGGACGGGGTTTCTTCGACGGCGGCTCGGATGATGGCGAGGTCGATGATTTCGCTCCTCTATGGTCCGAGACTTCCGATGTCGATGTCGCTCTCTACGATCCCCTCGGTCCTGAGGGGGAGTAGAGGAAGTTGAAGGCCGAGAAGTCGTCGATGCCGGACGGCTGGCGCGAAGTGGACGGTGCCGGTTCGGACGACATCGATGCAATAGACGGCGATGGGGTTTGAGCACGGAAGAGAAGTTCCATCTTCTCCATTCTGGCCTTGCGACCTTTTGGTATCATTAGGGCACATTTGGTGCATGTCAGGACATCATGCTCACAACAGAGACACATTACACAGACCTTATGGGGGTCTGTTATGGACATGGTGCGGTTACAGTCTGGGCACCGACGGAACTCAGACGCCATGGCCTTGAAAAATTTGAGCCACGGTATGGTCGACGGCCAGTAGGCCACGAGGGCCAACTCGACAGGAATCGACCGAAAACGGGTAAAAAACTTACCAGAGTACCGCGGCTTGAAAAAGTTGAAGGAAGGACCCCTGTGGGGTAAGAAAGTTTTCAGAAATTCCGTGAGGAATATTCCTGTCAGGAATCTCTGCAGAGCTCCTTAACCACGTGGCTATTGCTGCGTGGAAAAAAGAAGACTGAAGGGGGACCCCTGCTGGCTGTAGGGTTAGTGCCATGCAGGGCATGCCCAGTAGATGGTAGTAAAAGTTCCAGAAACTTTGACAAAAGTGTTCCGTGACTGGGCTCCATCCTGTGATGTCACCCATATGTGAGGACTACCATCCTGCTTGTCCTGTGAGAACATACAAGCCGATGCAATAACAGCGCGGGGGAAAATAAACGCCCGCTCTCCTAATGCGTGCCGATCAACCTCACCAGGGAACCCCATTTAATATTTAAAATCGTCCGCTGCAGTAAAAGGGAAGTGCTAAGGGAAACTGTGTGCACCTAGTGCCTCCTGCGGCAGGCACTAATTTCTGAGGGTAAAAATGAGCGTGTCGGGCAAAGGGGGGGGAGGGGGGAGAGAGGAAGGAGAGATGAAAAAAAATGTAAATAATTGTTACAGTCGAACCAGGACATAAAAAACTGAAAGTGTTAAACATACCCCTGAAGTGAGCTAAAAGGAAGGTTCAGAGGTGGCAAACCACCGGGGGCTGGTCAGCACGGTACGTACCGCAGCAGGAAGACCGGCTGACAGGAAATAGTGAAAGAGATTAAAGCGGGGGTGGGGGGGGGGGGGGAAAGAGTAATGTAGGAGGAAATTTATTCCAAAAAAATGTTTTATATCTTTTTCTGAGCCATAGGATACTTTAGAATTGCAGCGATCAGTGCAAGGAAAACCGGCTGGAAAGAGAGTTGTTTAAACTATTACCACACTTAAGTTCATTAAGAAGGAAACAAAAAACTATTTAAAAGGAACTATTTAAAACAGAGGCTCGAGGAATGACAGAAGATTGCCTTATGACAAACAAAACGAATTAAGAAATGGCAGGGTGTTTGTCGACGCAGCGAGGAAGTAGAGAAAGCCCGGGATGGCATGAGTATACAGCGAAGGTTTACGCAAAAAAGGTAAAACTCACCTGTTTGTCTACAAGAAATGAAATGTAAACGAGTGGACCCGTTCAAAGTACCGTAAATCCTGTGTGGCAGGGAGGAGTGACTGGAGAGAAAGTAAACCAACAATTAGGGGAGCTGGAGAGGAGCAGGGAGATATAATGTAAAAGTACATAAGGGATGCCTCTTCTATAGTGAAGCTCCAAGGATTAGCCTTTTTGGGCAGGTACAAGTTACACTCTTTATGAAATATTAAAAAAAAATAATTTTTTTTGAAGCATAAACTGTCAAACAAAAGAACAGGGAGGAATCAAAACAGAAAAAAATGTACTGTAGTGGTGCCGGAACTTGCGCAGCGGCAAGCTTTTACAGTCTGACAGTGTAGAGGTTTGTAGAGAATGTTTATAAGAGGAAAAGTTGCCAAAAAATGTTGGCCAATGTCATGTGACCAGGGGTAGCCGGTCAGGTGAGCTGGATGGGAGGTCCTAGGTACGAATGACAAGTGGAGAGTGAAATATCAAAAGAAACGGTGCCATTCTTATGTCTTTATTCAGACCAGTGGGGGACAGAGATTTCAGTTCACAAATCCACCGCTGATCACGGCGGAGAAAAGGAAAATTAGTTCTTACCTGTTACTTTTCGTTCCTGTAGTACCACGGATCAGTCCAGACAGTGGGTTGAGCCTCCTTTCCAGCAGGTGGAGACAGAGTAAAACTTGAAGGATGCCCTATATCAGGACAGAGCCTATCCTCTACCCCCTTCAGTATTCGTCTGTCTCCAGCAGGTGCAGCATCTCCCCTTCGGTTCTCTGCTATAGGCTAATCAGCCTCTTCTTTCTTTTTCGGCTCAAGCAAGTAGTTCTTTGATTCCCGCTTGTTTTAGAAACAAAGGAAAAAAATCTATGAAGGAAATTTTGCCTTCTTTTAGTGCTTTTCCTGTTTTTGTGTGGGAGACATCTGTCTCCCAGCTCTTGCCCCGCTCAGGGGGGCTTTGCCCCTTTTGAGGGGGTTCCCTGCATAGTCCTGAGTCCGTGGACGCTTCCAGGTGTGGGGACCAACGCTCTCTGGGCCTCGTTCCCCCTCTGGCTGCCGAGAGGGTTTTTAACCCGCTACTGCGCTCAATAAAAAAAAAAAAAAAAAAAAAAAAGAGTTTAAAAGTTTCAAACTTTCAATAAGTTGCAGGTACTCACCTACCTCTAACTTATTTGCAGCAGTTGACCAGCTTTTTTATTTTTTTCTGGTCAGAGTAGGGCTAGAACCAGCAGCCAGAGAAGCAGAAGGCAGCAGGTTTCCCGCCTGCTCTCTCCTGCTGTGCAGGCTGTCAATCAAGCTTTTTTTTTCAGCTTTTTTTTTTCTTCAGCCGCGGCTTAGCTATGTCCTGGCTGGCAGCCTGCCTTTCTTGTGGGCTGCCCTCTTCATGTTTTTCGCGGCAGGGCCTCTGCACTGCTTGCCTGCCGGGTGGGGAAGGTCCCTCCTCGGCAGGACAAGCAAATTTAGCCCGGGGCTCCACTCCTCCCGGCATGGCTAGGCCTTTCCCGGGTCGGCAGAAAAGTGGAGATGTCATTACCCCTGCTCAAAGGCTTACAGACTTTCAAAGCAAAAAATCTGAGATCTTGCACTGGATGTGAGAATTCCTGCCAGTGAGAGGTAAGGGGTGACCCCAACTGGCCCGTGCAAAGGCAAGAGCAATGCACAAGGCTCTTAGGGTTTTAACAACATAGATAGAAGAACAAGGGCATAGAATCACGTAGATTGTTCCAGTAGAAGAACAATCAGAATGGTGTTTCAGATAATATTTCTTAGCTGTAAAAGGATTCGTGAAGGTGGAAAGGGACAGAAAGAGAGGACAGAGTAATGTTGGCAAGGGAAATGACCAGGTAATTATAAAGAAGGCAGAATGGGGGTTCGAAGCTTAGAAGAGACCAGGCGGTCATGTAGATTAGAGCCCCTGCGGAAGGTGAATCGGGGAGGAGAGCGAAATATTGAATGAGGACAAAGGACAGACCAGTGTTTATGAATGGTGGGAAACACCATAGCAACTTGATTGCAGAAGGAAAGGACACAGATTAAAGTGTCCGAAGGTTCGGCTGTCTTAGGCACAACAAATCTCTATTTATGTACAAAGCGCGTTTATAGGCGTGTTTAATAACCTTAAAGGGATAGCCCCTGGCCTTAAATCTGGCAATCATAGTTGTGGCTTTTGAAATGAAATCCTCTCCCAGTTGGAGCCACAGCCGTCGGAGCCTAAAGAAATGGCCCACCAGGGATGTGAATGATGACTAGAGTAATGGAGGTGTGTATTATGGTCAATGTATGGTCTGATCTGATACTATGACTAGGGTATCCAGAAAAGGAATCTGAGAGGACCGAATGTGATAATCAAATTGTAAAGGAGGATTGCAATTGATTAACCAGTTGTAGAATGTTAAAAACTGTATGTCAGTTCCCAGCCAAAGCAAAAAGATGTTGTTAATGTAGTGCAGCCAAAAAGGAAAAAAAGTCTGAAGGAGGACTGATAGATAAAGGTGGACTCTTTGATTTGCTGATATTTGTCAAGGAAAATGAAATAGTTCCATGTAAGGGCCAAATGTGTAAGAGACACCAGAAAAGATGTGGGAACCAGACAAGGGACTTCCCTCTGATTTAAAATGTGTTCAACCACGGTGATAGCTTCTGGAGTATAGGGATACCACATCTAAAATAACCAAGAAAAAAGGTTGAGAAGGAAATAAGAAAATTATTCCTTACCTGCTAATTTTCGTTCCTGTAGTACCATGGATCAGTCCAGACAGTGGGTTATATCCCCCGACCAGCAGATGGAGTCAGAACAGAGTTTGAGAGCGTCAGCATATAGAGTAGTGCACCCTCTGCTGGAGCTCAGTATTACGCATAGCAAAGCCCAAAAGCAAAACACAACATTTTGGATCCAGATCCGTCCCCAAAAAGGAACAGAGAAAGATATAAGTAAACAAACGGTCAACGGGACCACCAACAGTCAACTTGTGAGGAGCTGTGAACAGTAACAATAATCAGAGACAAACAGAATGAAAGTTACCTGGAAGAATCCGAGCAGGACCTAATGAAACCCCTAGTGGCGGGCGTCTGGACTGATCCATGGTACTACAGGAACGAAAATTAGCAGGTAAGGAATAATTTTCTTTTCTCTGTACGTACCTGGATCAGTCCAGACAGTGGGATGTACCCAAGCTTCCCTAAACCGGGTGGGGTCCTGACAGACTTGCTCGGAGAACTTGATCGCCAAAAGAACCCATGTACTGAGGCGCCAGGTGTAGTCTGTAATGTCTGGAAAAAGTGTGCAACGACTTCCACGTCGCCGCACAGCAGATTTCCTGGGAGGAAAAGGAGCGAGATTCCGCCCAGGACGCCGCTTGGGATCGCGTGGACTGAGCCGACACGCTGCGAGGCGGCACCCGCCCCGCCGCAATGTAAGCCGATGAGATGGCGTCCTTTATCCAGCGCGCAATAGTCGTCTTGGATGCCTGAGAACCTCTCCTCGGTCCTGACCAGAGGACAAACAAATGATCGGATACCCGGAAGTCATTGGTAACCTCCAGGTAACGGAGCAGCACACGCTTGACGTCCAGGAGCCGGAGAGACCGGGGTTCCTCTGGAGCGAACGCTGGAAGCTCCACCGTTTGATTGACGTGGAAGGCCGAGACCAGCTTTGGTAGGAAGGATGGCACCGTACGAAGGGAAACCCCGGAGTCGGAGAAACGCAGATAAGAATCCTGGCAGGACAAGGCTTGGAGCTCTGAGATCCGGCGAGCAGAAGAGATGGCTACCAGGAAAACCGTCTTGAGGGTCAGGTCCTTGAGGGAGGACCCCCTCAGGGTTTCAAAAGGAGGGCCCGACAGCGTTCGCAGCACCAAGTTGAGGCTCCAAGAAGGGAAAGGATCCCTGACCGGTGGCCGTAGGTGTTTGGCATCCTTCAGAAAACGTGCGATATCCGGCTGAAGGAGTAGAGAGCAGTCCTTCTGTACCAAGACATTCAAGGCCGCCACCTGAACCCGGAGCGAATTATAGGCGAGACCCTTATCCGGACCATCCTGTAGGAAATGAAGGATCAGCGGGACAGTCGCCTCCATGGTTTGGACCCCGCGGTCGGAGCACCAGGCTTCGAAGACCTTCCAAACTCGAACGTAAGCGATGGAGGTCGAAGGCTTGCGGGAATGAAGCATCGTTGAGATCACTGTCTCCGGGTAGCCTCTGTGGCGGAGACGGCGCCGTTCAAAAGCCAGGCCGCAAGACAGAAGAGTTCTGCCTGCTCGAAAAATACTGGCCCCTGACGCAGAAGATGAGGAAGATGGGACAGGCGAAGTGGGCCGTCCACAGTCATCTGAAGTAGATCTGCGAACCATGGCCGACGGGGCCATTCTGGGGCGACGAGAATTACAGTCCCTCGATGATGTTCCAACCTGCGGAGAACCTTGCCGATCAGAGGCCAAGGAGGAAACACATAGAGCAGTTGATCCGACGGCCACGGATGGGCGAGGGCATCCACCCCCTCCGCGCCGCGCTCTCTTCTGCGGCTGAAGAAGCGAAGAGCCTTGGCGTTGAGAAAGGTCGCCATTAGATCGAGGCGTGGAGTCCCCCAACGATGGACGATGAGATGCATTGTCTCGTCGGAGAGAGCCCACTCGCCGGGGTCTAGCTGTTGACGACTCAGGAAGTCCGCCTGAACGTTGTCCACCCCGGCGATGTGAGAGGCTGCTATCCGGACGAGATTGCTCTCCGCCCACTCCATCAGGGGAGTTGACTCGAGGGAGACATGCTTGCTTCTTGTCCCCCCTTGACGATTGATGTAGGCCACGGTGGTGGCGTTGTCCGAGAGGATCCTCACCTCTCTGTGTCGCACCAGGGGACAAAAACGCTGGAGAGCGAAACGCACGGCTCTCGTTTCCAGGCGATTGATCGGCCACTTTGCCTCCTCTGGCGTCCAAGTCCCCTGCGTGGCGCTTCTTTCGCAGACAGCGCCCCATCCCGCGAGGCTGGCATCGGTGGTCACCACCACCCAATTGGGAACCTCGAGCGAGACTCCCCGAGCCAGATGCGAGGGGACAAGCCACCAATCCAGGCTTTCCCTGGCTAATGGTCGAAGCGGCAGGATCACCTGATACTCCTGGGAGACTGGTTTCCAACGGGATAGCAGGGACGCCTGCAGTGGACGCAGGTGTGCAAACGCCCAGGGTACCATGTCAATGGTGGAGGCCATTACTCCCAGGAGCTGCAGATAATTCCAGGCGGTTGGTTCTTCCAAAGCCGAAAACCGAGACACGTGCTCCCTCAGGGCTTGCGCCTTGTCCTGGCGCAGGAACACCATATCCCGCCGGGTATCGAAGCTTGCTCCTAAGAAATCCAGGTGTTGCGAGGGCACAAGGGAACTCTTTGGAAGGTTCACCACCCAGCCCAGAGAGCGTAGGAATTGTACTACTCTGGCCACTGAGGTCTGACCATGTGAGAAGGACTTCGCTCGAATCAGCCAGTCGTCTAGGTACGGATGTACTAGGATACCCTCATTGCGGAGGGCCGCCGCCACCACCATGATCTTTGTGAAGGTCCGAGGTGCGGTCGCCAAACCGAAGGGAAGCGCCTTGAACTGAAAGTGTTGACCGAGAATCTTGAAGCGAAGATACCGCCGGTGAGCCGGCAGGATGGGAATGTGCAAGTATGCTTCCGAGAGATCCAGTGAAGCGAGGAATTCTGCCTTGTGCACTGCGGCAATCACTGATCGAAGAGTCTCCATGCGGAACCGGCTGACCCTGAGGGCCTTGTTTACCTCCTTCAAGTCCAGGATGGGCTGAAAGGAACCGTCCTTTTTGGGAACGATGAAGTAAATGGAATAGTGGCCCAAGCCCACCTCGTCGAAGGGGACGGGAACGATGGCCCCTATGTCCTGCAGTCGGTCTAGTGTTTGTTGAACCGCTATCCTCTTGAGATCCGAACTGCAGGGGGAGAAGATGAACTGGTCCCTCGGGGGGCGGACAAACCTCAAGGCGTAACCGTCTCTTATGGTGTCCAGCACCCACTGGTCCGTGGAGATAACTGCCCACTCCTCGTAGAAGTCCATGAGGCGGCCTCTGATCCGGGGAGGTGAGAAGTGGGCTCCTTTGGCATCATTGGGAGGACTTTGTGGGCGGATTTCCCTGCCCTGGACCCTCTCTTGCGGGCCTCCGCCCACGAAAGGAACGAGACCATGGCTGGGATCTTGTCGGCTGTGTCCGGGAACCGGACTGCCGGTAAGACCTATAACGTCGCTGTGCCCTGGCCCTGGTTCTACCGGAAGAAAATGACCTGAAGGAACGCTGTCTATCCTCCGGCAGCCGATGCACCGAATTTTCCCCCAGTGACTTGATGATCTGATCCAGGTCCTCTCCAAATAAAAACTTCCCCCTAAAGGGGAGGGAGCCAAGGCTCGATTTGGAGGAAGCATCCGCCGCCCAGTTGCGAAGCCACAAGAGCCGTCGGGCTGCTACAACCGAAACCATGGACCGCGCTATTATGCGAAAGAGATCATACAAGGCGTCCGCCCCGTATGCTATGGCAGATTCCAGATGGTCCGCCTGGGCGGCCTCTTCGCGGGGCAACTCCTGAGAGGTGAGAAGCTGCTGTACCCAGAGTAAGCTGGCCCTTTGCGCGAGCGAACTGCACATCACGGCCCGCATACCTAGGGCGGAGACTTCGAAGACCCTTTTGAGGAAGGTTTCTATTTTACGGTCCTGCGTATCCCGCAGGGCCGTTCCACCCGTGACCGGGATGGTCGTCCTCTTGGTCACTGCCGACACCGCTGAATCCACCTTGGGCACCTTGATAAGATCCAAAAAATCCTCAGGGAGCGGGTATAGCTTTTCCATGGCGCGTGTGACCTTCAAGGACGCCTCGGGAGTGTCCCACTCCCTGGTGAGAAGCTGTAGGAAGGACTCATGGATAGGGAAAACCCTTGCCCTAGGACGGAGGGCGGCAAGTACTGGATCCCCTTTGCAGAAGAGGTGGCGACGGCAGGAGCCACAGGGATCGGCGGATCTGGAGGTGGGTCGAGGTCCAGCTCCTGAATAATATGGTGGATGAGTTCATCCAGCTCTTCTTTTTGAAAAATCCGTAGGGCTCGAGGGTCGTCCCCCTCCGTATGTCCATCTGGATGCGCCTCCGAGGGTTCCGGGGAGTCGTCTCTCACCGGCGAAGCCGCCCCCGTGGTACGCCGGGGTGGCACGGGAGAGGGACCCGGCAGGGATCCAGGTGTAACGGGCGAGGCGGTGAGACCAACAGCAAGTTTAGGAACCTTGGGGGGAGGGGCCCCCAGGGGATTCAGCGCCTGCGCTCCCATACCCTGCAAATAAGCCATGTGCATTGCCAGAATAAAATCAGGTGAGAAAAACGGGGAGCTGATTGGAATCCCTGGGGGGGGGGGACCGTCCTGGGAACCCCGGTCGGGCAAACCCCCCGCCAGGGGCAGACCCTGTTGAAAGCCAGTGCAACCAATCCTGTTGCATCTGGGAGCGAGTCCGTCTCACGCTGTCCCCCTAAAATGGCCGCCGTTCCCGCCAAAGGCAGCGTCGTGGCCGGCCCGCGCCGCCCGGGCTGAGGAGGAGGCAGGTCCGAAATCGCAGCGGAGGACTGCAGAGTGTCTTCCCCGTCGGGGAAGCACCGCTCACAAAGCCCCTCCCTCAGAAAATGATTCCCCGGTTCGCCGCAGGCCTCACACCTCGAGGACTGCGGCATGTCAGCACCGGGAAAAAAGCCTCGGGGGGGCCAAAAACGAGCTAGTGCCGCGGGGGGGGGCATGGAATGGCCCTAACAACCCGCCGAAGGGGTCCAGGAACTGCGGAGGAAAACCCCCGTTTCAGTTGAGCACACACCCGCGGGCGGAGCTTGCGAACCGCGGGACCCACAAACGACGCGTGGAGCGGCCGGAACCACCAGCATCCACGGGGCACCACCAAAAAGAAGCAAACCTGTGGAGAAAGAAACTAAAAAAACTTCCACTTACCCCAACGGAAGAGGAAAGGAGTACAGAATAGAGAAGGCAGAGCCACAGACACATGCCTCCTCAAAAATTGAAAAGTCTTTTTTTTTTTTTTAATTTTAAGGATCCAAAATGAAGAGAAACGTAAGACAGCGAAATACTGTGGAGAAAAAGAAAGAAATAACCAAAAATGAAGAAACCCTGTCAATCTGGGGGAGCTAGTGGATCCCCCTGCTCACATCTGCTGGAGTCAGAAGAATACTGAGCTCCAGCAGAGGGTGCACTACTCTATATGCTGACGCTCTCAAACTCTGTTCTGACTCCATCTGCTGGTCGGGGGATATAACCCACTGTCTGGACTGATCCAGGTACGTACAGGGAAGGTACTGATTCCAATGTAGAAATAAAATGACTGGTGTCACGTAAGTATAAGGGGTTCTGAGAAACAAATGGATGTAGAAAGAGATCGACAAATTTTGATAAGGGTTCCAAACTGAATTGATGCCAGCCACAATAGGGCGGCAAGGTGGGTTAACTAAAGATTTGTGAACTTTGGGAAGAATGTAACAAGGAGGGATCACGGGATGTTTTTCTGTGAGGAAGGATGCTTCACGAGGGATGAGGAAGTTGTTTTCCAAGGCTGTCTGTACAAGAGGAAAAATAGTAGAGGCAAGTGTAGGGGTAGAATCACTTACTAGAGGCCTGTAATAGAGTCAGACAACTGTCTATGGATCTCCATTCTGTGTAACTCCTTCAACCCTTAACTAATTCCATTGTTACTCTGCTTAGTACCATATAAAACTACATTCATATCTCTTTTCCATGTTAAATGTATTGATCTTGCTTCTATTAATTTTTACTGTATATTATTTAGATGTCAATCTTTCTACCATGATTTAGCCATTGTTGCTTACTTGCTCTTTGTTGCGACTATTTATGTTTTATTTTCAGACATTGTTCGTGGGTCCCTCCTGATGCAGCCCCACCAGCGAAACACGGCTGGGTTGGGGGACTGTATTATATTAAAATTGTCTAACTTGAAAATTGTAACTTCTTTATTGAATGATTTAAGTTTGAACAGGTGTACCTTATTTCACACATCTGCCTTTAAATGTAACTTCTGAGTTAGCCAGCTAAATGCTTTGAATATGGACCTCCTCTGTGCTTATCCCATAAGTGTTTTCTTTAAACTGCTGAGTCTTTCTTTGGTTTGAAACAGACTGCAATCCTAAAATTTCTTCTTCTCTTACCGTACCAGAGAATCCCAATCGGAAGTTAGCTATGTTGAAAAGTTAAAATACTTACCTGTAATGTTCAATCTCTGCTAACAGCAGAGTCACATATCCTGTGTCAGATGTGATTTAAGTTACAAGACTCAGATGTGAGCACCCATTGATCTGCTGCCAGAGTGCACTTTCACATTTCATTTGTACTTATTAGGGAGTAGTTCTACCATGTGTAAGTAACTCACAGAATGAAAAATAAATAAATACATGATTCTGCTCCATACATACTCTCTCACTAAACTCAAGCATACACAGACTTACAGAAACAATCAAGTGCTGCTGCACAAATACTAATAAAACATTACCTCCGCTGCCCTCCGTTTTCCAATGTTCCAGTCATAATATTGTTCTATGGAACTAGCACACAAAGAGTTGGCATCTTCATCTAGAATACATAAAAGCCAAAAATATTAATCTTGGATTTTCAAAAAACTTAAGACAGAAGTTCAGTTTTTCAGTTCTGTCCTTCCAGGTCTTTCTGCCTTGCTCCTTCCCATTCTGTTTTGTTGGAGAGAAAGTCATGCCTGACCTTTGTTGGCCCTTCTCATCTGGATCTCTTCAGGGACCTATCATGTATGGTGCCTCTCCTTAATTCTTCTATACAGCTCTCCTCTATTCCTTACCACCATATTCAATCATTTCCCAAGTTTCACCAACACCCTCATCATCTGCTAGCAGTGTAGCGGCCCCGTGTGCTGAAAACAGGGCACACTCCCTAGGAACTCACCTTCAAACCTACTGAGGTAACTACTTTGGCTCATCTATCCTCAGGGCTGTGTTACTTCAGCTATACTCCCAACCACGGACAGTTCAAGGAGAAAGAAGTCTGAGCCAGGACTTGAACTTTTCTCTCTCATTTGGCCCAGGTGTTGGACTCAAAACATTTATTTAGGACAGTGAATGGCAGCTTCCCATGCCCTGGCACCAAGTAGGCAAGAATGTAGAAAAGAACAGAGTGAAGATGAAAGGAAAAATTCACAGAGCTGTCAGAGGAGCTTCTTAAAATAATTTAGGATTCAGGCAAAAAAGTGCCTAAAGTTTAAAAAGAAAAATTGGTTCTTACCTGCTAATTTTCATTCCTGTAGTACCACAGATCAGTCCAGACTCCTGGGTTTTGCCTCCCTTCCAGCAGATGGAGATAGAGAAAGTTTCGCAGGCACCACCTCTTAACTCAGTGTGCCACCTGCAGCTCCTCAGCATTACTCAGTAAGAACATAAGAAATTGCCATACTGGGTCAGATTAAGGTCAATCAATCCCAGCATCCTGTTTCCAATAGTGGCCAATCCAGGCTACAAGTACCTGGTAAGTACCCAAAAACTAAGTATATCCCATACTACTGATGCTAGTAATACAGTGGCTATTTTCTAAGTCAACTTGATTAATAGCAAGTAATAGACTTCTCCTCCAAGAACTTATCCAAACCTTTTTTAAAGCCAGCTACAGTATCTGCACTAACCACATCCCCTGGCAACACATTCCAGAGTTTAATTGTGCATTGAGTGAAAAAGAATTTTCTACGATTAGTTTTAAAACCAGCCTCCCACCCACTTGACCCGATTCTTGCTAACCTATTGATAGCTTCTGCCAAAAACTTTGCCAAGCCTTTCGCTCAGATCATCAACGCCTCCCTATCCCAGGGTCACGTCCCAGACCCTCTCAAACTTGCCATCTTGAAACCTCTACTAAAAAAACCCAACCTCTCCACAGACAACCCAGCAAATTTTCGCCCTATTGCAAATCTTCCAATCATCGCCAAGGTCCTTGAAAGAATAGTTAACAAACAGCTCTCCGAATTCCTGGATAACAACATCATCCTCTCCCCGGCGCAACTTGGTTTCCGCAAATCCCGAAATACGGAATCTCTCCTTTTATCACTGTCGGACAACATCCTCATGAACCTTGAAAAAAAACAGCCATGCCTGCTCATCCTCCTGGACTTAACTGCCGCATTCGACACAGTTAACCACGAAACTCTCCTTACAGCGCTCCCAACCACCTCTACCAGGGTCAGAAACCTTGGTGTTGTCATGGACAATCAACTGAGCTACACAGGTTTCATAAATAACACGGTAAAGGAGTGCTACTTCAAACTCCAAGTTTTAAAAAGATTAAGACCCCTCCTTCATTTTCACGATTTCAGGTCAGTCTTACAAGCTATCATTTTCTCAAAAATCGATTATTGCAATGCACTTCTACACGGCCTGCCAGACAACTCTATTAAGCCCCTCCAATTGCTTCAAAATGCAACTGCAAGGATTCTCACAAAGTCAAACAAAAGGGACCATATAACACCGATCCTAAAGAAGCTTCATTGGCTCCCAGTCAAATTTAGGATCCTCTACAAGCTTTTATCAATCACCCAAAAAGCCATTTTTAACATCTCTCCGCTGGATCTCTCGACCCCCCTGCAACTTCATACCTCAGCCCGACTTCTGAGATTAGCGCAGAGAGGCACTCTTCAAGCACCTATAAATCAAAACCTCTAAGTAAAAGAGCTCTTTCCTCCGCAGGACCCACAGTGGAATTGCTCCCACCAGACCTTAGGCTGGAACACTGCCCGATTACTTCCAAGAAGAGGACTTAACACTCTTCTGTTCAGACAAGCTTTCCCATAAGCTACGCGTCCCCGCTACAATCACCATGGACCATCTCTTCCCCCAGCTTTTCCTCCTAAGTATATTTTTTCCTAAGCATATTTTTGTCACCCGCCTTGGCTTGTCTTCCAATAAAGCTGCAGTAACCTCCTTCCCTCACCCCCCCCCCCTCCACCATTCAACCTCCCTATCCCAGTTGGCCCACTACCCCAATAATCCTGTTCTTACCAGTTTGTTACTTTGTTTTTTTTCCCCTTGCTTAAGTTATCCAAGTTTATTTCCTCCTTGTTTCATTGTAAGACAATTATTTGTTACTGTCTATTTTATGGTTGAAATGTAAACCGTAGTGATAAGTAACTCTGTTATTTGAACTTCGGTATAGAAAAGTTATAAATAAATAAATAAATGTGCTACATGCTAACTTCATGGAGTGCCACTTAGTCCTTCTATTATCCGAAAGAGTAAATAACCGATTCACATTTACCCGTTCTAGACCTCTCATGATTTTAAAGACCTCTATCATATCCCCCCTCAGCCATCTCTTCTAAACAGCTCTAACCTCTTTAGTCTTTTCTCATAGGGGACCAGTTCCATCCCCTTTATCATTTTGGTCACCCTTCTCTGTACCTTGTCCATTGCAACTATATCTTTCTTAAGATGCGGCGACCAGAATTGTACACAGTATTCAAGGTGTGGTCTCACCATGGAGTGATACAAAGGCATTATGACATCCTCGGTTTTATTCACCATTCCTTTTCTAATAAATCCTAACATTCTGTTTGCTTTTTTGACTGCCACAGCACACTGAGCCAACAATTTCAAAATATTATCCACTATAATGCCTAGATCTCTTTTCTGGGTGGTAGCTCCTAATATAGAACCTAACATCATGTAACTACAGCATGGTTTATTTTTTCTTATATGCACTACCTTGCAATTATCCACATTAAATTTCATCTGCCATTTGGATGCCCAATTTTCCAGTCTCACAAGGTCCTCCTGCAATTTATCACAATCCGCTTGTGATTTAACTACTCTGAATAATTTGTATCAATCTGCAAAAGAAAATTGGTTCTTACCTGGTTAATTTTTGTTCCTGTAGTACCACGGATCAGTCCAGATTGTGGGTTATGCCTCCCTTCCAGCAGATGGAGACACAGAAAAACTTGAAGGGCACCCTCTCATAACCCGGTGTGCCACCTGCATCCCTTCAGTATTACGATTATCCAAGTAGAATACAAAGAACAATAACAATAACCATAACAAATCAAGCAATAATAGAACTGTAACTGTAGAAGTGCAAAAAGTGAGAGCAACTTGCAGTATTTTTTCCTTAGTGTTCTGCATTTAACAGTGAATATGAGTGCGGACTTCAAACACCCACTCCCCGGGTGGGCGCCTGGACTGATCCGTGGTACTACAGAAACGAAAATTAACAGTTAAGAACCAATTTTCTTTTCCCTGTACGTACCCGGATCACTCCAGACTGTGGGATGTACCAAAGCTTCCCTAAACAGGGTGGGACGTTGAGAGTCCCGCGCGAAGAACTTCACTGCCAAAATTGCTGACATCTGGAGCCTGCACGTCCAAGCGGCAGTGCTGAGCAAATGTATGTAACGTCTTCCAAGTAGCCGCCCTACAGATTTCTTGTGGCGAAACCAACTGGCATTCAGCCCAAGAAGCCGCTTGGGAACGAATGGAATGAGCTTTCAACACTTCAGGATGGGTCACCCTTTAAAAATGTAAGCGGAGGAAATAGCTTCTTTTAACCATCGGGCAATCATAGGCATAGAAGCCTTCTGCCCTCTCCTGGGACCGCTCCACAAGACAAACAAATGATCCGAAACTCTGAAAGGATTTGTAACCTCTAAATAGCATAATAAGGCACGTCAGACATCCAAACGACAAAGTTCTCTCGCGTGTGGGATGTCAGAGGATAAGTTTTGAAAAGCTGGGAGCTCAACTGATGGATTCAAATGAAAGGTTGAGACCACTTTGGCAAAAAGGAAGTGACTGTTCTAAGAGTTACATCGGAGCCAGAAATTCTCAAGAAAGGTTCCCTGCAAGAGAGGGCCTTTAGTTCCAAGATTCTGCGAGCCGAGCATATCGCAACTAAAAATACAGTCTTTAACGTGAGATCTTTCAACGTCGCCTTCCTAAGGGGTTCAAACGGCGGATCATACAAGACATGAAGCACCAAGTTAAGACTCCAGGACAGGCAGACAGGACGTACAGGAGGGATCAAATGCCTTACTCCTCTGAGGAAAAGCACAACATCCGGATGCGAAGCTACTGAGCTACCTACAAGGGAGCCCAGGGCCGCCAAGTGCACACGAAGCGAATTAAAAGACAAGCCCTTGGATAAGCTGCTTTACAAAAAAGTCAAAATATGAGCAATTGAAACCTGCCTTGGACAAATTCCTCATTCACGACACCAGGTCTCGAAAACTCTCCACACCCTAACGTATGAGAGAGGTAGACGTTTTTCTGGCTTGCAGCAGAGTAGTAATCACTTCCTCAGAATACCCTTTCTTCCTCAGTCTCCTCCTCTCAAAAGCAAGGCCGCTAGACAGAAGCGATCTGCCTGGTTGAAAAATATAGGACCTTGCCACCGAAGATACATTTATTTATTTATTGGGTTTTATATACCGTCTCTCGGATTCTATAGTAACGGTTTACAACAATAAATGATGTACATCAAGAACAATAAATTCAGCTTAATTAAAACTAAAACAGTTCTAAAAAACCTAGATGTGGAAGATGAGAGTCAGAGACCCGTCCACTGCCAGGTTGACTAGATCCGCGAACCACGTCGGGGCCACTCCGGAGCCACCAGAATCATGCTCCCTGAATGAACCTCTATCCTGCGAAGAATTTTGCCCACTAGTGGCCAAGGAGGGAACACATATAGGAGAACAGAGATTGGCCAGGGAAGCACTAGCGCATCAACTCCCTCTGCGCCGTGGTCCCTCCTGAAACTGAAAAAGTGAGGGGCCTTGGCATTCTCTCATGTCACCATCAAGTCCATGTCCCCCACCTGTGCGAAATGAGATCCATTGCTCGATCAGAAAGTTCCCACTCTTCTAGATCTATGCGTTTCCGACTCAGGAAATCCGCTTGTATGTTCTCCTTGCCGGCGATGTGAGATGCAGCTAACAGCACAAGATGTTTTTCTGCCCAAGCCATGAGATGTTCCGCCTCTTCGGCTACTGCCTGAATTTTGGTGCCTCCTTGACGGTTGATGTAGGCTACTGTCGTTGCATTGTCGGACAGAACTTGGACCGCCCGATTGCGCAACAATGGGAGAAAGTGCCGCAAGGCCAGCCGAACTGCTTTGGTCTACAGGCGATTGATCGAACAGCTGGATTCTTCCACAGACCAGTGGCCCTGAACACAGTGGGATTGACAGACTGCTCCCCAGCCGGATAGACTGGCATTCGTGGTCACCACTATCCATTCCGGGACTTCAAGGTCCACCCCCTCGAGACAGGTTGTTCGGGCAAAGCCACCACCCAAGACTGTACCTGGCGTGATCGGTAAAGGGAACTGGAACTCCTCTGACTTGGGGTCCCAACAGGAAAGCAATGCTCGTTGTAATGGTCTCATATGAACAAAGGCCCAGGTGACCACTTCCAGAGTGGATGCCATGGAGCTGAGGACCTGAAGATAGTCCCAGGCTTTGCGAGGCTGGAGCGCCAACATGTGCTGAACTTGTTCCATCAATTTGTTTCTTCTGTCCGGGGGAAAAAAAACCTTCCCCACGCTGGTATTGAAGCAGGCTCCCAGGAAGTCCATTGTCTGAGAGGGGATCACGTTGCTTTTGGCCTGATTGATCACCCAGCCGAGTGACTCCAGGACCTGATGATGTAGCTGACCGCTTCTAAACAGAGACTCTTTGATATCGCCCTAATGAGCCAGTCATCTAGGTATGGATGAATTAGAAGGCCTTGCTTCCTCAGAGCTGCTGCCACAACCACCACAACCTTGGTGAATGTACGAGGGGCTGTAGCCAGACCAAACAGCAAGGCACAGAACTGGAAATGCATACCTAGTATCGAGAAGTGGAGAAATTTGTGATGATCCTCGCGGATGGGTACATGTAAGTATGCTTCCATCAGATCCAGGGACGCCAGGAATTCGCCCTTGCGAACCACAGCTATTATGGAACGTAGGGATTCCATGTGGAAATGTGGTATCTTGAGGGCCTTGTTCACCTTCTTTAGGTCCAGAATAGGCCGGAAGGATCCCTCCTTTTTTGGGTCCATGAAATAAATGGAGCAATGCCCCGTCCTCCATTCTGCTTGAGGAACCGGCTGGATCACCACAAGAGCAAGGAGCCAGTCGAGGGTCTGCCGTATGATCTGAGCGCCTTGGTGCTTGCACCGCAGGGGGAGATCATGAAGTCTTGGAGTGGCCGAGCAAATTCCAAAGCGTAGCCATGTTCTATGATGCTTAGAACCCAATGATAGGAAGTAATCCTGACCCATGCCTCGTAGAATTGGGACAGGCATCCCCCTATCTGAGGTATCGAGGAATGGGTTGGACTGATCTCATTGGGAAGACTTGGAGGCAAGGGGCGTGGTGGAACTTGTGTCGTGGGCTGTTCTATGCCCTCGAAAGGAAGAGTTCCAGACTAGCGTCCTTGGCGCTGGTTGTCTCTGACCTGGAGTCTGTAGTCTAGCCTGATGAAACCTCCGTTGTCCTCGAAAATGAGATTGGGTTGATGAGAAAACCCTGGAAGGCCTCAGCCTATCCTCAGGGAGCTTGTGAACTCTGTTTTCACTCAGAGATTTCATCAATTGCTCCAGGTCCTCATCAAAGAAGAACTTCCCCTTAAATGGCAACGAGCCTAACTGAGCTTTCGAAGAAACGTTGGCTGACCAGTTATGCAGCCAAAGGAGCCTCTGTGCAGATACAGCGGAGGACATGGTGCGGGAGGACATACGAAGGAGATCATACAGCGCATCCGCCCCATAAGCCACCGCCGCTTCCAAGCATTCCGCTTACTCAGACTCTCCGGGAGGAAGTTCTCTTGAAGTCAATAATTGGACCCATCAGAGGCTTGCCTGCAGCATGTAGCTACTGCACACCGCTGCACGAATAACCAGGGCCGAAACCTCAGATACGTTTGAGAAGAACCTCAAGTTTTCTATCCTGAAGATCCTTGAGGGCCGCCACCCCAGCAACGGGAATGATGGTTCGCTTTGTGAGCGTGGAAACAAAAGCGTCAGCCTTAGGAGACCTCAAGAGGTCCAAAGTCTCCTCTGGCAAGGGATAAAGCTTATCCATAGCCCTACCTATTCTCAAACCGACATCTGGGACCTCCCACTACCGCGTCATCAGCTGGTGCAGCATAGAATGCAACAGAAAAGCTTTAGCTGGAGCCCACAGCCCTGCTAAAACCGGATCCACAAAATCTTGTGGAAGGATATCTTGGGGGAGATCTACCCCTAATTCAGCTAAGACTGAGGGAATAAGGGGCTCTAGCTCCTTCCTATGAAACAGGCGGACCACCTTTGGGTCATCACCATCCAGAGGAGAGTGCTTTGTCCAATCCTCCTCAGATCCTGTTCCAGGAGGGGGCAAGGAGGGGGCCAGCGCGTCTGGAACCCCTCTATCCGCCGTGTCCACCCCTGCCGTGGCCGATCCACACAATTTAGCGACGCGAAGGGACACCTGGGAATCTGAGCACTTGGCAACCTTATTTGGAGGCTCAGCAGGACGACTCAAATGCGAAGCATCGCTTTGCGGAGTCTGAGAAGCCAAGAAAGCCTTGTGCATAAGAAGCACAAAGTCCAGGGTGAAAGCATTTGACCCAGCCCCTTCCCCCATCAGGGGATCGGGCTCACCTTCATAAACATCCTGGTCCTGGTCAGAAGGATCCTCAGGACTGGTCGGAACCGGGGATAAATCAGGAGGTAGCTTCCCTTGCCCCCAATGCTCTGGCTTCTGCTGCTTTAAAAGTGTCCAAAATGGCCACCGTTCCCGCACTGAGGGGGAATGGATCAGCCCTGAACTCCCGAGGTGCTGATCTTTTTAGGGCACTTCGGGACTTTAACGAGCTGCCTGCATCTTGCTCAGAACTGCCTTCCCCACCGGAGAGGCACTAAGAGCAAAGGCCTGCATGGGACAGTCTGATGACAGACTCTCCGCAGGCACTGCAACAAGATGGCTGCGGCATTGAGGGGGGGAGCTGAAAAGTTGCGGCAGAAAATCCCAAAACGTCAGGAGCTCGAAGGTTAGTAAGGAAAAATGTACCAATGTACTTGAGATTACTAGCAGAAAAAAAGCAATTTAAAGCGGAATTGAAAACTTGGTTATTCAAATGTGCCTTTACAGAGCATGAAACTTAAGATATTTGCTGCGAAACAGCAGAATTTATTATGTGCTTAACTTTTTTGAATCCTGTTTATTTTATTTTAGGAATATTAGTTGAATTTAAAAGCTTGTTAAGTACTATTTATATTTTTATGTAATATAATATTTTGTTTTAGGCTTAATGTTTTTATTTCAAACATCTTTTACTCTAACAGCTAATTTATTTAATTTTTCTTCTTTTATGTAGTTTTTAGCTGCTACTACTTTTAACAAAATAAAATATTTTCTCGCTTGTCTTAATTTGTAAACCCTTGTGAAGGCCTTGCCGATGTGATGGTATAGAAATGCTAATAAACTAAACTAAACTAAAAAGTGCCCCGCCTCGAATCACACGGCCAGAATCCCCCCCCCCCAAAAAAAATAATGGCAGGGACCGGACCACCCGAATCTTTCCCTGAGCCTTACCTTGCAGGAGCCCCGCAGGGTAGCCTACCCCAGCTCCTCAGCCTGCCACCAGGGGAAACAGGAACCGATAGAACTCCCTCGGAGGGTTTTTTTTTTCTCCCCAAAGTCCTGGGTTTTTTTAAGCTTGGTTCGTTGACAAAGGTAATTTCTCCCTGGTTTTTTTTTTGTTTGTTTGTTTTTAAAGGGACATAGTCCTAACCCTTAAATCAGGTCAAGACTGCAGGTTTTGCACCACCTCCATCTGCTGGAGACAGAGAAATACTGAAGGGATGGAGGTGGCACACCAGGTTATGAGAGGGTGCCCTTCAAGTTTTTCTCTGTCTCCATCTGCTGGAAGGGAGGCATAACCCACAGTCTGGACTGATCCGGGTACGTACAGGGAAATTTGATTACATCACACATCGTATTCCTTTCCAGATCATTTATAAACATATTGAAATGCATGGGTCTTAGTACAGATCCTTGAGGCACTCCACTGTTTACCTTTTCCCACTGAGAAAATTGTCCATTTAATCCTGCTCTCTGTTTCCTGTCTTTTAACCAGTTTGTAATCCACGAAAGGACAGCGCCACCTATCCCATGACTTTTTAGTTTTCTTAGAAGCCTCTCATGAGGGACTTTGTCAAACGCCTTCTGAAAATCCAAATACACCCTCATCCACCGGTTCACCTATATCTAAATGCTTATTAACCCCTTCAAAAAAGTACCCAAGTACAAAATATTTAACATAACTTCTTAATAAATCAATTCTAGAATATTCCCCAGAACGAGCAGAGGAAAGAGGACATTTTGTAAGTGAGAATTATAACCAAATTTGGAACCTTTCTAGCAAAGACTAATGAGAAACCAGTGCCATTCTTCAGAATCATTATAGTAAGGAGATAGCGCAGTTTCTTACCTGTAACAGGTGTTCTCCTAGGACATGTGGGTGACATCATCAGATGGATCCCGGCACAGAAAACTTTTGTCAAAGTTTCTAGAAACTCTTCGAAACCATCCACTTTGGCGTCGGTATCCTCCACGCCTAAGGACCACGGGGAAACGTCCCCGTCTCTTCCTCTGGTGGTCTCGCTCTCCAGTACCCCTAAGGATCAAGGAGAGGGAGATCGATCCTTGGTGTTTTCTCCCCTCCCCTAACCTCGGGGTTGTCACTGTCCTCGGCGCCGGGGAAAGACTGGGCTGAGCACCAGAAACCCAGGAAGCATCCACACTGGTCACCGTCCCGATACAGTTCCGGTTCCAGAGTGGCATCGGCGGCTGCCGAGCTGCCATCGAAGTGGCACTGGCCACCGGAGGCCCCATCCTCTGGTGCCCCCGGCAGCCCGAGACGTTTCCCACCGGCAACAGTGCTGGGCACCGTGCCTCCTTGTGATCCCTCCAAGGGCATGCTGGTGATGCACTCTCCAAAAACGCCTCTCCCCCCATCAGGTGGAACTCTTGACTGATCTGTGGTACCACTGGAACAAAATTAGCAGATAAGTACCAATTTTCCTCTCCCTGGGATGTACCAAAGCTTCCCTAACAGAGGTGGAGCTGTGAGAGTCTCGATCGAAGTACACTTTCACCGAAATTGTCGACGTCCAAAGCCTGGACATCCAAATCGGTAGTGTCTGGCAAAGGTATGCAAAGACTTCCAAGTAGCTGCCCTGCAAATCTCTTGCGGCAACACTAGCTGACATTCTGTATCAAAGTGTGCACCCAAGAACTCCAGCACTTGCGAAGATGAAAGGTGGCTCTTGGACAGATTGACTATCCATCCCAACCATCTCAGGCGCTGCAACACCACTTGCACTGCACATCTGGACCAGCATGCCCTCCTTTCTGAGAGCTTTCTGAGAGCTGCTGCCACTACTACCATCACCTTGGTGAAGGTCCTTGAGGCTGTTGCAAGTATGAACGGGAGAGCACAGAATTGAAAATGCTTCCCCAGGGCCATAAACCGGAGGTACAGCTGATGATCTAGATGAATCCTTTGTTCAAATTCGCCTCTGTCAGATCCAAGAAAGACAAGAACTCCCTGCTTCTCACTGCTGCTATGACGGACCTCAGAGTATCCATCTGGACATGGGAAACTTTGAGAGCTAGATTCACCTTCTTTAAATCCAGAAATGGATGAAAGGCTCCTTCCTTTTTTGGCACCACAAAAAAAATCGAATAACGCCCCATCCCTTCCTTATCCTGGGAGACGGGGATAATGGCCTCCAACAATTGCAGCCACTGTATGGTTTGATGAACAATCAGCTTCTTTTCCTCCAAGGCACAAGGGGACACCGTAAACAGGCTTCTGAGTGGCCAAGCAAATTCTAAAACGTAGCCTTGGCCTATCATGCTTAGAACTCACTGGTCCGATGTGATCTTGACCCATTCCTTGTAAAAATGAGTCAAACAACCCCCGATGATTGGGACTGAGGAGTGGGCCGGCCTCGCCTCATTGCGCAGGCTTCGCTCCGCTACCACCTTGGTTGGAGCCGTCTTGGTTCGCTCTGCACGAAATGACTGGTTCCAGGACTGCGACCTTCCCAAGGGTTGCCTTTAACCACCACCTGGAGCTCTACTCTGGTGGAAACACCGTTGCCCCCCCAAAACGAGAGCGCACAGGGAGAAAACCTTTGGAACCTCTTAGCTTATCCTCCAGTAGCTTGTGGACTTTGCTTTTGCCCAGATGCTTTATCATCTGCTCCAAGTCCTCTCCAAATAGAAGCCTGCCCTTAAAAGACAACTTTCCCAGCTGAGCTTTAGACGAAACGTCCGCTGACCAGTTCTGCAACCAAAGAAGTCTCCTAGCTGAGACTACCAACATTATCGTTCAAGAAGACATGCAGATGAGGTCATACAAAGCATCCGCCCCGTAAGCAACAGTCGCTTCCAATCGCTCCGCCTGTTTAGACTCCTGGGGTGTCATATTCCTGTTACCTTGCAACTGCTGCACACAGCACAAACTAGCCTGGAGCATAAAGTTACTGCAGACAGCCGCCCAGATGCCCAGCGCGGACACCTCAAAAACCTTCTTAATATGCACCTTGAGCTTCCTGTCCTGCAGATCCTTCAGAGCTGCTGCGCTAGTTACTGGAATAACTTCGTTACCGCTGCGACCGAAGCATCCACCTTTGGCACCTTCAAGAGCTCCAGAGTGTCTTCGGGCAAAGGATAAAGCCTATCCATGGCCTGCTAACCTTAAGGCCAGTCTCCAGAGTATCCCACTCCCTGACCACAAGCTCTTTAACCGACCTGTGAAAAGGGAAGGTCTTGGCTGGACCTCTCAAGCCAGTCATAAGGGACATAAGGACATAAGAAATTGCCATGCTGGGTCAGACCAAGGGTCCATCAAGCCCAGCATCCTGCTTCCAACCGAGGCCAAACCAGGCCACAAGAACCTGGCAATTACCCGAACACCAAGATCATCCCATGCTACTGATGCAATTAATAGCAGTGGCTATTCCCTAAGTAAACTTGATTAATAGCCGTTAATGGATTTCTCCTCCAAGAACTTATCAAAACCTTTTTTGAACCCAGCTACACTAACTGCACTAACCACATCCTCTGGCAACAAATTCCAGAGCTTTATTGTGCACTGTGTGAAAAAGAATTTTCTCCGATTAGTCTTAATTGTGCTACTTGCTAACTTCATGGAATGCCCCCTAGTCCTTCTATTATTCGAAAGTGTAAATAACCGATTCACATCTACTCGTTCAAGACCTCTCATGATCTTAAAGACCTCTATCATATCTCCCCTCAGCCATCTCTTCTCCAAGCTGAACAGCCCTAACCTCTTCAGCCTTTCCTCATAGGGGAGCTGTTCCATCCCCTTTATCATTTTGGTTGCCCTTTTCTGTACCTCCTCCATCGCAACCATATCTTTTTTGAGATGCGGCGACCAGAATTATACACAGTATTCAAGGTGCGGTCTCACCATGGAGCGAAATAGAGGCATTATGACATTTTCCGTTTTATTAACTATTCCCTTCCTAATAATTCCTAACATTCTGTTTGCTTTTTTGACTGCTGCAGCACACCGAGCCGACGATTTTAAAGTATTATCCACTATGATGCCTAGATCTTTCTCTTGGGTGGTAGCTCCTAATATGGAACCTAACATCGTGTAACTACAGCAAGGGTTCTTTTTCCCTATATGCAACACCTTGCACTTGTCCACATTAAATTTCATCTGCCATTTGGATGCCCAATCTTCCAGTCTTGCAAGGTCCTCCTGTAATGTATCACAATCTGCTTGTAATTTAACTACTCAATAATTTTGTATCATCCGCAAATTTGATAACCCCACTCGTCGTATTCCTGTCCAGATCATTTATATATATATATATCCAAGTACGGATCCCTGAGGCACTCCACTGTTTACCCTTTTCCACTGAGAAAATTGACCATTTAATCCTACTTTAACCAGTTTGTAATCCATGAAAGGACATCGCCTCCTATCCCATGACTTTCTAGTTTTCTTAGAAGCCTCTCATGAGGGACTTTGTCAAATGCCTTTTGAAAATCCAAATACACTATATCTACTGGTTCACCTTTATCCATATGTTTATTAACCCCTTCAAAAAAATAAAGCAGATTTGTTAGGCAAGACTTCCCTTGGGTAAATCCATGTTGACGGTGTTCCATTAAACAATGTCTTTCTATATGTTCTACGATTTTGATCTTTAGAATAGCTTCCACTATTTTTCCCAGCACTGAAGTCAGGCTCACTGGTCTATAGTTACCCGGGATCGCCCTGATATAGCACTGTCCTCCAGGTCAGCCTGCTCCTGCGGAATGGTTATCCCTAATTCCGCTAGGACCAGTGGTATCAGGAGCGAAGTTCCTCCCTTTGAAACCGGTGGACCACCTTGGGATCATCACCTTCCATCGTTGGGACCTTTCCTGTGTCCCCTTCTGGATCCTGAGGTAAGAGAGAAGGATCAGCATTGGGAGAACCATCCCCAGATGGTAAACCCCAATCAGACTCCTCCAAGGAATCCTCTTCAGTGGCCCCTGACCCAGAAGGACCAAGTTCTCTCCAAATCCTAATGACCACTGAAGACCTGAAAATCTGGACTTCTTTCTGGGGGGGGGGGTTTCTTCCCTCCTCCGCTTAGGAATGGGCCACTCCACGGCCTGGCGGGCCAAAAAGGCTTTGTGCATCAACAAAACAAATTCTGGCGAAAAAGGGGAGGAACCCTACCAATCCTCTTCCAGAAAATCCTGCTCCTCCCCCGACTGGCACCCATGGGCCCCCTGGGCCTCCTCCATGAAGTAATCAGCCAGAGAAAGCACAAACGGGATATCCCCCTCCCCCTGCTGCATTTTCTGCCTTCGCTTTAAAGGTCTTCGAAATGGCTGCCGTTCCTGCGTTCAGCGGGAACAGATCAATAGCTTCATGTGTCGCATTTCCAGGCCTGCCAGAACCTGCTGTGATGAAGACACTGCCACAGTTCCCCCCCCCCCCCCCCCACCAGGGAGGCATCAGTGACAGTGGCTGATCCGAGAGAGGCGTGCAGCACTCTCTCCACACACGGCGCATCGGCCCCCACAGGAAAGCACTCTGGGAGATATAGTAGGGGATGGCCGACTGACTGGAGCCCTTCTGCCACCAAAGGGGAACACCTGTACTTTTTTTTTTTTTTAATAACTTTACAAAACAGACGGCTTATCTGAAGGGTGGCAGAGGCTTCTCTCTAGAGTCCTGAAGGTGAGGGAACTAGAGCACCAGCTTTCACCCCTGGCGTGGATCAGTGAGCACTCAAGGATCCCCAACCCCTGTTTGTCCTCCTCTAAAACCAGGAGGCATGGTCCCATCAGGACCTGCCAGATATTCTTCCAATATTATCCTTATTTCTATTATCTTTCTTCTTTTCTCTTTTTTTCCCTTAGGTATAGAACTGCAGGTTTTGCACTTCCTCCATCTGCTGGAGACAGAGAAATACTGAGGAGCTGCAGGTGGCACACTGGGTTAAGAGGAGATGCCTGCAAAACTTTGTCTCCATCTGCTGGAAGGGAGGCAAAACCCAGGAGTCTAGACTGATCTGGGTACCTACAGGAAACTCAGTTTGCTTGCATTATTTTACAAAAGTACATCATTTACCCAAAGATTTAATTTACTGCAACTTCTGTAAGGGGAAAAAAATTCCACAACTCTTTTGCCCTATTATTAACTTTAGTCTTGTTAGATAAAAGTCCCGTTTTGTACAATTGTTTGTCTGATTTTTTTTTGTTTTTTTTTAAAGGAAATGTTTTCGTTTGAGTTACAAAATATGAATTAAAAAAAAATCATCCAATCTGATAGACTTCCAGGATTTTTACAGTTTTGCCCAATTTTCATTCCTGGTTCATGTATCCTCAAACCGTAAAAGAAAATTGGTTCTTACCTGATCAGTCCAGACCATGGGTTATGCCTCTCTTCCAGCAGGTGGAGACGGAGAAAAACTTGAAAGGCACCCATAGTTAAGCTGGTGTACCTCCTGCATCCCTTCAGTATATACAGTATCAAAGCAGAATAAAACTAGCAATGAATCAACCAAGAACTTTAAGAACATATAAACATGTAACCGTAGCTTTCTTTCTTAGTATGCTGCAATAACATAACCTGAATATGCGCGCGCGGACTTTACAGATCCCCGTTACCCACTCCTAATCTTTGGGCGGGCGTCTGGACTGATCCGTGATACTACAGGAACGAAAATTATCAGGTAAGAACCAATTTTCTTTATCCTGTACGTACCCGGATCAGTCCAGACCATGGTATGTACTAAAGTTTCCCTAAACCGAGTGGGACCTTGCGAGTCCCACGCGCAGTACGCCACTGGCAAAATTTCCAGGCGCCTGAACATCCAAGCGGTAGTGGCGAGCAAAAGCGTGGAGTGTCTTCCAAGTAGCAGCTCTGCAAATCTCCTGAGGCGATACCAACTGGAAGTCGGCCCACGAAGCTGCTTGAGAGTGAATAGAATGGGTCTTCAGTCCCTCAGGAACAGGTCTTCCTTTACAAATGTATGCAGACGAAATGGCTTCTCTCAACCCTCATGCAATCGTTATCTTAGAGGCCTTGTGACCCTTCTGGGACCGCTCCAAAGGACAAACAATCTGAAAGTCTGAAAGAATTTGTGACTTCCAGGTAATGATCTTCCAGATCATTTGTGACTTCCAGAGATCAGATCCGAAAGCTCTATTTTCGCTTGTTTCCTCACTCACCAAACCAGCCTCCTCACCCATCCCGGATGACCAAGCCGCAAGCAAAGCCGAGGAACTAGCCATATACTTCAAGAACAAAATCTCAAATCTCATGGCCTCCCAGACGGATAAGTTGGACCTCCATCCACGATACGCTAGCACGATGTCTTTACCTCGGACCACAATCCTGGAAACCTTTGAGCCCACCTCATCTCTAGAAATCGAAAACATGCTAAAGAAGATCAAACCGGCATTTCACCCAATGGACGCGATTCCCTACCAACCTTCTCATCACCATCCCTGAAGCCATCGGCAAACCTATTGCAGAGATCATCAATTGCTCGCTATCTCAAGATGTAGTCCCTGACCAGTTCAAACTTGCCATCCTCAAACCCCTACTGAAAAAACCAAATCTATCTCCAGACGACCCGGCCAATTTCCGCCCCATAGCAAATCTACCGTTCATTTCCAAAATTTTGGAAAAAATAGTAAACAAGCAACTCTCGGAATTCCTGGACGACAACAAATTGCTCTCCCCATCGCAATTCGGATTCCGTAAAGCCCGAAATACGGAATCCCTATTGATCTCATTGACAGACTCCATCCTCCTGACTCTCGACAAAAAACAACCATGCCTGCTCATTCTCCTGGACCTATCGGCGGCATCTGATACGGTGAACCACACCATTCTCATAGACCAACTATCGGACATCGGTTTCAAAGGCACTGCTCTCAACTGGTTCAAGTCCTTCCTTCAAAACAGATATTACAAAGTCAAAATCAACAACAGTGAGTCACACCCCATCAGTGCCACCCTGGGAGTCCCACAAGGTTCCTCTCTATCCCCAACACTATTCAACATCTACCTGCTACCGCTTTGCCAACTCCTCACCAAACTAAACCTATCTCATTACATATACGCAGATGATGTTCAGATTTTATTACTGATCACTGAATCCCTCTCAAAAACCCTGGAATACTGGAACACCTGTCTTCAATCCATAAACAATCTTCTAAAAACACTTCACCTGATCCTAAATACCAAGAAGACGGAAATCCTCCTCATCACCCAAGAAGGAAATTACTCATTGTCCAACACACACCCTGCTAACCAACCAGGCTTCTCCCCCCAAGTCAGAAACCTAGGAGTCATCATGGACAGCCAACTAAACTGCAAAAGTTTCATCAACACCACCACCAAGGACTGCTTTTTTAAACTTCAAGTCTTAAAACGCTTGAGACCTCTCCTCCATTTCCAGGACTTTCGAACAGTTCTCCAAGCCATCATATTCTCAAAGTTAGACTACTGCAACTCTCTTCTCTTCGGCCTCCCAGCTAATACCATTAAACCCTTACAGATGCTTCAAAACGCTTCAGCAAGGATTCTGACCAAGACCAATAAAAGAGACCACATTACACCCATCCTGCGGAACCTGCACTGGCTCCCAATCAAATTCAGAATCTCATACAAAGTTCTAACGATCATCCATAAAGCCATCCACAATATCACCCCCCTGGATCTTAAGTTCCCACTTTGACCTCACATGCCCTCCAGACCGGTGAGGTCAGCGTACAGAGACACTGGCCCACCCCATTAAATCCACATTAAGGAAGAGAGCCCTTTCCACGTCGGGACCCTATGCAATGGAAACTCCCTCCCTCCGGAGCTTCGACTTAGAACAATGCCCAAACACCTTTAAGAAAAGACTAAAGACATGGCTGTTTAGCGAAGCCTATGCACAACTTGGATGACCTTTTGGAACATTTCAGGCAGCGTTGTTAGCTGAACCCCTTCACTAGCAAGCCGCTCTGAGGACAGTCAAGCCATCAAATGTTTTTCCTGCAATACTCTAGCCCAGTTATCTCCTTTTTTATCCCCATTTCATTTGATCCAAGTTTTGCTCTCCCTTGTTCAATGTAATGCATCCTTTTGCAACGGTTATTGTTAGAATGTAAACCGAGGTGATTTGTAACTTGTTACATGAATATCAGTATATAAAAGTGTCAAATAAATAAATAATGCAACAAGGAACGCCGTGCTGTACATCATTTGACAAATTAGAAAAGGCTGGAAGCTCAACTGACTAGCTTAAATGAAAAGATGAGACCACTTTGGGCAAAAAGGACGGAACCGTTCGAAGAGAAACCCCCGAGTCAGAGATCCTCAAAAAAGGTTCCCTACAGGACAGCGCCTGCAACTCAGATATCCGGCGAGCTGAGCATATAGCCACCAAAAACACCGTTTTCAAGGTGAGATCCTTCAACGTTACCGCTTTAAATCGGTTCAAACGGCGGATCACACAACACTCGAAGAACCAAATTAAGACTCCATGACGGACATACTGGATGGACAGGAGGCTTCAAATGCCTCACTCCTCTGAGGAAACGCACCACATCAGGATATGACGCCACCAAGCTACCAACCAGAGTGCCTAAGGCCACCACCTGTACCCGGAGGGAGTTAAAGGACAAGCCCTTGGCTAATCCATTTTGCAAAAAGCTTAACATCTGAGCAATCGTAGCGTGTCTGGGAAGAATCTCTCTCTCATGACACCACGTCTCAAAAGCTCTCCATACCCTAATGTATGAGAGGTAAGTAGACGTTTTCCTGGCTTGTAGCATGTAGTGATGACCTCCTCAGAATTGCCCTTCTTCCTCAATCTCCTCCTTTCAAAAGCCAAGGCGCTGGACAGAAGCGAGCTGCCTGGTTGAAATATATAGGTCCTTGATGGAGAAGTTGTGGAAGATGCCAGAGTCATAGCGGGCCATCCACGGTCAGATTGACCGTGGATGGCCCGCTATGACTCTGGCATCTCCCACTCGGGAGCCGCTAGGATTACCCTCCCTGGGTGGACCCCTATCCTGCGAAGCACCTTGCCCACCAGAGGCCAAGGAGGAAACATGTACAGGAGAACTGAAGTTGGCCAGGGAAAGCGCACTGACCCCTACTGTGCCGTGATCCCTCCTGCGACTGAAGCAGCGAGGGGCTTTGGCATTGTTCCACGTTGTCATCAAGTCCATGTGGGAAGTCCCTCATCTGCGAGAAATGAGATCCATTGCTCCGTCCAAGAGTTCCCACTCTCTGGGATCTATGTGCCTTTGACTGAGGAAGTCCGCTTGTATGTTGTCCTTCCCGGCGATGTGAGACCCTGCTAGATTCCTCTCCGCCCAAGCCATAAGCAGCTCTGCTTTGTCGGCTCCTGCTGGACTTCTGGTTCCTCCTTGATGGTTGATATAGGCCACAGTCATCGCATTGTTAGCGAGGACGTGAACCGCCTGATGGCATAAATAGGGAAGAAAGTTCTGCAAGGCCAAGCAAACCGCTCTGGTCGCCAGGCGATTGATCGACCATCCGGACTCCGCCGGAGACCAACTGCCCTGTACTGAAAGATGCTGGCAGACCACTCCCCAGCCATAGGCTGGCATCCGTGGTCACCACTGTCCAGTGTGGGACTTCCAGATCCACTCCTTGAGACAGGTTGAGCAGGCAAAGCCATCACCCAAGACTGGACCTGGTGTGTTCAGTGAGTGGCAGAGGGAATTGGAAATTCTCTGACTTGGGATCCCACCGGGAACGTAATGCTCGTTGTATTGGTCTCTTATGAGTAAATGCCCAAGGAACCACCTCCAGCATGGATGCCACTGAACCGAAAACTTGAAGGTAGTCCCAGGCCTTGGGCAGTGACAGAACCAACAAGTGACTAACTTGACCCACCAAAGTGTCGAACTGGGCTCCCAGAAATTCCAATGTCTGAGAGGGAAACCAGACCTTGGAATTTGCTCTTGGCTTGATTGATTACCCATCCGAGAGATTTCAACAGAGCGCAGAATTGGCAATGCATTCCCAGGACCATAAAGCGAAGGAACTTCTGATGATCCTCGCGAATGGGAATGTGCAGGTATGCCTCCATCAGATCCAGAGAGGCCAGGAATTTTCCCTTGCATACCACCGTAATGACTGAACGCAGAGACTCCATGCGAAAATGTGGCACCTTGAGAGCCTTGTTTACCTTTTTGAGGTCCAAAATTGGCCAAAAGGACCCTTCTTTCTTTGGAACTACAAATTAAATGGAGTACCTTCCTGTCTTCTAGTGTTCTGGAGGGACAGGCTTTACCACTCCCAGAGCCAAAAGACATTTGAGAGTCTGACGAACAATCTACCGTTTGACCTGTGGACTGCATGGAGATATTAAGTAAAAGTCTCTGAGAGGCCGAGCAAATTCCAAAGCGTAGCCTCATTCTATTATGCTTAGCACCCACTGTTCAGAAGTAATTCTGGCCCATGCCTCGTAAAATCGGGAAAGGCGACCCCCTACCCAAGGGATTGAGGGATGGGCACGCCCCGTCTCATTGTGTAGTCTTGGAGGCAAAAGAGGTTGAAGAACCACCCTCTCGGGTGTTTCTGCGTCCCCGAAAGGACGAGGACCAGGTTTGGTTCCTGGCCACCAGTTGGCGCTGTACGGCTGCTTGTTGCCTGTTCTGCCAAAACCTCCACTGTCCCCGAAAAAGAGAGCGGGATGATGGGAACCCTCTGGAGGTTCTCGGTCTGTCCACTGGTACCTTGTGAACTTTGTTCTCCCCCATGGACTTTATCACTGCTCCAAATCCTCTCCGAATAAAAAACCACCTTTAAATGGAATAGCACCAAGCTGAGCCTTGGATGAAACATCCGCTGACCAGTTGCGAAGCTACAAAAGCCGTCTTGCGGACACTGCCGACGACATGGTGCGAGAGGAAGTACGGAGCAGGTCATACAGCGCATCCGCCCCATATGCCACCGCAGCTTCCAAATGCTGCGCCTACTCCAATTCATCCGGAGGAAGATCTTCTCTTGATGTCAGCAATTGCTGTACCCAGCGCAGGCTCGCACGCAGCATATAGCTGCTACACACCGCCGCCCGGATACCCAGGGTCAACACCTCAAAAATGTGTTTAAGCAGTACTTCCAGCTTGCGGTCCTGAAGGTCCTTGAGAGCCGCTGAGCCTGCGAATGGAATAGTAGTCCGCTTGACAACAGCCGAAACTGAAGCATCTACCTTAGGGGACCGTAGGAGTTCCAGGAACTCATCCACTGGCTGGTAAAGCTTATCCATAGCGTGACCAACCCGCAAACCAGCATCCAGAGCATCCCACTCCCTGGTCATCAGCTGCTGAAGCATGTGATGGACAGGAAAAGCCTGGGTCGGCGTTCGGAATCCTGCCAGGACTGGATCCACCGAGTCCTGCGGCAGAGCATGCGGGGGGAGCTCCAACCTGAGCTTAGAAAGAACTGCTGGAATGAGAGGTTCTAATTCCTCTCTCTGGAACAGACGTACCCACCTGAGGGTCATGGCCATCCAAGGGGGTCTGTTTCCCCGGCTCATCATCCAAACCCCACCCACCGCGGGGGGGGGGGGGGGAGGAGAGGCCCCTGCAACTGCAGCCGCACTGCCCAGCACCACTAAAGCAGCTGAGCCTCCTGAAGCCACAGCGCCTTTTAACTTTGCGACCTGTAGAGACGCAGGCACATGCTCTTGGCTACCTTGGGGCAGGTCTCATGGGCAAAGCACCACCTTGTGGAGACCTGGAAGCCAAAAATGCTTTATGCATAAGGAGGACAAAGTCTGAAGAAAAAGAATCAGAATCCATATCCTGTCCCCTGGGTAAACAGGATCCTCCTGCCAAAAATCCTGGCCCTGGATCTAAAGTATCATCAGGACTGGCAGGGACCGGAGACAGTGCTGGGGGAAGCTCCCCCTCCCTCATAGTTTTTGCCTGAGCTGCAGAAAATGTGCTTATGATGGCCGCCGTCCCTGCACTGAGGGAGAAAGGATCAGCCTGAAGCTCCCTCTGAGCAGATAGTTTTGAAGCCCCTCAAGGCTTGGTTACTGCTGCAGATCCTGTAAAATAACTGCCTTCCCCTCCAGGGAGGCAGCAGGAGCAAACACCAGCCCTAGAAAGCCACACGGTGGATTCACCACATGCCACACAGAAAGATGGTCACGGCATCGTGGGGGTGGGGGGGGGGGGGGAACAGCCCAAAAAACATGAAAAACGCGGGGAAATTTGTCAAAAACGCAGCGTTTCCGATGGGGAGGGGTCCTGGATTGCAGCAGACCAAAAAAGAAAATTTTTCAAAATTGTGGATTTTTATTCATTTTTAAACAATGCTCAGAAACAGCACAAGGTAAAGGAGGGACTGGACCACCAGTAATCTCTTCCCCCTGCTCCTTACCTGTCAGGAGCCCCGCGGAGTTACCAACCCCAGCTCCAATAACCTGCCACCAGAGAGGATGACCCCGCAGGATCTAACAACCCCCTGGGAGGATAGGGAACTCTGCAGAAGAACTTTTTTCTGTCTTCTTTTTTTTTTTTAAACTTGCTTGATCCACAACTTATAGCTAGTTCACTCTTAGTTACTTTTAAGGGATAGCCTAAACCCCAGAAACAGGGCAGGACTGCAGGGGGTTTGCACGGCCTCCATCTGCTGGAGACAAGAGAAATACTGAAGGGATGCAGGAGGTACACCAGCTTTTCTCCGTCTCCACCTGCTGGAAGGGAGGCATAACCCATGGTCTGGACTGATCCGGGTACGTACAGGAAATAAGGATGATTTCAGGGGCATCCTGTCTTCTAGGGCAAGGGTTCTCAATCCAGTCCTGCAAATCTATTTCATGCATATTGACTGTGGATATCCAGAAAACCTGACTGGCTATGTATGCCCTGAGAACTAGGTTGAGAATCACCGATTCTAGGGAATACCTAGATTTAAAAGTATTTTGCAGAATAATAAGTTTTTGCTCTATGCTCTTACTTTTTGAAGCTATTAAAGGGATCTTCTTCACTACTGCAGTTAAAAGTTGTTGGATGTTCTCTAAATGTTCTGTGCTGCAAAGAAGGAATAACATTAATCATGTTCATGCCTCATCTATTAAAGCTCCCTTTTTACATAGAAACTTAGAAATGACAGCAGAAAAGGACCAATGGTCCATCCAGACTGCCCAGCAAGCTTTTCATAGTATTATCTGTTGCACCATGCAGGTTACCCCCATATATCAGTCAGTTTTGTTTGACATGCTTTGCTTATGGACTTAGCTGTAGAAGCTGTGTTTTTTTTTGTCTGGGCATCAATACCCCAGAATGTAAAAACGTCATAGTTCGTGTTGGTTGTGTCTGAATCCAAATTCCTAAGAAAATAAGAATATGCCATACTGGGTCAGACCAAGGGTCCATCAATCCCAGCATCCTGTTTCCAACAGTGGCCAATGCAGGCCATAAGAACCTGGCAAGTACCCCAAAACTAAGTCTATTCCATGTAAACCGTTGCTAATGGCAGTGGCTAATCTCTAGGTGAACTTAATAGCAGGTAATGGACTTCTCCTCCAAGAACTTATCCAATCCTTTTTTAAACACAGCTATACTAACTGCACTAACCACATCCTCTGGCAACAAATTCCAGAGTTTAATTGTGCGTTGAGTTAAAAAAACTTTCTCCGATTAGTTTTAAATGTGCCACATGCTAACTTCATGGAGTGCCCCCTAGTCTTTCTATTATCCGAAAGAGTAAATAACCTATTCACATCTACCCGTTCTAGACCTCTCATGATTTTAAACATCTCTATCATGTCCCCCCTCAGCCGTCTCTTCTCCAAGCTGAAAAGTCCTAACCTCTTTAGTCTTTTTCCTTTCAGCCCACAACCCTTTCCTTTGAAGGAGATGCTGCAGTTGCTTCAAAAGCATCAAAAGCTTATTGGTTAAGGGTAGTAATCTCATGCCTTGTTAAGGGTAGTAATTGTTGCTCTGTGCTGGTTACCCCCATGCTCATCAGTTCTGCACACCAGAAAAGTCAGGGCCCTCATTGGTTGCTGTCTAAATCCAATTCCCCTTTCCCCCTGACGCTGAAGCAGAGAACAATGTTGGAGTTGCATCAAAAGTATCAAAGCTTATTGGTTAAGGGTAGTAACTGTTGCACCAGCAAGTTACCCCCAAGTACACTTTTTTCGTTTCCTTTAGGACTTGGCCATAGAAGCAGTCCTATGCTTTTTTTTCCTTATGTCCACCTAACTGTATCCCAGACCATGGAAGTCGGGGCCCTCTGTTGTCTGAATCCTATTCCTCTTATTCCCCTGCCATCTAAGTGGGGAGCAATGCTGCAGTTGCATTAAAAGCAGTAGTAATCTCCATGCCTTCTGCTAAGGGTAGTAACCACCATACCATCAAGTTACCCCCCTGCATGCTTATCTCATTTCTGTCCTATGCACTCTACAGTTTTTCTGACTCTGGCCACAGCCTTCTCAACAGTGTGGTCATGAAATATGATTGCTCTAATATCTCCCTCATTTGTTCATCAGCAATATCACATTCCCCCTCCACACCCCACAACCATATACTGCTCCCCTTTGATTTTTGAACTCCAGATGCATGACACTACACTTTTTTGCACTGAACTAAGCATTTGACCACATCTCAAATCTCTTTAGATCTCTCCTCAATTTGTCTCTTCCATTAGGAAGAAGAAATTTAGTCTTACTTGCTAACGTCCTTTACTTGAGTTCTGCAAGATCAGTCCAGATGAATGGATTATACTCCCCTACCAGCAGATGGAGGCAGAGAACAACCAGTTTGCCAATGTCATCCTATATGGGGGTCACGTGCCGACGTTAGCCTGCCAATATTTTCTGAAACAAACATAAATCTTCCACACACCAGGGAGCGCAGCGAGACGTCCAGAAGCGATCTCGCAAACCTTGGGAGACTTACTAACAAGAAGCCTAACAGACTCATACGCTGAAACCTATAAACAATGGAATTACAAAGACACTTAGAAAAATAAAAGTCAGAAACAAAGAATTTCTACAGAGTGACAAAGTGAATCATTCCTCAGTCTGGGAGGGCTGACTGGTCTGGCAGGACTCAAGGAAAGGAAATTAACAGGTAAAGCAAATGTTGCTTACCTGATGTAACAAGTGTTCTCACAGGACAGCAGGATGTTAGTCCTCACAAATGGGTGACATCGAGGATGGAGCCCTGTACGGAAAACTTTTCTGTCAAAGTTTCAACAAGCTTTGACTGACACTGGCACACTGGGTGCACTGAGCATGCCCAGCCTGCAATTATCCCTGTGAGCCACAGGTGTCTCCCTCAGTCTCGTCTTATAGCTAAAAAGCGCAAGCGAAACTAAAATAAAAGTATACAGACCCAACTCCGCGGGGGTGGCGGGCGGGTTTCGTGAGGACTAACATCCTGCTGTCCTGTGAGAACACCTGTTACATCAGGTAAGCAAACATTTGCTTTCTCACAGGACAATGCAGGATGGTAGTCCTCACAAATGGGTGAGTACCGAGCTGAGGATGCCCGGGAATGCACCAGATACACCGCAGATGCGCAAAGGCGTAAGACTGAGGTGGGAAATGGGAACGGAGGGCATCCGCAACACCATAATGGGTTCGTGGAAGGATGTTGGGTAGTGAATTGAAAAAGGTAAGAGTAGTCGGACTGGCCAAAATGGAGCATTGCCGGCTAGTCAAATGTAAGCACTAATAGGCTGCAAAGGTATGGAGAGGACTCCAGGCTGCAGCCTGATAAAAAAGTACAAGCAGCAGTAACCAAAGGGAAGCTGTTAAGGCTAAGACGGACACAACAGTATGTGGATACCCACAGTGTTGTAGGTGAAATGTCTGCTTGTTGGTAGGAAAGGAAATATAGACCACTAATCAGAAGGATTAGGTCTGTGTGGCCCACTGGAAGTAGCAGCTTGACCCTTGCATGAAGGAAAGAGTCAAGTGGAATTCACATGGAATGCAGTGCAATGTAGATAGAATGTAAGCGCAGCATTACTGTCCAGGAATGTGGAAAAACCCAGTCTCCCTAGGGCGAGAGAGAGAGGTTAGGAAAATTAATAGAGTATTTCCTGAGGAAAAGAGATACAACATCTACCTGAAAAGGATAGAAAGTTGAATGCGTAGAACTACTCAGTGGCAGAGGAACGGAGTCAGGTGAGTATGGAAAGAGTGCATAACTCACGGACCCTGCTGGCAGGAATGACATTAAGAGGGAAAGAAGTTCCCTTGCCAAACTGTGGAAGAGAGGAATGGAAAGGCTCAAACGTAGAATGTATGAGACTTATAAGGAGAATATATATGTCATTCCGGGATTAGAGAAATAGAGGCGGCTTTATAAGTGGATAATCCATGGTAAGCCGACTCAGA
This sequence comes from Rhinatrema bivittatum, assembly GCF_901001135.1. Lineage (NCBI taxonomy): Eukaryota > Metazoa > Chordata > Amphibia > Gymnophiona > Rhinatrematidae > Rhinatrema > Rhinatrema bivittatum. The sequence goes on from NC_042623.1 coordinate 223,407,060, forward strand.
GAGGATTACCGAAAACGGGGGAACCCAACTCCCAAAACGATACACCTCCTAAGAGAAAGGTGTATCTATGTGGAGGATGTCTGGAGAACAGAATCCGAGGGAGTAAGAAAAATGGTGGAAAAAGTAAAAGGGGTAATACCTCTTTTTTTTTTTTTTTTTTTTTTTTAGCGTCAGGAGGTAAAGCTGCCATATTAAACGGCAAGATTTATGTTTAGAAGGTTTTGTGACGCTACCAGAACCTAAGAACATCAGTAAGTCTATGATTGGGGACTGACTGGTGAGAGAATAAAAGGTTACTGATATGATGGATTGAGAAGTATGGAAAGCATACTGATCTCAGTCAGGGAGTGGGGAAGAAAGAATATTGAACCCCATCCCAGTTCAACATTAGAAGAAATGCTGGCTACGAGAGGCAGCAGAAGAGATATATTGAAGAGGCCTTTGATGGAAGAAAAGGCATCTAAGGGAACGCATAGGAAACATGTGCAGGGAGCAGAACCTGTGCAATCGTATGGAATGATGCAGGACGCCGAGGAGGAAAGTTTAGTAAACTCAGCGTTTAAAAGATTTGCCCTGTACACATGTAATTGAGACCATTCCGAGAGGATAGAACCTACGTGGAGAAGGTCTGATAGAGCGTTCATTAAATCTCTTAGATATGTGGCCCAAGGACGCATGAAGTGAACAAGGGCCAAGGGTAGAGCTGCGCAGCTGTCTAGCAGAGCAGCTAAGAGGTAATGCGTGCTTATGAGTTGGAAAGCACATTGTCCCTATGCTGTCTGTCTGTATGCACAAAGAATTGTTGCAAAAGCAGTATTGGAAGGCATAAGGGCATAACTCATGGTGTGCAACGTCCAGGAAGTTTATGAGAAACTATGCTGGAGTGCAATAGATGCATAATGGGTTGACAGCTTTCAGGAGAAACTTTATAACCCTAAGGAATTGCGAGCATGAGTCGAAGGAGACTAGGTCCTAATTCGAACTGGGATAAGAATCAGGGACGAAAGCAATGAAACCACTTAGGTCCATTGAGTATAGAATGTCACTGAATATAACCCATAGCAGTTTTGAATTATGAGAAAAATGCATAGTGGGAAGAAACCCCATAGCCCAACCATGAAAAGTTGAAAGGCTGAGGTTATGGAAAATATGCGCAGGGACATATAACAATGTATCAGAATGTCTGTGCGCATGCTGGACAAGAGGGTCTTAAGACTGTGGTGTCCAGAAGTGTTACAGAAGGGATTTATGGCAGTGACAGTAATCCCAGTTAGTAAATGTATAGTGAATCCTGAAAAAAGTGAGAGCTCCTTGCATGTACTGAAAGTGGTTAGCAGTAGTCTATGCAAGGAAAGTGAATGATGTTACACTCCGCAGAGAAAACAGCATTCACCAACAGTGATGCAAGAGACAGTTCACTTACCGAAGCTGGTGCCAGCGGCAGAGCTTGGGGTTGTAATGTTGACTCACCATAAAGCACATAGAAACATTAAAATAATGTACTTACTGCAGTATGGAGTGATGGTAACCAAAGATACCATTGTACCTGTGACGTCTAAAGAAAGTTGGATTTTCTTAGGTCCAGGATGTGCGGAGAGTAACTATTTTCTGTTAAAAGAAAGAATAGTGCAATTAAAACTCCCCAACCCCCCTCCCTTCTCCCCTCTGCACTTCGTAGCGCCTGGGGGAGTGTACCGGGACTTTGGTACAAGGTGGGGTGGCCGCTCTGATATCTGACCAGATGGGAGACCAGGAGGTGTCCCAATGGAGGATATCATGTAGGCTCCTGCAGGTGTGTGAGCGGTAAGTTGGTACCCGCATTTCTGTATGCTGTACAAGGAGACACTGAGACCCTGTGGGCCAGGCCTCAAGGTGGACTTGTACATGGGGCAATGGTTGCTGAATCTCATGTTTAGCAGATCAGCCAATGCAGCTGGACCTTGGTTGGGAGGGAACCAAGAGTCAGAGCATTGGTCGGCACAGGGACTTGTTACTGACAAGAGAAGAAGCCCTGCTGCAATCCCAAGAAGATAGAGGGGTTCTCCTGATATTGTGGCTAACATAGCTAACATAGCGATATGTGACACTAATACAGTTCTAAAAGGCACATGACCCAGAACTTTTCGAACCACGGTCCGAATGGGAGAACACAACTCTATGGGAATGCCGCCGAGGGGGGTACTTACCATCCGACGTGGATCGCCGCAAGACGAGCCGGTGAAGATTGTTGACTCCGACGGTCTCGGAGTCCTCGAGGGTAAGGCCGGGGACGTAAACGTCCATCTTGCTCTGAAACCCGGTATGGTGGCACAGGTACAGAGGAGACAGGCCAGGCGTGAGTGGCGTTTAGACTGCTAAGTGTAACAGATGGCCATAGTCCCACAACACTTGACGGTGGGGCACGCCAGGAACAGAGGAGCCCTAACGGAACTCATGTTCCCTTCCCTCGTCACAGCGGCTCGATGTGTCGTGACGCCAATGCAGAAGCTGTCGGACCTGGATCCGGAAGTTCTGGATTACCAAGGACTGCCAAAACTGTAGGAACAGTGCTGATGGCAGTGGTGATGTCGCTCTGCCCGAGCGTTGTCCAGCCTGGAGAAGGATGGCACCGATGTGCTGGATGGCGTCAGCGGCGGACGATCACGATGTCGGCGATGATGGGTGCCACGGTGCTCGGCCCGGTCTTTCCCCAGCGCCGAGATGGAAGCCCTCGTCGTCCTGGAAGGCGATCGATGACGAACTGTCAGCACGCCTGCTCTGCTCCTGACACAATGGAGTGTCTTAAGCTAATACGGGGCTTAAAAAAGAACCCAAAGCGTGGAGCAATGTGAGGAGGCGAGGGTATTATGTGGCGGTGCTATGTCGGTATTGACGATATTGAAGGCAACCTAAGGGGCTTCGAGGATATCATCAAAATGGGTATGAAAAATCGTCGATGACTGGCCAGGAGAATGATGACAGTGACGGGCACTGACAGCAGTGGCATAGGTATCTTTGAAACGATGTGGAATCGAATAGGGATGTGAATCGTGTCCTCGATCGTCTTAACGATCGATTTCGGCTGGGAGGGGGAGGGAATCGTATTGTTGCCGTTTGGGGGGGTAAAATATCGTGAATGAAAAATCGTTAATAAAATCGAAAAATCGAAAAACCGGCACATTTAAAACCCCCTAAAACCCACCCCCGACCCTTTAAATTAAATCCCCCACCCTCCCGAACCCCCCCCCCAAATAACTTAAATAACCTGCGGGTCCAGCGGCGGTCCGGAACGGCAGCGGTCCGGAACGGGCTCCTGCGCTGAATCTTGTCGTCTTCAGCCGGCGCCATTTTCCAAAATGGCGCCGAAAAATGGCGGCGGCCATAGACGAAAAAGATTGGACGGCAGGAGGTCCTTCCGGACCCCCGCTGGACTTTTGGCAAGTCTCGTGGGGGTCAGGAGGCCCCCCACAAGCTGGCCAAAAGTTCCTGGAGGTCCAGCGGGGTCAGGGAGCGATTTCCCGCCGCGAATCGTTTTCGTACGGAAAATGGCGCCGGCAGGAGATCGACTGCAGGAGGCGCTGAACGACCTCCTGCAGTCGATCTCCTGCCGGCGCCATTTTCCGTACGAAAACGATTCGCGGCGGGAAATCGCTCCCTGACCCCCGCTGGACCTCCAGGAACTTTTGGCCAGCTTGTGGGGGGCCTCCTGACCCCCACGAGACTTGCCAAAAGTCCAGCGGGGGGCCGGAAGGACCTCCTGCCGTCCAATCTTTTTCGTCTATGGCCGCCGCCATTTTTCGGCGCCATTTTGGAAAATGGCACCGGCTGAAGACGACAAGATTCAGAGCAGGAGCCCGTTCCGGACCGCTGCCGTTCCGGACCGCCGCTGGACCCGCAGGTTATTTAAGTTATTTGGGGGGGGGGGGGTTCGGGAGGGTGGGGGATTTAATTTAAAGGGTCGGGGGTGGGTTTTAGGGGGTTTTAGTGTGCCGGCTCACGATTCTAACGATTTATAACGATAAATCGTTAGAATCTGTATTGTATTGTGTTCCATAACGGTTTAAGACGATTAAAATTATCGTCCGATAATTTTAATATCGTCTTAAACGATTCACATCCCTAGAATCGAATAATCGAAAAAACATTGCCGTTATTGAAAAAGATACCGGCATCGACTGAGTCGAAGTCGAATCAATAGGGCGTCAAGGACACCGAAGGAAAACGGAGGTGTCGAGGGCATCGATGCATGGAGGCGGGCATTTATGCCGTTTGTGGCATGGCCACGGGCATCAACTATAGGGCCACAGACGTTGACGGTATCGATTTGGACAGACTCAGATTTCCAAGTGTACATGGCATCGGTGCCCCAGACACGTGTGTCGGTGGCATCGATATGGACACGTATGGAATCGATGGCATGGATCTCCCAGTCGATGAATTCCATCCCGGCATCAACGCCAGTCCTGGAATCGGCATGGGCATCGATGCCAGCCATAAGGCTGGCATTGGCATCAACGCCCATCCACGGAATCGAGCCGGCATGGATACCCACCGATGGGACCCACCTGGGCATCGAATTTCACCGATGGGAGCAGCCTGGCATCGACTGCCCTCGATGGATGCATTCTAACATAGATGCCCATGGATGTGAAACACCTGGGCATCGGTTGTCCATCGATGCAAAAGGACCTGGCACCGATGCCATCGACGGACGGCCATCCGGCACCAATGCCATCGACGGACAAGCCATCCGGCACCGATGTCCATCGATGGGGACCATCCGGCACCGATGTCCACCGATGGGGACCATCCGGCATCGATGCCCACCGACGAATCGATGTGGCACCGATGCCCACCGATGGAAAAGGGCTGGACATCGGTGGGGAGGATGGGGCATCGATGGCATCCCCAAAAAGGGGGGTGGCATCGATTGAAGTGACCCTGGGATCGTTAAAAAGTGTCTCGGGCAGCGGTGGCGGCGACCCGAGTATGCATGGCAGTGACTAACAGCGTGTGCGTCAATGGCATGCATCCGGGTTAGGGACGGCACCGAGGAAGCCCAAGGAAAAAAACAGTGCGTAGGAGGAAAAAGCCTGGTAGCACTGAAAAGCAAAAAACATGGATAAAGGCATCAGGGCACCGTGGGGGGAGGGGCGCTGATGACATATAAAAGCCCAGGGCGGTTTAGGAGGGTCCCGGTGTAGCGATAGGGTATCGACTGCGTGAGGGTACCAGGGAACGAAGGACTTGAAGCTACAGAGGTCCTAAAGTTAAGGAAAAAATCCCTACCCCACTAGCATAAGCAAGCAGAGTGTCACAGAGATACTCGCAAGCTGTTTAAAGCTAACTGAAAAATGGGGGAAGGGAAGGCTTCAGTCAGTTAACAGCCTTAAGATAGTGACAGGAACCGACCGAAAAATAAGAATTAGTACTCACCGAGCGTCGTAAAAACGTACGCGGAGGGAGACCTGTGCAGGGAAAAGTGTTTTTTGAAGTGAAAAGTTAAGTGTTTCCATGAGGTAATTAGTTAAAAAATCCTCACAGAGCTCCAACCGCTATGCTGTGGCTCACAGGGATAATTGCAGGCTGGGCATGCTCAGTGCACCCAGTGTGCCAGTGTCAGTCAAAGCTTGTTGAAACTTTGACAGAAAAGTTTTCCGTACAGGGCTCCATCCTCGATGTCACCCATTTGTGAGGACTACCATCCTGCTTGTCCTGTGAGAACATTACATTTCTCCTTCCGTTTTGTCCTGCTAAACCAGTCCAGATGAAGGGGATGTATGTACCAAAGTCATCCCTCAGATTGAATGGGATATTGCCAGCCCCATTCTCAAAACACAAGCCAAAATATGGCATCCTCTTTGGTTCAAACATCCAGACAATATTGCTTTGTAAAGAAATGCATAGTTTTCCAGCAGATCTCTGGCAAAGAAACTAGCCAAAGCTCTGGCCAAGATGAGTTTGAGTTCTGGCTGAATGAGCCAAGATCTCTGCGAAACAGTAGACCCTTGGAAACATACACTTAGCCAATAGCTTCCTTGATCTTGTGCGCTACTGAAGCATTAGAAGCTACCTTCCCCCTTCCTTCATCCACCAAAAAGGATGAACAAATGATTTGATTTCCTGAAGGAACTGGTTGCTTTAAAATATCACAGGAGGATCCAATGGGTGGAACTCCTTAAATCTTTCTGCTAAGAACTTCTTCCTGAAGGAAGGGAGGAAAACCATCTGGTTTAGATGAAACTGTAAAAACACCTTAGGCAAAAAAGATAAACTATATGTATCATGTTCATTTATTTCACAATATCAACATCGTTTAACTTCATCAGTGTCACTTGATAAAGTGATGTATGCAAATACTGTGGAAACACAGATCACTTCAACCTATGCAGCTCTGTCTGGAAAATGATACTGAGATTTATGCAGACCCCTATTATGTCATGTAAAACTCGGTATAAACAGTATGCTAGGTTATGATGGTAAGATCTCTTGGGAAATTTATTAGAATATTTTGCAGGGGACAACCTAAGACAGCCAGATATAGGCCTAGACTTTTTGTGAAGGATCTCTAGGCAGAATCCTTCAAGAGGGGGATGTATATAACTGCTTATGCTGGAAATCTAAGACACGTAACTGTTGGACTTTGCATGTTGAGCTTGATAAAGGATGACAAGCTGGCACAAGGAAAGTTGCACGTACACAGAAACCTGAGCTGAAGACTGGTAACCTGTGATTGGAGGAATGTTGAAATCAGTCAAGGCATGGACAGTGAAAAACAAAGATTGTAAAAATAAATTACATATAAGTAAAGGCTTCGTGGAGGTAGAACTGAGTAGGTTTGGGACTTCCCCTCTTTGTTGGCGAAGCCTGCTACTCCCAAGCAACTCTATTACTTGCCTTTCTTGCTATAATAAAAATTTTGTTTCACAGATATTTTTGGGTCGGTATTGAATGAGTGCGTACTGAACAATCAACACCGTTTCTGTAAACTTCAGAAAAGGTTCTCTATAGAAAAGAGCTTGCAATTTCAAAACTGCTGAACATATAACCACTAAAACACATTTTCAAGATCTGATCTTTCAGATGTCCCCTTGAGAGGCTCAAAACCAAACTCAGACTCCACGAGGAACCAGTTCCCTTCTAGGAGGGCGAATATGTTTCACCCCCTTAGGAAAACATGAAACGTCTGGGTGAGTTGCAAATTGTGAACCTTTAAAATACACCCTGTAGCAGGTGGTAGCCAGAACTTGCACCTTGAGAGAATTAAGCACAGACCCTTCTCCATGACCACTTGAGAAAAAGTTAAAATTGTACCACAGATGTCTTGAAAGGGGAAATCACCCTCTCCAAGCACCAAGTTTCAGAAACCCGCCAAATCTTGACAGGCAAAGAAGTGGATCTCTATCAGGCCTGTAAAAGCGTGGGCACTACCTAGTTAAGTGCACCCTTTCAATGGCCAGACCACAAGATAAAGCACAGCTGTGTCTTTTTGCATTAATGGCAACTGCACTAAATGGCCTCTATCCTGAAGAAGCCTCAGAAGTTCTCCCTCCTTTATTCTCATGAGGTCCACAAATCATGGGTATCTGTGCCAGTCAGGCACCACCAAGACCACCAGATTCTGCATTCTGGCTACTTTCTGAAGGACTGCAAGGGGACATGGTGGAAAGACACAGAGAAGACTGTGCATCCAGATCTTCTGAGCTCCATCATCTTCTACAGCTATCCATTTTTGCATTCTCCTTGGTTGCCATTAAATCCATAATTGGTCTTTCCCATCTGGACACAGTCAGGGACAAAGCCTCACTGTGGATCCATTCTTCTGGATCCACAGTGTGCAGACTCAAAAAAAAATCCATTTGGATATTCTCTATACCTGTTACATGAGTTGTGGAAAGCACTCTTAAGTGCTTCTCCTCCTAACGAATGAGAAGACTCATATCTTCAGCCATCTGTGAACTACTGGCTCTGCCCTGGAGATTGACATATGCCAAGTACTGTCCGACAGGATTTGTACAGCTGTCTGAACAACTGGAATGAATTCCTGTAATGCCCGTCTTATGGCTCGTCTCTAAATGAGTGAAAGACAAACTGGTTTCTAGAGGACTCTATGTCCTTCTGAATAACCTGATTTCAGTGGGCTCTTCATCCATAAAGACTAGCATCTTTTGCGACTATTATCCAAGAAGGGGATTCCAGATCTAGTCCCATTTCCAGATCCTTCATATTTAGCCACCAGACCAGGTTGACCCTGGTCTCTGCAAATAGGGGAAGTCTTATGGAGTAGACGTACAATTGTAGCACTCACTGAGACAGAAACGATATCTGTAAAGAACACATGTGAACCCCTTGCCAAGTTCACCAAGTCTAGGGCAACTGACAAGAATTCAGAACTGCAGGTAGTCTCTGAGACTCACATTTTGATTCAGAAACAAGGCATTTGCAACGCCCTGTTGACTGCTTCAAATCTGAGAGGGCCCCTCCTTCTTGGGAACCACAAACATAGTAATACAGAAATGACAGTAGAAAAAGAACAAATGGTCCATCCAACCTGCCTAGCAAGTTTGTAATAGTAGTAACTGCTGCTCCATGCAGGTTTCCCCCAAGCTTTATGTTAAGAGTAGTAATGTTTACAATCAAAACCAAGTAACTGTCAAACCCATACCAAAATTACTGCTAGAAAAATGTTATGGGGTAAGCAGCCTTCTTGATAATTCAGACAATGCTGCTTGAATGTGCTTTGCTTTTGGACTTGGCCATAGAAACAGTCCTGGACTTTTTACATACTAGCTGCATATCAATACCCTAGACCATAAGAGTCAGGGCGCAGCGTTAGCTATCATCTGAATCCAATTCTCCTTTTTCTCCCTGCCGGAGAAAGCATGAAGGCTAAACACCTTGTGGCACTCAACACTGTTCTCTCTTCAGAGTAGGTTCCATTTACCATTATACACGGTCTCTTGTCAGTCAACCAGTTTGTAATCCACTCTACCACCTTGACGCCACTACCAAGCTTCTCAATTTATTCATTAGCCTCCTATGTGGGACTGTATCAAATGTTTTTCTGAAATCCAAGTAAATCACATCTAGTGCTCTTCTTTGATCCAATTCTCATCACCTAATCAAAAAAACAAACAAAAAAAAAAAAATCAATCATATTTGTCTGCAGGACCTTCCCCTGGTGAATCCATGCTGCCTTAGGTTCAGCAACCCACTGGATTGTAGATATTTCACTATTCTTTCCTTCATCAGTCTCTCCATTAATTTTCTCACTACTGTGGGGATGAGGCAAACCATCCTGTAGTTTCCAGCCTCTTCTCTACCACTTGTGAAGTGGGACACAACCGCTCTTCTCCAATCTTGCGGCACCATTCTTGTTTCCAGGGATCTATTGAACAGGTCTTTCAGCAGACCTGCCACACATCTGAGCTCCCTTAGTATCCTGGGATGTACCTCATCCAGCACCACGATTTGTCCACTTTCAGTTTTCCTGGCTTTTTCCATACATTCTCTTCTGTAAATGGAGTTGCATCTTCTCCAGGATCTTCTTTAGTGAACACTGAACTGAAATGTGTTTAATATTTCTGCCATTTCTTTAGTTTCTCTCTAGACATCGCTCTTTGTCACCTTTCAATTTTACTATACCACTTAGGCCTTCCTTCTTTCTTTGATATATCTGAAAACTATTTTATCACCTTGCTTTACCTCTTTGGCAACCCTTTCTTCCATTTGACTTTTAGTTTTCCTGATTTCTTTCTTCTCCCTCAGCCTCACCAGGTATTCTTCCCCGTGTTCCTCTTTTTGGGATCCTTTATACTGCAAAGTAATAGAATACCTTACCATCCCCACTTCAACACCAGCACTATGGTCACGGCTCCTATGTGACAGAGCTGACCCAGGGTAATATGGACCACCTCCTGCTTTAGATGGCAGCAGCAGGGGGACACCATAAAGATATCTGAAATCAACTGGGAAAATTCTAAGGCGTAACAGTCTCTCATGACCTCCAGAACCCACCATTCTGAAGTAATCTGGGCTGACTTCTGGTAAAACATGGAAAAGCGACCATCTATCTGAACGTCTGGAGAGAGTGCTTCCTAACTATCGCTGGAAACTATGGGTGCGCCACTGGCACCACTTACGTCCCCATCTCTTCCGTCACCCCAACAGGGCTGTGACCTATGAAATAACGGTTTCAATAAGGGGTGGAGGCTTTCCCAGGGCAGTGAGTCCTAGCTGGAGTAGCCCAGGCAAACTCCTTGACTATCTTCCTGTAGTCTGGGAGACGTAGGCTCCCCCAAATCCTTGACCAATTACTCCAAATCACCCCCAAAGAGCTTCTCTTTAAAAGAGAGTCTGGCAAGGTGTACTTGGAGGCCAAATCAGCCATCCAGTTCTTCAGCCAGAGCAAGCAGCCACCACCATGATTATGCTCTGTGTGGATGCCCACATAAGATCATATTATACATCTGCTAGGAAGGCTGAATCCAATTCTAACTGCATCAGTATCTCCAGGTCTGTACCTGCTACGCCCAACAACCTGTCTTGAAGTTGCTAAGACCATTGTAGACATGCTCTGATTACAATCAATACAGAGAACCGCCTGTGGTGCCAATCCAGAGACCTCAAACAATGGTTTGCTTGAGCAGGGATTTGATCTTGTGATCCTGAGCATCCTTGAGCACTATACCACCTTCTATGAGGATAGTGGTCTTCCTAGTGATTGCAAACACCAATGCATTTACCTGCAAAGTCTTCAGCTATACAGCAAAGAGTAGATCCTTCCCTTCACCTTTCCAACAAGCTTGTATCTGGAGAGACTTATTCCACAGCAACCAACTGCTTGATCACCTGATGTAAAAGGAAAAGATTTAGCAGGCTTCCTTCATGCCTGCCATGATAGGATCCTCTGAAGACATGCTCTCCTCAACAGAATCTATCATTATGCCCAAGGATGCCAGAACAGAAAAGGCAGCTCATCCTTTCTAAATAGGTGGATCAGCAAAGAATCTTCTTCTTCCTTTGAAATTCTGTCATCCTCTAGGGTCTCCCTGAAATCACCCCCTTATGGATATCCCAAATGTTCCAGACCGAGAAGAGTTTTCTTCCTTCAGTTCCTACTGGGCACATTTCCTTGCTGTTCTTCTTTTCCTGGGGAATACCAAGGGCCACTGTAGCACCCACACCAGAAGCTTGCTTTCAGCAGAAGAAATGTGCAATAATAAAGCAAATTATGCAGAAAAGAGAGGGATCAAGGGTGAAAGACTGAGGCATAGTGCCCAGAGCCCCACTAGACAGGCCCAGCACAAGAACAGGAGCAAATGCAACTGTCCCCCATACCACCTCCCCTGGAAGCTGCATCTCCACTTTTCCAGTGTAGCATTGTGGCTCCAAAATGGTTGCCATTCCCACTATAGTGGAAGAGGCACCAGCAATAAACTCTGCCCAGGAACAAGCACATCCTGAAGTCCCAGTGCACCATTGGCTCCCCCTCCTCCATGCTGTTTCTGACCGCAGTACGGCACAGGTTGCACACACTGCATTGGCCACCAAGTTTAGCTGGCCCCGATATGCCTCTTCTCTGCCCCTTTCCAAGATCTTCACTGCCATGGGAGGTACTAGAAATCCAACTACTGCTTTGACCTTTTTTTTGTTAAACTATTAGTAGGCACTGCCTACATCAGACCAGGAGGGCCAAGGAGGGAGGGGGAGAGCCAGAGGGGAGCAAGGAAAGGATGAATAGACAGAGCAATCCCTCAGATCAGTGCACTAATAAGTCGCTCCCTTAAAAGCCTCCTGTTTTCGATCTTGCTCAACTGGGAGAGGCTCAGAACCCCAAGTCTATCAACCTAGGTGTCCCGCAATATCTAAGAAATTCTTCTTCACCAGGCTTAAGACCTGAACTACAGGGCAGATAGTGTGTGCTATCCTACCATCTGCTAGAGGCAGAATACCGGCAGGCTGTCAGCCCAGTATCCTACATATGGTCAACTAACTAGGTTGTCTCTACCTCCATCTGCCCTTCAGGAGAACATAACCTTCGTCTGGACTGGTCTGGGGCGACAAAAAGGAATTACCACTTTGCTGTAGATCTTAATATCTGCAAAAAGACAAAAAACTTTCCTAATAACGCCTCTGCAATATCACTTGAAAATATTGAAGAGAGCCAGTCGCAGGATAGATCCACAAAGCATTCACTGATAACCCCTCTTTACTTAGAGTGAAATCCATTTAGCAGTACCCTTTCTTGTCTATCACTGTTTCTATTCCCGTCAACTGCCTTGGGATCTACCCCAGAATGTTCAATCTATTTATGAACCTCTTATGTGGGACAGTGTCAAAAGCTTTACTTAAATCTAAGTACAGTAAAAATTTCACTAGGAATAGACAGTGTCAGTTAAATATACTGGTTAACTGAGAGCAACTCTGCTTCCTATCATTTCCATTCTCCTCCTATCTCTTGCAAGGAACAGAAGGGGATGGGGTGATTTTGCAGTGCACAGATTACGAAGTACAGCAGAGAAAAGCTACTCTGCTCCAAAATCCAGCCCCTTCCACCTCATCATATCCCTTCCTCACCCCTTCCCTCCTATCTATTGCAGGGAACAGGGCGGGTGGAGTGATATTGGATTGGATAGAGCACCATAGAGAAAAGTATTCTGCTCCTTAATCCAATCCCTCTCCTGTCATTCCCCACCACCTCCACCAAAGTGCTGCCAGGGCAAGATGCTAATAGTCAAGTGTCAGATAACGGGGCTTTTCCTGTAGGGCACATCCAGTGCTCAATACAATCAGAGAAATTGATCAGACTGGTCTGTCATGATTTCACTATCCTATCTCTTCATTAGTGTTTTCATTAATTTACCCATCACTAAAGTCAAACTGACCTATAATTAAAGACTTCCTCTCTATTTCCACTTTTATAAAGGATGACATCTGCTCTTCTCCAGTCCAATGGAATCACTATCATAACAGTGACTGATAGAAATATCAGTTGATCTGCCTGAACTTCTCAGAGTTTTCTTATCCTAGGATGTACGCTATCTGCCCCAGTAAACTGCTCACCTTGAGTTTAGCTAGTTTCATGCTAACACTTTTACAAACAGAGTGGGTATCTACTCTAACGATAGTCAGTGGTAATTATACAATCTCATTATTGGTGAATATTGAAAAGTATTTACTACTTCTGCTTTTTACTCATCACCCTCCACACATTCCTCTTTTTAACCTCTCAGTCTTATGGTACGAACACTAATTTTACAGGAGGAGCAGTAATATTTCTTTTAGCTGCTGGCTTGCTTTGTGATATCTTCTGAGAGAAAATAAGTTGATGCAAACTCACAAGACGACATTTTCTGATGGTGTATAATTTCCCTGGAATGGTTATATTTTGAGCATGGTGAGACCTTCAGACAAGAAAATTATTCCTTACCTGCTAATTTTCGTTCCTGTAGTACCATGGATCAGTCCAGACAGTGGGTTATATCCCCCGACCAGCAGATGGAGTCAGAACAGAGTTTGAGAGCGTCAGCATATAGAGTAGTGCACCCTCTGCTGGAGCTCAGTATTACGCATAGCAAAGCCCAAAAGCAAAACACAACATTTTGGATCCAGATCCGTCCCCAAAAAGGAACAGAGAAAGATATAAGTAAACAAACGGTCAACGGGACCACCAACAGTCAACTTGTGAGGAGCTGTGAACAGTAACAATAATCAGAGACAAACAGAATGAAAGTTACCTGGAAGAATCCGAGCAGGACCTAATGAAACCCCTAGTGGCGGGCGTCTGGACTGATCCATGGTACTACAGGAACGAAAATTAGCAGGTAAGGAATAATTTTCTTTTCCCTGTTCGTACCTGGATCAGTCCAGACAGTGGGATGTACCCAAGCTTCCCTAAACCGGGTGGGGTCCTGAGATACCTGCTCGGAGAACTTGATCGCCAAAAGAACCCGTGTACTGAGGCGCCAGGTGTAGTCTGTAATGTCTGGAAAAAGTGTGCAACGACTTCCACGTCGCCGCACGGCAGATTTCCTGGGAGGAAACGGAGCGAGATTCCGCCCAGGACGCTGCTTGGGATCGCGTGGAATGAGCCGACACGCTGCGAGGCGGCACCCGCCCCGCCGCAATGTAAGCCGATGAGATGGCGTCCTTTATCCAGCGCGCAATAGTCGTCTTGGATGCCTGAGAACCTCTCCTCGGTCCTGACCAGAGGACAAACAAATGATCGGATACCCGGAAGTCATTGGTAACCTCCAGGTAACGGAGCAGCACAAGCTTGACGTCCAGGAGCCGGAGAGACCGGGGTTCCTCTGGAGCGAACGCTGAAAGCTCCACCGTTTGATTGACGTGGAAGGCCGAGACCACCTTTAGTAGGAAGGATGGCACCGTACGAAGAGAAACCCCGGAGTCGGAGAAACGCAGATAAGGGTCCCGGCAGGACAAGGCTTGGAGCTCTGAGATCAGGCGAGCAGAAGAGATGGCTACCAGGAAAACCGTCTTGAGGGTCAGGTCCTTGAGGGAGGACCCCCTCAGGGGTTCAAAAGGAGGGCCCGACAGCGTTCGCAGCACCAAGTTGAGGCTCCAAGAAGGGAAAGGATCCCTGACCGGTGGCCGTAGGTGTTTGGCACCCTTCAGAAAACGTGCGATATCCGGCTGAAGGGGTAGAGAGCAGTCCTTCTGTACCAAGACATTCAAGGCCGCCACCTGAACCCGGAGCGAATTATAGGCGAGACCCTTATCCAAACCATCCTGTAGGAAATGAAGGATCAGCGGGACAGTCGCCTCCATGGTTTGGACCCCGCGGTCGGAGCACCAGGCTTCGAAGACCTTCCAAACTCGAACGTAAGCGACGGAGGTCGAAGGCTTGAGGGAATGAAGCATCGTTGAGATCACTGTCTCCGGGTAGCCTCTGTGATGGAGACGGCGCCGTTCAAAAGCCAGGCCGCAAGACAGAAGAGTTCTGCCTGCTCGAAAAATACCGGCCCCTGATGCAGAAGATGAGGAAGATGGGACAGGAGAAGTGGGCCGTCCACCGTCATCTGAAGTAGATCTGCGAACCATGGCCGACGGGGCCATTCCGGGGCGACGAGAATTACAGTCCCTCGATGATGTTCCAACCTGCGGAGAACCTTGCCGACCAGAGGCCAAGGAGGAATCACATAGAGCAGTTGATCCGACGGCCACGGAAGGGCGAGGGCATCCATCCCCTCCACGCCGCGCTCTCTTCTGCGGCTGAAGAAGCGTGGAGCCTTGGCGTTGAGAAAGGTCGCCATTAGATCGAGGCGTGGAGTCCCCCAACGACGGACGATGAGATGCATTGCCTCGTCGGCGAGAGCCCACTCGCTGGGGTCTAGCTGTTGACGACTCAGGAAGTCCGCCTGAACGTTGTCCACCCCGGCGATGTGAGAGGCCGCTATCCGGACGAGATTGCTCTCCGCCCACTCCATCAGGGGAGTTGACTCGAGGGAGACATGCTTGCTTCTTGTCCCCCCTTGACGACTGATGTAGGCCACGGTGGTGGCGTTGTCCGAGAGGATCCTCACCTCTCTGTGTCGCACCAGGGGAAGAAAACGCTGGAGAGCGAAACGCACGGCTCTCGTTTCCAGGCGATTGATCGGCCACTTTGCCTCCTCTGGCGTCCAAGTCCCCTGCGTGGCGCTTCTTTCGCAGACTGCGCCCCATCCCGCGAGGCTGGCATCGGTGGTCACCACCACCCAATTGGGAACCTCGAGCGAGATTCCCCGAGCCTGGATTGGTGGCTTGTCCCCTCGCATCTGAGGGGACAAGCCACCAATCCAGGCTTTTCCTGGCTAATTGTGGCGGAGGAGTTTGGCTTTCCAGGCAGCTGGAAAACCACGTCATGGGAAGAAAAACTCCATTGCCACGTCTGACTGTTTTTTCCTTAAACCTACTCTTAGTATAAAGAAAATGTTTGCTCCGACCGCAGCATATGAACAGCCCCCAGCTAACAGGAAGTCAGCAGGAAACATCTAGTGCAAGCTTTTCTGCAGCCCCAGAATAGCTCATGACCTACTTGCTTTTCACACCTAGATAATTTAATACAAATGCCCATGACCAGCTAATGACCTCCCCCCTCCCTGCCTGAAGACTGACCGCTTGCACCTACTGCCCACTTGCACCCACGTAGTAAAAGGTCAGCATAAACATTTATGTGGAAATATTGTAGCAGTAAATATGTGACGTATGTAATGATTTTACAATAAAAAAGGGGCTGCCCAAAAAGCTGGGAGCACGCTTCACCCTGAAGACCGTCTGAGGTGTTTTCATTGCGACAGCTAATGGTGGAAGCGGCAGGATCACCTGATACTCCTGGGAGACTGGTTTCCAACGGGATAGCAGGGACGCCTGCAGTGGATGCAGGTGTGCAAACGCCCAGGGTACCATGTCGATGGTGGAGGCCATTACTCCCAGGAGCTGCAGATAATTCCAGGCGGTTGGTTCTTCCAAAGCCGAAAACCGAGACACGTGCTCCCTCAGGGCTTGCGCCTTGTCCTGGCGCAGGAACACCATACCCCGCCGGGTATCGAAGCTCGCTCCTAAGAAATCCAGGTGTTGCGAGGGCACAAGGGAACTCTTTGGAAGGTTCACCACCCAGCCCAGAGAGCGTAGGAATTGTACTACTCTGGCCACTGAGGTCTGACCATGTGAGAAGGACTTCGCTCGAATCAGCCAGTCGTCTAGGTACGGATGTACTAGGATACCCTCCTTGCGGAGGGCCGCCGCCACCACTACCATGATCTTTGTGAAGGTCCGAGGTGCGGTCGCCAAACCGAAGGGAAGCGCCTTGAACTGAAAGTGTTGACCGAGAATCTTGAAGCGAAGATACCGCCGGTGAGTCGGCAGGATGGGAATGTGCAAGTATGCTTCCGAGAGATCCAGTGAAGTGAGGAATTCTCCCTTGTGCACTGCGGCAATCACTGATCGAAGAGTCTCCATGCGGAACCGGCTGACCCTGAGGGCCTTGTTCACCTCCTTCAAGTCCAGGATGGGCCGAAAGGAACCGTCCTTTTTGGAAACTATGAAGTAAATGGAATAGTGGCCCAAGCCCACCTCGTCGAAGGGGACGGGAACGATGGCCCCTTTTTCCTGCAGTCGGTCTAGTGTTTGTTGAACTGCTATCCTCTTGAGATCCGAACCGCAGGGGGAGAAGATGAACCGGTCCCTCGGGGAGCGGACAAACTCCAAGGCGTAACCGTCTCTTATGGTGTCCAGCACCCACTGGTCCATGGAGATAACTGCTCACTCCTCGTAGAAGTCCATGAGGCATCCTCCGATCCGGGGAGGTGAGAAGTGGGCTCCTTTGGCATCATTGGGAGGACTTTGTGGGCGGATTTCCCTGCCCTGGACCCTCTCTCGCGGGCCTCCGCCCACGAAAGGAACGAGACCAAGGCTGGGATCTTGTCGGCTGTGTCCGGGAACCGGACTGCCGGTAAGACCTATAACGTCGCTGTGCCCTGGCCCTGGTTCTACCGGAAGAAAAAGACCTGAAGGAACGCTGTCTATCCTCCGGGCAGCCGATGCACCGAATTTTCCCCCAGTGACTTGATGATCTGATCCAGGTCCTCTCCAAATAAAAACTTTCCCCGAAAGGGGAGGGAGCCAAGGCTCGACTTGGAGGAAGCATCCACCGCCCAGTTGCGAAGCCACAAGAGCCGTCGGGCTGCTACAACCGAAACCATGGACCGCGCCATTACGCGAAAGAGATCATACAAGGCGTCCGCCCCGTATGCTATGGCAGATTCCAGACGGTCCGCCTGGGCGGCCTCTTCGCGGGGCAACTCCTGAGAGGTGAGAAGCTGCTGTACCCAGAGTAAGCTGGCCCTTTGCGCGAGCGAACTGCACATCACGGCCCGCATAGCTAGGGCGGAGACTTCGAAGACCCTCTTGAGGAAGGTTTCTAGTTTACGGTCCTGCGTATCCCGCAGGGCCGTTCCACCCGTGACCGGGATGGTCGTCCTCTTGGTCACTGCCGACACCGCTGAGTCCACCTTGGGCACCTTGATAAGATCCAAAAAATCCTCAGGGAGCGGGTATAGCTTTTCCATGGCGCGTGTGACTTTCAAGGACGCCTCGGGAGTGTCCCACTCCCTGGTGAGAAGCTGTAGGAAGGACTCATGGATAGGGAAAGCCCTTGCCCTAGGACGGAGGGCGGCAAGTACTGGATCCCCTTTGCAGAAGAGGTGGCGACGGCAGGAGCCACAGGGATCGGCGGATCTGGAGGTGGGTCGAGGTCCAGCTCCTGAATAATATGGTGGATGAGTTCATCCAGCTCTTCTTTTTGAAAAATCCGTAGGGCTCGAGGGTTGTCCCCCTCCGTATGTCCATCCGGATGCGCCTCCGGGGGTTCCGGGGAGTCGTCTCTCACCGGCGAAGCCGCCCCCCGTGGTACGCCGGGGTGGCACGGGAGAGGGACCCGGCAGGGATCCAGGTGTAACGGGCGAGGCGGTGAGACCAACAGCAAGTTTAGGAACCTTGGGGGGAGGGGCCCCCAGGGGATTCGGCGCCTGCGCTCCCATACCCTGCAAATAAGCCATGTGTATTGCCAGAATAAAATCAGGTGAGAAAAATGGGGAGCAGATTGGAATCCCTGGGGGGGGGGGGGACCGTCCTGGGAGCCCAGGTCGGGCAAACCTCCCGCTGGGGGCAAAGCCTGTTGAGAGCCAGTGCAACCAATCCTGTCTGCATCTGGGAGCGAGTCCGTCTCACGCTGTCCCCCTAAAATGGCCGCCGTTCCCACCAAAGGCGGCGTCGTGGCCAGCCCGCGCCGCCCGGGCTGAGGAGGAGGCAGGTCCGAAATCGCACCGGAGGACTGCAGGGTGCCTTCCCCGTCGGGGAAGCACCGCTCACAAAGCCCCTCCCTCAGAAATTGATTCCCCAGTTCGCCGCAGGCCTCACACCTCGAGGACCGCGGCATGTCAGCACCGGGAAAAAAGCCTCGGGGGGGGGCGCGCCAAAAACGAGCTAGTGCCGCGGGGGGGCCTGGAATGGCCCTAACAACCCGCCGAAGGGGTCCAGGAACTGCGGGGGAAAAACCCCCGTTTCAGTTGAGCACACACCCGCGGGCAGAGCTTGCGAACCACGGGACTCACAAACGACGCGTGGAGCGGCCGGAACCACCGGCATCCACGGGGCACCACCAAAAAGAAGCAAACCTGTGGAGAAAGAAACTCAAAAAACTTCCACTTACCCCAACGGAAGAGGAAAGGAGTACAGAATAGAGAAGGCAGAGCCACAGACACACGCCTCCTCAAAAATTGAAAAGTCTTTTTTTTTTTTTTAATTTTAAGGATCCACAATGAAGAGAAACATAAGATAGGGAAATACTGTGGAGAAAAAGAAAGAAATAACCAAAAATGAAGAAACCCTGTCAATCTGGGGGAGCTAGTGGATCCCCCTGCTCACATCTGCTGGAGTCAGAAGAATACTGAGCTCCAGCAGAGGGTGCACTACTCTATATGCTGACGCTCTCAAACTCTGTTCTGACTCCATCTGCTGGTCGGGGGATATAACCCACTGTCTGGACTGATCCAGGTACGTACAGGGAATCAACATTACACTATGTTCGCTACATATTTTTACTATCAAATCTGACATGGGAAAAATGTTAAAAAGCCAGATTAGAAAATTTGAAAATCGATAATTAGCACATTTAATTTGAAAATAACTTTAATTATTAGAAATTACTTGATAGCATAATTTCTTGCATCTATGCAGGCTTCTTCAGACTTTACTGGAGCACTGTTACCATCCAAAATCAAGGCGTTGTCATTTTGCCCAGCTAAATCCGGCTCAGCCTTCACTAGAAAGAAAAGCAACAAGACATTATATATGATATAATATGGATATTTCACAAATGACCATGAGAGTAATTTGTTCCGTTTAGTGGAGATTTTTTTTTCTCAGAATTTAATAGTGCTCTCTAGTCACTAGTAATCTGTGTGGTTCCATGGCCCAACATCAGCTTCTATAAGCTAGTTTTGATCACTGGTAAGCAAGGTAAAAAGCCTGACTTTCTGGGGCACTGCTCTAGGTGACATCCTTGTGCAGATTTCACAGTCTGAATCATTGTGCCCTTGTCCTAGACACTTATAGCAAACCCTGTGATGGTCAATGATCATCATCATCTGTTTCCACACAAGACTGAATTTGAAGCCAATGGCTTGCTTCTCTGACATGGTGAAAAAAAATTGACAATGCAAATTCATGTAAGAATTTCTCTTCTTAAAGCAGATGGGCCAAAAAAAGAAGAAAAAAAATTGCACAGCTACACCAAGAAACTAGGGGATAACTGTTTTGTGGTCAAAGCCAAAAGGAAAAGACAGAAAAATTCTCTTCAGTGATTCTGTGGTGCCGCAAAAGCAAAAGCATGACCAATGGTCTGGCTGACAAAAAAGGAATTCACAGGAGATGCAGAGCTGTGGCAGTGTAGAAACTACCATGGACAAGTAGTAAAAGGCTTTTAACACTTTTCTAGAAAGGTTTGAAAGAACTTGACTACTCAGTGTTGAGCACAATAACATGACCCATGTGTATGACTAAGGTGAACTGTTTTCCTTTGAAGAAAATGTTGCCATAAACTATATATGAAAAAATGAATCCTAAGAGCTAAAAGGGAACCCACTTCCAAGGTGCACTCAGTATTGTTGACAGTATTCACTGGGCCTGAGATTACTACCTCAGTGGCAAAACCAGTAGGCCCATCCCCAAAGGGCAGGGAATCCATGGTTGCAGCCCTACACAGTCACCTTCCACCTGCTCAGAGCAGCATATCAAAGTTTTAAAGCTGCAGAGGTGGCCAACACTGGTCCATGAGAGCCACAAGCAGACCTGATTTTCAGGATATCCACAATGAATGTGCATTAGATATATTTACTCTCGAGGACCCGCGTTGGCCATCCTTGCTTTAGAGTCATAAGAACATAAGAAATTGCCATGCTGGGTCAGACCAAGGGTCCATCAAGCCCAGCATCCTGTTTCCAACAGAGGCCAAACCAGGCCACAAGAACCTGGCAATTACCCGAACAATCACACAAAAAAAATTCAATGTACATTACAATTTGTTAAAACCCTTTAACTCTTATCACACATACCCCACCTCAATCTCTCCCCCAAAATGCAACTAAAAAAGCATAACTTCCCATATTCCCTACCCACAATAATTAATCAAATGCCCTTCTTAATCAGCAGAACTAGGTTATGTCTGAGGGACATGAGGACAGACAGGTGTTTTTCTTTTGTTTTTCAGATCTACGCATATCTGCAGATGTGAGCGTGCCAAGAAGTAGGCTCTTAATTCTGGGGAGAATTTCTCGTCTCTTCACAAGGTAAAGGGAAACGGGTGCTCTGAAAGTGCTTTGAAAAGTTCTTTCATTTAGAAAACATACACTTTTAAATCTTCTGCAGTTCCCAGCATCAGATTTGTTTACAATTATTTGCCAAGAAAATGACTTGTGAGACAGGGAATGCTCAAGTACAGAAAAGAGATATTTTCCATTAGGAATGGCCCCTACACTGCACCAGGGCATTCACTGCCCCACACACCATCCTCCCTCAGCAATGTGTAAAAAAAAATTGTAAAAAACCCACACTGCCAGTAATCCTGCTAGGCTGAAAAAATGTATACAAACGATAAATGTTTACGCACGCCTTCCTTTTTTCTTTCTTCGAGAAGGAGGGGAGAACCATGTAAAGAGAAATATGTTTTAAACAAAAATACTAAAAGAGAGGGACTTCTATTATTTTGGCTGGTCTAAATGCAAACATATCTCAAAACAAAGAGATAAGAGAGGAGAGTTTATTGTTGATTATCTATTTATGTTTGCACAAGTCTTGTCTTAAAAATGTACGCATTTTTAATAATTTTGGTACATACAGGCTCTGTCCAATAATATCACTCATTTGCAAGGACTGCATATCCTGTTTATCCTAGGAGGATACCTGTTTCCTGCAGCTCTGCTAACCACAAATGGGCTGATGATTGCAACATGAGGATCCATTACCTTTAATGGCTGCGGTGGATGGACTGTCGGCTGTAATGTAAGAATCCCTGTTATTGTCAGTAGCTGATATGGCTGGATTGTTGATCGTAGATATAGGTGCAGCAGCAGACAATTTGCCTGTTGAAAGAGACTATTACTAAAAGAAATATTAAATCTGTTGTTAGTTTTTAAATTCTGTCTGTAGTGGCAACGCCTTAAAATGGTTAATGGAATCATTTAATTAACTTCTGGCAGCACATTAGTATATACTAAAAAATATTACAGATCACATAGGAATTGAAAAATCCTAAATCTTCTCCAAGCCAGTAACTGCACATTAACAGCTGAATTAAGATTTGTTTTTAACATGACAAGGCAGCAAGTTCTATAGGTGAAATAGGTAAAGGAGTTCCTTGCCCCAAGGAGCTTAAAACTGAAATTAGGGAAAAGGTACTTGGATGTGGAAATATGAGGTTAATGCTCTATATAAAAAAAAAAAAAAGATAAACTATTTTTGTGTAAATACTTGTCACATAATTATAATTAGTCAAATATGCATATAACAAAAGAATTAGCTGTCTCTTAGCTGTTCAAACAAGAGGCTGATTTGGGGCAAGAATATCCAAAATATTCATAATGTTTGTTCTCCAGTTAAAAACTATAGTAACATAGTAGATACAGCAGATAAAGGTTAATTGGCCCATCCAGTCTGCCATTTATTCTGGTCTACACTACTAAGGATATATTATAGCTGACAACCAAAGATTTTCCATTTGTATGATATCGTTCCTTCTCCAAGTCAGTATTTGTTATCTTCATCATTGATTCTCTATCAACCCTGGTAGAGAATACAGATTTCCATATTTAATCCTATGGAAAGAACTGTAGTTGCAGTAATAGTCCTCTCGGATATGTGGAATTAAGGGTCAAACAAGTTCTCCATCGATAAGCAAGGCTCAATTAGCCATTAAGGATATGCATTCGTTTTAACAGAATTTGCAAAATGCAATGAATAAGGGTAAAGTTGTTTTATTTACTCTGGCGAATCCTCCCCAGCAGAGGGTGCCATTTTGCTGTATGGCAATCCACTGAGGATGCGCCAGTGTTAATTTTCTCTGGCGCTACCCCAGCAGACTACATCATTATCAAGAAGAAGAAAGAAGACAGAAGACTTACAAAGAGGATGTCCAAGGCCTTGGCTCCGAGCCTGGGCCTGACCCTAGGCCAAGGCCCATGCATCAGGACGCGGCCTCTGGGCCAGGCCATGGCATCAGATCTGGGTCTGGTTCCTGGCCTAGGCTGAGGCCCAGGCATATGGACCTGACTTCCAGGCTGGGCCCTGGCATGGGAACCTGGTGTCCAGGCTAGGCCATGGTGTTGAGCCAGGGCACAGGCCCTGTGTGAGGAGACTGTGTTGGGCCCGGGCCACATCCATCGAGACCCAGCCTCCATGCTGGGCCCAGGCGTCTGGCTTTGGCCGAGGCTTAGGCTTAGGCCCCCAGCATATTTTCCACATAACTTGGCTCCGTGTCTGACAGACACTCTCCTATTATACTTGAGTAAAGCAGAAGCTCCTCACACAAGGCTCCCCCTCCCTGAGGCACCAGATTCCAGATCTGCCGTAGTCTTGGGGTTGAGCAGAGAAGAAACATTGCCAATTGGCACCTTTAAACTAGGACCACCCACCACCCATGCACTTAAAGGCATCGAATCTGCAACACTGTTGCATTATATACGTCTGCACCACCGAGGCATCTGCAATTTCAATGCACTCAGTACTTCTTCATCATCAATACATCTGTATCAACGATGCATCTGCACCATCAGTGCATCTCTAACATTGGTAACACTCGATGCAGCTGCATTGTGTGTGCTTCTGCACTATAAGCTCACTCAATGCCCCTGCTTCATCAATGCGCTTTGCATTGTCCGTGCAAAAGCCTCTAGCTGTCAGCACAGAAGTTGTGGCTCCCAATTTGAGTGTGCCACTTTATATCAGAAAACATTGGAGGAGAGAGATCCAAGATGGCTCCCTGACCAGTCGCACATTCAGACGCTCCCGAATTTTTCCTGCTTTCTGCTAAGAAAAATTTCCTTTATCGTAATGCCTCACAAGAGGAAGGGTTAAGTGCGGGTTTACCCACCTGAGCCCACACTGCCAAGCGGGCAGCGTGTCATCTTACAATATGCGACGACGACCGCCTTACCTCAAACAGGAGTCTTGAGCCCCGCTGGCGGGATCGGAGTGGGAGAACCGTCTCCGCCTGGGGATATATCATTGACCCCGCCGGAGCCGCGGGATCAGCCGAGGGCTACCTCTCCAAGCCTCGTCGAGCAAGCGGAGTCGCCTGCGGATGACGTCGCAGGTTCGTCTCAGCCGGGTGGGAGTCTCGACGAGGTGGCGGATCAAGGGTTTTCTTCCTCTCCCCCTGCGACTCCAAGGGAACCGGCACAGGCTGGAGAGCTTGCCGAGATTACTTCCCAGAGAACATCAGTAAGAGAAGGAGAAGGTGGAGCGGCAGGAGGTTTGAGAAGCCCCTTCCAGGTAAAAAGACCGGCTGTGATTACTATTGAGTCACTATGGGACTTAATAGTAGGCATGAACAGGGTTGTTAATGAATTTACTCGTGAAATGGATGAAAACTCCAAAAAAATTCTTTCCTTGGAAAATCAAATTAAGATAAAGAATGAAGAACAAATTAAAGACATAACACAAGTTAAAAGTGATTTAAAACATCTTTTTGAACTAAGTGCGATGTCTAGGAAAGAACAAGCAGTCTTAATGCGTAGACTGGAATCTGTGGAGAATTATTTAAGGCATCTGAATATAAGGGTCTTGAATTTTCCTAAGGTAGTTGGAGAACTACCATTAATAACATTTAAAAGATATCTGAAGGAAATCCTGAAGATCCCAGAAGAACAGATACCATCAGTGAAGAAAATATTGTTTTTGAAGCAAAGACAAAGCCAAATCCAGATATCCCCAATAGGGGATATGGGAGATTTTGAGAACTTGTCTGAATATTTAGAGAATTCAGGTTTAGAAGTGTTGGAAAGATCGGTCTTGTTTGTCTCACTGTATTCAGAGTATGATAAAACCTTAATAATGAAGCATTACTTTAAAGAGATAAATGTTTCCTATCTAGGAGATCTTATCCGTATATTCCCTGATTTATCCAGAGTAACTCAGTTACGCAGGAAAGATTTCTTGAAAATGCGCCCAGAGGTTCGCACACTGGGGGCAGAATTTCTTTTAAGATATCCAGCAAGATGTGTAATAAAATACTCTGGGAATGTTTATGTATTTTATAATCCTGATCATTTGAGGGAATTCTTAAACGCCAGGAGGGTCATGCCGTGATTAACCCGTGCAAATTAAGGATAGGTAAGGCAGGAGAGCTTTGCTTATATTAGTTGTTTCTTAATTTCTCCCTTGGTGTTCTATCTCTCTCCCAATATTTCCTGGGAAAAAGCGAAAAGAAAATGTATTTCCTATTGTTATACAAGGAGAAATATATTTCTTATATGTTATTCTTATGCTGTATTTCTAAGCAAAGATAATTTTGTTTTTGGTATATTGTTAAAACTTAATAAACATAAAATTAAAAAAAAAAAAAAAAAGAAAACATTGGAGCCCATTTTTTTTGGAGCAAGTAGTCCAGATGGCATCTTTCTCCAAGGAGTACAAGCATCTCAAGAAACGTGCACAGGGACATCACATAAGGAGCCCTACCCTGGTGGGGAATCTCATTACACAGTCAGGGCTATGTAAAACTATGCCCATGTGTATCTGTTTCACAATTTACATCTGGGGCTCTTCATTTGAAGGGCCAGAGACATAAAACAACATGTTATTTCCAGGGGCGTCCCATTTTTTCTTCCTTTGACATCAGCAAGATTGCTTACAGTCTTATTGAAGGCCATAGTCCCCCTAATAGTAAAGTTAAGGAAACCCATTTATTTCCTGGCCAGATGAAATCTCGTCCATGTCAGTAGTCCTCTCCTGCCAGAATTCTGGAAGACGGTAATTTGACAAACAAATGGTAATCAATTATAGAGGTGACTATATATATATATATATATATATATATATAAATAAAAAGAAATCAAAATATCAATGAATCTGGCGAGAGCTGATAGAGCACTTGTTGTCACCTTATTTCTCTAAACCTGAGAGCTCTCTATCAGCTCTCGCCGGATTCGGTCATGTTACGCATGTTACACTTTATATTGGTTTCTCAATAATGAACATGTCCCTTCATGCACGGCTAAACCTGTTGGTCTGGGGAACATGCCCCTTTTCCGGTTTCTACCATATCCGATGTTATTGGGTCCTTCTGTTCAAGGACCATAATCTATTATGGAATAGGTTTTTTTTCCATATAAACATCTTGGAACTGCGAATCCTTCTGGTTTGTGCTACAGGTACTCTCCCATTTCATGTAAAGGATGGTATGGTTGATTCAGAATGATAGTCTATGAAAGTAACGAAGGATGCACAGGGTTCATGACCCTCTGCCAAAACTCTCAACAGATCAGTTATGACATCTTGGTCATGAGGCCTCCCTTCACAGAACAGACCTTCCCAGAATCTCCGACTCATTAATGGATCACCTTCACAGGGTCTTCCAACCTAAAAGGTGTATTAAGAAATTGTTTTCACATATTTGTGGATGATATATACTGCATTATGGATAAATGACAGTGTAACATCGTCAAAAGACTATTAGGAGTTGGATGGCAGAGGAAGAGAAATTTCTTATCTATTAAGTTTCCCTTCCTTTAGTCCTGGCTACACCAGTCCAGACAAGTAGATTGTTCCTCCCTACCAACAGATGGATTTAGAGATCACATCTTCCTCTGACATCATTACAGCTACTTAATGTGGTACAATTCAGAAAATCCCACAGTATTTTAAACAAAGCACTTAATTCATCCCAAGTATTGAAATTAATTTGTTACAAATTTCAGAACCAGATCCTCTAACAAAACCTCCTCTCCATTACATGAGGTAAATAAACAAAACTTACTCATATCTTGTAAACTTCCTGTGAATAGGCATTTCTTATCCATATAATCTGAAAGAAGCATATCCTTTGCTATGCCATGGCTCAATTTCCCGGGAAGGTCCTGCACTTCCGGGACTAAAGGAAAGGAAATTAACAGGTAAGGAATTTCTCCTTCCTCCTCATCCTGCTATACCAGTCCAGACAAGTATAAAGTACCAAACCCCAACCAATCTGGGCAGGAGGAAGTAGGGGCCAAATTAAGGACACCAACTCTGAAAAGATGCATCCTCCTTAGACCTAACATCCAAATGGTAATGTTTGATAAAAGAGTTCAAAGAGGACCAAGTAAGCCGCTTTACAAAATGTACTCTTGTGCAATAGCCACAACTTCAACCCAGAAATAAGATTGAGCCCTGGTATAATGAGCTCAGAGAAAAGATAGAAGCAGCATAACAACATAGTAATGACAGCAAATAAAGACTAAATAGTCCATCTAGTCTGCCAAGCGAGTGGTCCACGGTAGTAACTGCTGCACTATGCAGGTTACCCCCATGCAGAAATGTTACACCTAAAGTTAACATAGGTTACTCCTTTTTATTCATTACTGTAAATATCACATGCGATAGGAAAAGGGGTGTGTTTTATGGTAATGGCCTAATTATCACAATGTGTGCTATGTTAGCTCTTAACATAGGTATTACCGCAAAGTGCGTTAACTTTTCGCACTTTGCGGCAATACCTACATAATTGCATTTTCCTACACAGAGAGAGAGAGACTATCTACAAGGCCCTTAGTTGTACAGTTTCCTGTCCAACAGAAAAGGTTTGATATTTGTGCATCATTAATACCTTTCAGGTATTTGAAGGTCTGGATCAAATCTCCTCCAGGGTATACATATTTATCTCCTTCAACCTCTCCTCATAGGTCTTCTGAAACAGACCCCACCAACATTTTGGTCACCTTCCTCTAGACCAGTGATGGCCAACCTTTTGAGCTCAGTGTGTCAAAATTCATAAAAAAACCGAGCATAACTCGGGTGGTGTGTCACTTCTAGAAAAATCCATAATTTTGTGATATTTGTAGCTCTAATCAACAAAGTTATAATTTTAATATATATACTGTATTTATTAATAAAGCAAAAACAAATAATTCTTTACCTTACCTGCTTAGTGACTTTTTTGTTGCTGAATTTCATTGGCTAAATCTTCAATTGAAGGTTGGTATTTCGTACACTTCAAGTCCAAGCAAGCGTTACAAACTTCATCTGTCAGTCGGTTTCTTTTATTGGCTCCCATTCATGTTCACAACACTCCCTCCCCATCTCCCAGGCATGCACACATTCATTCTCACACACACAGACCCCCAGGCAGGCACCCATGCATTCACACACATACACCCCCAGGCAGAGTCCCATTCATACACATTCACACACTAAAGGTAGACCCCCCCTCTCTTTTGCCAGCAACCTCAGAACCTCTCTCATTCCTCTGCTGCCACTGTCACTGATGCCGCGTGGCTATTGCGGAGGTGCCGATTGCTGCTACTGACACTGAAGTCCATTCTGCTGCCTCCTCTGTGCAGGCCCCGTGGGCTTCCACTTTCTCCATGCTGATCTCGTACATTGTGAGATCCGTTGAGAAAGTGCTATTCTTGCACATTCCCAAAGAGTACATGTGCCAATCACTAAAAAGTACATTTTTTTTTTTTTTGCCTTTGCTGTCTGATCTTAGTTTTCTAATTGGTTGGTCACAGGCTTTTTTTTCACCTTCCCTTTCTTATTTTTTTGCCAATTCCTTTTATATTGTCTTTTTTTCTGTTTCTTTTTTCTCCATCTTCTTCCCTCAAACACACAGTCAGGTTCTCATTCTCACATGCATTTCTCTTTCTCACACACACAGGCTCTCACTGGCACATGCTCTCTCTCATACAATCATCCATATACACAGGCTCTCACTGGCACATGCTCTCTCTCATACAATCATTCATACACACAGGTTCTCACTGACACATGCTCTCTCTCATACAATCATTCATACACACAGGCTCTCACTGGCACATGCTCTCTCATACAATCATTCATATACACAGGCTCTCACTGGCACATGCTCTCTCTCATACAATCATTCATATACACAGGCTCTCACTGGCACATGCTCTCTCTCATACAATCATTCATACACACAGGCTCTCACTGGCACATGCTCTCTCTCATACAATCATTCATACACACAGGCTCTCACTGGCACATGCTCTCTCTCATACAATCATTCATACACACAGGCTCTCACTGGCACATGCTCTCTCTCATACAATCATTCATACACACAGGCTCTCACTGGCACATGCTCTCTCATACAATCATTCATATACACAGGCTCTCACTGGCACATGCTCTCTCTCTCTCTCACTCACACACACACACAGGCTCTCACATGCTGTCTCTGCATTCAGGTCCTCTCTCTCAACTCACCTCATTCACGCACTCTACGGGCCCTCAGCCTCTCTCACCTCTGGGCCTCCTCTTCGCGGGTCGCCGCAGGATGGGCTCTGCAGCGGCCCTGATCTTCTCGGGCCGCGGCAGCCCTGCTACCGGGCCTCTTCCTCTTCTTGGGCCGCTGCGACTTGGGATTCGCAGCGACCCGCGGCGGCTCCTCCTCTTCTGCACGCACTGATTCGCTTCCTCCTTCCTGCCCACGTGGCTCCGGCAACATTTACTTCCGGGGCCGCACAGGCAGGAAGGAGGAGCATCAGCGCGTTGTCTTGAGCCTCATCGCTGCGACGCATGAGCCTCCCTGCGCCCGGGGGCATTGGTGGAGGGTAGGGGGAAACTAAAAAACACATTTAAAGGCTCGGCGCAGCTGAAAAAGAAAAGGCTCGGCGCAGCCGATAAAAAAAAAAAAAATTCCTTATAGTCCTCGAAACGCTGCGCGTGTCAGCCAAAACGGCTCGGCGTGTCACCTCTGACACGCGTGTCATAGGTTAGCCATCACTGCTCTAGACTGTTTCCATCCTGTGTCTATCCTTTTTGAGATACATACTCCAGACCTGAACAAAGTATTCCAGGTAAGGCCTTACCCAAGAACCTGTGCAAGGGCATTATCACCTTTATCCTGCTGGTTATTCCACACCCTATGCAGCCCAGCATCATTCTGGCTTTAGCTACCACTTTGTCACAATGCTTCACTGCCTTCAGATTGCCAGACAAATCATGCAAGGTCCCTCTCCTGGTCTTTGCACATTAGACTTTCACCCTCCCATCACATACAGCTCTTTTGGATTACCACATCCAAGGTTCATGACTTTGCACTTTTTGACATTGAATCTCGGGTGCCAAATGTTCGATCATTCAAGTTTTCTTAAATCACTTTTCATTTTCTTTACTCCTTCAGGCGTGTCTGCTCTGTTACAGATCTTAATATCATCTGCAAAAAGACAAACCATTCCTTCTAATCCCTCCACAATGTTGTTCACAAAGATATTGGCCCTTGAGTAGATATGCTGAGGAGACTCTGTCCTTAATCCATCTGGCCAAGGCCTCGCCCTTGAGAGGATCTCCAAACACCACAAATAGCCTATCCGATTGCCGAAAGGAATTAACAACTTCAAAACATCTTAGGAGAACCTGATAGACATAAAAAATCTCAAAGACCTACTCTCACCCTGACATTTGACCTTGCAAAAAGTTGAGAGGCAAATGGACCGATTCAAATGAGATACGGAAAGTACTTTGGGTAAGAAAGAATGCACTGGATGAATAGTCACTGAATCAACAGAAAACACCAAGAAGGAATTCCTACAGGATAAGGCTTGCAGCTCTGAAATATGCCACATTGAACAGTTCGCAACCAAAAACACCATTTTAAGAGAAAAATCCTTGACAGTCACCTACTCAGTCCCTCAAAGGAGGGGGGCAGGGGAGGTCATTGTCTCAATATCCTAAAGAAAGCAAACAGAGTGGGAAGCCATCAAGAGACCTCACATCTTACCTCTATAACAGGAAATAGCTGCAACCTGGACCTTCAGAGAACTCAATCCCAAACTCTTGACTCCACTGGAGAACAGATAAAGCAAATGTTGCTTACCTGATGTAACAGGTGTTCTCACAGGACAGCAGGATGTTAGTCCTCACAAATGGGTGACATCGAGGATGGAGCCCAACCACGGAAAACTTCTGTCAAAGTTTCAGGAACTTTGACTGACCCCTACTGGGCATGCCCAGCACGGCACTAACCCTGCAGCCAGCAGGGGTCTCCCTTCAGTCTTGTTTCAAAGCTACAGGCAGTGCCGAAAAATAAAATAAAAACGAACCCAACACCGCGGGGTGGCGGGCGGGTTTCGTGAGGACTAACATCCTGCTGTCCTGTGAGAACACCTGTTACATCAGGTAAGCAACATTTGCTTTCTCACAGGACAAGCAGGATGGTTGTCCTCACAAATGGGTGAGTACCGAGCTGAGGATGTCCTGACTTATACCAAATGTACCCAACGGTGTGCAACAGGCACAACAACTGGGGTGGAATTTGGGGAAGGGCATCCGCACCCTACCGGGAAGGTGGAAGGGTGTTGGTACATCATGTTGGAAAAAGGTTACGCAAGACAGATTGGCCGAAGATGGAATCCTGTCTTCCAGCTTTGTCCAAACAATAGTGGGCTGCAAATGTATGGAGTGAACTCCAGGTAGCAGCCTTGCAGATGTCAGGAAGCGGCACCGATCGAAGGTGTGCTACTGAAGTCGCCATGGCCCTCACAGAGTGTGCTTTGACACGGTCTTGGAAAGGAATGCCAGCTTGCTGATAGCAAAAGGAAATGCAGTCCGCCAACCAGGAGGAAAGAGCCTGCTTACCCACAGGTTGTCCCAACTTGTTAGGATGGAAAGAGACGAATAATTGAGTGCTCTTCCTGTGAGAAACTGTACGGTCTAGGTAAAAGGCTAGAGCCCGTTTACAGTCTAGGGTATGCAGAGTCTGTTCCCCGGAGTTGGAGTGGGGCCTGGGAAAAAAGATAGGTAGTATGATGGATTGATTGATGTGAAACTCCAAAACTACCTTAGGTAAAAATTTAGGGTGAGTGCGGAGTACCGCCCGGTCCTGCAGGAGTTTAGTGTAAGGCGGATAGGTGACTAGGGCCTGTAATTCACTAACCCTGCGAGCTGAAGTGATAGCCAAAAGGAATAACACTTTCCATGTGAGATATTTAAGGTCACAGGAGTGCAGAGGTTCGAAAGGTGGCTTCATAAGGCGACCAAGAACCAGATTAAGGTCCCAAGATGGGGCCGGAGGACGTAAAGGTGGCTTCAAATGGAGCAAGCCTTTAAGAAAGCGTGTTACAAGGGGTTGTACTGATATAGGAACACCCCCTATACCTTTATGGAAGGCGGCTACCGCACTGACATGCATTCTTATGGAAGAGGTCTTTAGGCCTGATTCCGATAGATGCCATAAATAGTCCAAGAAGCTAGAGATTGGACAGGAAAGGGGATCAAGGGACTGAGAAGTGCACCATGATGTGTACCTTTTCCATTTGTAGGAGTACGATTTTCTCGTGGAAGGCTTTCGTGAAGCTATCAGGACACGAGAAACTGAATCTGAAAGGTTAAATGGCTGAAGGACTAACCTTTCAACATTCATGCCGTCAGGGACAAGGCTTGGAGGTTGGGATGGAGGAGGCATCCGTCGTTTTGAGTGAGCAGATGCGGGTCCTTTCCCAGAGGAATGTGCCTGCGGATGGAGAGATCCTGGAGTATGGGAAACCACACTTGGCGTGGCCAGTGCGGTGCTATCAGGATCATGGTTCCCCTGTCCTGACACAGCTTCACGAGAGTCTTCGACAGAAGAGGAAGTGGAGGGAATGCATAGAGCAGACCGGTTGTCCACCTGAGGGAGAATGCATCTCTCGGGCGAGAGTGCTGGCTCCGAATGAGAGAGCAATAATTGTCCACTTTGTGGTTCTGAGGGGACGCAAAGAGGTCTATGTGGGGAGAACCCCACTTGTGAAACAGATAGGTCGCTACCAGAGGATTGAGTGACCACTCGTGCGGTTGGAAGACACGGCTCAGCTGGTCTGCCAATACATTGTCTACTCCCGGCAGGTAGGTGGCCCTGAGGTACATGGAGTGGGAGAGGGCTTCTGCCCAAATCTGCGCAGCTTCCTGACACAAAAGGAAGGAGCCTGTGCCTCCCTGCTTGTTTATGTACCACATGGCCACCTGATTGTCTGTCTGAATTAAGATTGCATGGTTTGACAGGCAAGTTTGAAAAGTCCTGAGAGCATAGCGAATGGCTCGCAGCTCCAGGAAATTGATCTGGTGTTTGGCTTCCTCTAGTGACCAGAGTCCTTGAGTTTGTAGGTTGTTTACATGGGCTCCCCAACCGATGATGGAAGCGTCGGTGGTGAGAATTATTTGAGGATCTGGTGGGTGAAAAGGCAAGCCCTGTAGGAGGTTGCACTGATTCGCCCACCAGGCAAGAGATAGACGGAGCATGTTTGTGATGCGAACAATGGAGGACAGAGGCTGAACAGCTTGTGTCCATTGCTGTCTCAGAGTCCATTGTGTGACTCTCATGGCCAGGCGAGCCATGGGAGTCACATGAACTGAGGAAGCCATGTGTCCCAGTAAAACAAGGAATTGACGAGCTGTTGCTGTGTGTTGAGACTGCAGCTGGCAAGCTAGGGACACAAGGGCTTGAGCTCGTTGATGAGGAAGGAAGGCTTTTGCCTGTAAGGTGTCCAAGTCTGCCCCAATGAAGGATAAGATTTGAGATGGGACTAAGTAGGATTTCTCGTAATTGACAAGAAACTCTAGAGATAGCAAAGTTTGAATGGTTAGGGTCAGGGAGGACCGAGCAATCTGCTGGGTTGGGGCCCTGACTAACCAATCGTCCAGGTAGGGGTAGACGTGGACTCCTTCCTTCCTGAGGAACGCTGCAACCACCACGAGGCATTTGGTGAAGACTCGTGGCGCGGAAGCCAGGCCGAAAGGTAGCACTCGATATTGGTAGTGATTTCGGCCTACTAGAAAACGCAGGTATTTGCGATGAGATTGCGTGATTGCAATATGGGAATATGCGTCTTTGAGGTCTAGAGAGCAGAGCCAATCCCCTCTCTGCAGCAGAGGAAGAAGCGAGCCTAGGGTTACCATCTTGAATTTCTCCTTGCAAAGGTACTTGTTGAGGGCCCGGAGGTCGAGGATCGGACGAAGTCCCCCTGACTTTTTGGGATCCGGAAGTACCTGGAGTAGAACCCCAGTCCTTGTTGTAAGGGAGGAACAGGTTCTATAGCGTGTGACTGTAGGAGAAGAGAAACTTCCTGTTCTAAAAGAACAGAATGGTCTGTGTGACTCCACGCCTGTAGAGGTGGGGAGTTGGAAGGAAGAGTCAGGAAGTTGAGATGGTAACCCCGTGCAATTATTGCTAACACCCACTGATCGGTGGTGATGTAATGCCACCTTTCCAGAAAGTGGCACAAACGACCTCCCACTGGAATGGCTGGAAGAGGGGTTTGGCAAGTGCTCTCCAGGCAAAAGTCAAAAACCAGCAGCAGGGCCAGGTTGTGGAGCTGCTGCAGGCTTTGGTTTACGAGTCTGGCGAGGTTGAGTCTTATGATAAGATCTCGCTGGCCTAGCCTTAGCTGATGGGGGATAATACTTTCGTTGCCTGAAGAAAGACTTTTTGGAGTCTTTCCTAGATGGCTGTTTAGGAGGCAAGTCAGGAGGGATAGATGAGAGCTGTCTTAGTGTCTCATGATGATCCTTTAAGTTCAGCAACGATTTGCTGAATCTGCTCACCAAACAGATTATCCCCTAGACAGGGTAAGTCAGAAAGTCTGTCTTGAACCTCTGGTCGTAGGTCAGATGACTTAAGCCAAGCCCAGCGTCTGGCGGAGATGGCTGTAGCAGAAAGTCTAGTGGAAGCATCAAAGACGTCATAAGCGGTTCTTATTTCGTGCTTCCCAGCTTCAAATCCCTTATTTAGGAGAGACTGGAGCTGCGGCTGGAACTGTTCTGGTAAAGCATCTGAGTAGTCTTGCATCTGCTTTAGAATGACCCTATTGTATTGAGTCATATATAGCTGATAAGAAGCTATTCTAGAAATCAGCATAGCTCCTTGGTACACTTTCCGTCCTATACTATCGAGGAATTTATTTTCCTTGGTAGGAGGTATGGAAGAATGTGGCTTTAAGCGTTTAGCTTTCTTTTGGGCTGATTCTACCACAACAGAGTGATCTAATTGTGGTTTTTGAAAGCCTGGTGCTGACTGTACAAGATAGGTAGAGTCAGCTTTCTTGTTTACTGGAGGAACAGATCCAGGAGATTCCCAATTCTTTTTCAACAGGTCTAGAAAAACCTGATGAATGGGAATAGAGGTTAAGATTTTTGGGGCATCCAGGAATTGGAGCAATTCCATCATCTGGTGCCTGTCATCTTGTTCAGATTGAAGTTGAAAAGGGACTAATTCTGACATTTCCTTCACGAAGTTTATGAAAGAGAGGTCCTCAGGGGGAGAACGCTTTCTACTCTCTGTTGGAGAGGGTGGTGAAGGCAAATCATCGGTGTCAGTAGAGGTATCATCACCCCAAGTGTCATAAGGATCACGAGGAGGCTGAATACCTGAAGGCCCCGGTTGAGACTCCGAAAACCCGGAGGGAATCACCGGGGGTATCGAGGAAACCCTCGATGGAATCGATGCCGATGCCAGCATCGAAGGAATCGGAGCCGGCATCGAAGGAATCTGTGTCGGCATCGGCATTCTCGGTGGAGCTGATGTGCGTATCGCCCCCGAGGAATGTATCGGTGGCGAGGGACGACAAGGCATCGATGGAACTACCCCCGAAGGGGGAATCCGATACGGTGTTTCTCCACCCGATGAGATCGGTGACCCGGGTAGCACCGTTGGAAGGGCTTTAATAAGCGCTTCCATACGGGCGAGCAGCGGTGCCAGCGCTGCTGGAATCGGGTCGGTGACTGGTTCCACCGTCGGTGCCGGAGTCGGTGCCGAAGGATGCTGGAACCGTAGCATCGCCTTGTCGATGGCCTCCTGGACCAGCCGGTCCAGTTCTGCCCGGAGACCTGGGGTAACAAGACCCGGCTCGACGGGAGAGGGAGGCTGAGGCTGAGCCGGCGGGACCACCGTCACCGGTGGAATCGCGGCTCCCAAACCCCGAGGCGATGAGGGTTGCCTCGGTGTCTGCGAGACAGGAGTGGACGGTGCCGCTTCTGCTCTAGACTTTTTAGGCGGTGGCTCGGCCGGTGCGGAGGTCGATGACGTTGATTCCTCGACGGGCCGAGACTTATGACGTCGATGGCGATGTTTCTCCTTCCGATCCCCTCGAGCATAAGGGGAAGGGACGGGAGTCGATGGCCGTGAAGACATCGATGGCGGACGGTCACCGGAGGGCTGTCGATGATGATGGACCTCGACTGTGCCGGTTCCGATGACGTCGATGCAATCGATGGCGTTGGGGTGCGAGCATGGAAGAGGAGCCCCATCTTCTCCATCCTGGCTTTGCGACCTTTTGGTGTCATGAGGGCACATTTGGTGCAAGTCAGGACATCATGCTCACTTCCTAAACACAAAACACAGACTCTGTGCGGGTCCGTGATTGACATAGTTCGGGTACAGTCCGGACACCGACGGAACCCCGACGCCATGGCCATGGGCCAAAAATTTAGCCGCGGGACTGTCGACTGCCAACAGGCCTCGAGGGCCAAACGACGGCAAAAACTCACCGAAGTTCCGCGGACTGAAAATTTGAAGAAGGGAGACCCCTGAGGGGCAAATTTTCTTCAGAATAACGAATTCCAAATTCCTGTCAGGAACGTGGTTAAGAGCT
The DNA here is from genome assembly GCF_901001135.1 of Rhinatrema bivittatum. Taxonomy (NCBI): domain Eukaryota; kingdom Metazoa; phylum Chordata; class Amphibia; order Gymnophiona; family Rhinatrematidae; genus Rhinatrema; species Rhinatrema bivittatum. The sequence goes on from NC_042623.1 coordinate 223,443,878, forward strand.
CTTCTACCGCGTGGCTACTGCTGCGTGGAAAAAAGAAGACTGAAGGGAGACCCCTGCTGGCTGCAGGGTTAGTGCCGTGCTGGGCATGCCCAGTAGGGGCCAGTCAAAGTTCCTGAAACTTTGACAGAAGTTTTCCGTGGTTGGGCTCCATCCTCGATGTCACCCATTTGTGAGGACAACCATCCTGCTTGTCCTGTGAGAAAATAACAAACATCAGCATTAGAATAAATACTGAAACCCATGAATGGGAAAAATAATGTTCATAGAAGACCAAAAGAAATTCCCTCTCCACAAGGTTCCTGCTCAGGAAAATCAACTGAACATTCTCTTGTCCTATGCATAATATGTGCGCTGAAAATTGAGTGAAGTTCTCTTCTGCCCAGTGAAAGAGGGAAGTTGCTTCTTCTGACACTCCCAGGCTCTGAATGCCACCTTATTTGTTCATATATTCAACTGCAGTTGTATTATCAGAGATCACTCTTACTGCCTTTCCCTTTGCTAAGAGAAGAAACTGAAACAGAGCTAGTTTGATAGTCCTAGTTTCCACAGCCTGTTGATAGACCAGCAGGCTTCCTCCTGAGACCAGAGTTCTTCAGCTACCTGATCCAGACAGTGTGCTCCCCAACCTGGTAGGTTCACATCCATGATGAAGTTAGCATGGGGCACATTTAAAACTAATCAGAAAAAGTTCTTTTTTACTCAACGCACAATTAAACTCTGGAATTTGTTGCCAGAGGACGTGGTTAGTGCAGTTAGTATAGCTGTGTTTAAAAAAGGATTGGATAAGTTCTTGGAGGAGAAGTCCATTACTTGCTATTAAGTTCACTTAGAGAATAGCCACTGCCATTAGCAATGGTAACATGGAATAGACTTAGTTTTTGGGTAATTGCCAGGTTCTTATGGCCTGGATTGGCCACTGTTGGAAACAGGATGCTGGGCTTGATGGACCCTTGGTCTGACCCAGTATGGCATTTTCTTATGTTCTTATGAGAACTATCCATGAGGGAGGCTCCAGGTCCATGCCCTTTAAATTCTGAAGCAAGGTTCATCAAGCAAATGCGACCCTCACAGCAGCAGGGAGAGGAAGACTGCGCTTGAAATCTTGAGATTGGGATGACCAATGGGAGGGTAGCATAGCCTGCAGGGGATGCATGTGATCTCTGGCACAGGAAATGAGATCCTAGGTGATGGCTATCAATCCAAGCAACTGCAGGTAATCCAAACTCTGGGAGCATTTAGAAGAAAGACTATCTGTGCTTGATCTGCAATCTTGGTAACACTCATGTGAGTCAGGTAAGCATGACCTCTGTTCATATCAAATCGAGATCCCAGATATTTCACAGATTGAGAGGAGAGAAGGTTGCTCTGCAAAACTGATCACTAGCCCAAAAATCGTTCTAATAGTTGGACAACTCTGACACCTTCTTAAAAAGATTTGGATCTTATGAGCCAATCATCCAGAAAAGGGTGAAGCATAATTCCCTTTCCTCAGACAAGCAGCTACCACCATTTTGGTTTTTTTTGTATATTTTTTGTTCATATATTTTATGATTGCTGTATTGTAACTTGCTTAGGTTAAAAAGAAAGGCGAGCCAAATGTTTTTAAATTACCTTAGTTAAAGTTCTTAGAGCTGTGGCTACCCCAAAGGAGAGAACTCTGAATTGAAAGTTTTAGTTTAGGATATAAAAACACAGAAATCTCTGATGGTCCTCTCTTATTGACATGTGTAAGTACACCTCTGACAGATTCAGAAGCAGCAAGAAATTTGCCTCTCTGTACAGCAACAAGAACCAACCGGAGAGTCTCCACCCTGAAATGGAAGACACGAATGCTTCAGACTGAGAATCAGTCTGTAAGAGCCATCTTTTTTTGGAACTAAATATAGAGAAAATACTGTCCTAGGTCTCAACCTTTAGCTGGAAACACTGGCCTTAACAGTTGTAACGTCTGGAGCATGGTCTGCATTACCACATTTTTGACAGCCAAGGAGCAAGGAGAAACCATTGAGGCATCATGGACTGGAGCAGCTAACTCTAGAGTATAGCCCTGCTGAATAACTTCAAAGACCCACTGGTCTGAAGTTGTGGGTCCATTCCCGGTAGAACTGCTGCAGATAGCTGCTTACAGGCAACACCAGAAAATGAACCCACCTGACTTCATTGGGAAGATTTAACTACCATGGAGGAGGCTGTAGAGTCCGGTCTCGTCTTCGAGCCGTGAAAGGGCTGGTTCCTGCCACTAAATCAATAAGAATGAGAAGCAGCTTGCTTGCCCAGTCAATACCTCCTGATGATATGCTACTCAGCCTGGCCTCTTGTCATGGTTTGCACTGCTCTGAAGGCCTGGATGGGTTGGATGGTTATCTTTTGACAGCTGCCATTCCCCACGGGTTCAGGAAGCCGCTAGGATTTCCAGTGGTAGCAAGAACCAGGCTGGACTGAGTACGGGACTGGAAAAAGGAACAGGCAGGTAAGCTGAAGACGGAAACAGAACAGGCAAAGCAGGATGCAGAGCCAGGGGCCTTCCACAAGGGCAGGAACAAGGTTACATGAAGATGACCAAAGATAAATAGTTAAACCGATAGCACTTATGAAGGATGGACGCCAGCTGAGGCTTTAGACCAGCAAAAGTGTGGTAGACAGGACTTCCTTACTACTGCGGTCTTTTTGCACCGCACTTATTGTGTTGCGTCCGGTCTCAGATGGCTTCGACCTCTGTGCCTCACCTTTCTCTCTGCTCTCCCCGTTAGCCTTGGGAAAATGGCTACCGCCGCGTCTGCTTGCCGCTCTCTCCGGCGTCCCCAGAACGGCTATGGCAAGGCTATCTGCCATGTTTCTCCTATGGGCCTCCTAGGGTGCATGCGCGCACGCCACCCACGTCTTTATCCACATCATAGCGGAAACCTCGGGGGCGTCCCCCTCGAGTGATCTCACGCCATCTGGGTATTTAGCCTGCCCTTCGTTTGCTAACAAATCGAGTTAGCAAGGATTGGATACATCTCCGGTCTGAGCTACTTTGCCAGTTCCGTGCTGCCGCTGGAAGCTCTCTCTACCCTTCGGGGTATTTCATCTAACCTGGGTACCCGCTCCTCGGGGGCCCTTTGCTTTCTTTCAGGTGCCTATCTGGGATACCAGGTACTCGCTCCTCGAGGGCCTGCTCTCCCAGCCTTGGTGCCTATAATCCAACTACTTTTACCTGCTGGGATCTACATCTATACAGCTACCAACTTAGTGAGTAATCTAACCTTTAACATTCTGTCTCATCTACAGCTCAGCACTGGGACCCTGCAACTGGAACTCCCTATGCTACCGTGTGCTGCTAACATCTACCATTGTGAGACGGGTCTCCTCTGAGGAGGGTCCCTGGACTGCTAACTACTGGATCACCTCACTACTGCCACCTCTGGTGGTATCATCCAGCTGTATAATAAGATACAAATCTCTGTGTTTGCGTGTCTCGAGTCTAGCCTAGTACTGCGGTTCCTCACGGGGCTCCTCCCCATGAGAGTGGTCATCACATCAGTACCCAAGAATCCACTCCAACATCTCAAAACCATAACAGATTGCTGACTCCATGGATTCGGCTCAGCTCACCGCATTGCAGGCCATTCCAGGCCTGGCCCAGCGAATCTCTGAACAGAATCGCTGGATAACTTGACTACTGCCTTTAACCAGTTGCACGCACAGATGAATACACCGACTACCGCAGGTAAAGAAGTTACACCGCCAGAAGTTGTCAGTCAAGACTACGGTACCTCTATATGCTCCAACACGCTTCTCAGGTGAAGTTTGGAAATGCAGAGGATTTATCAATGTTGCATGCACTTTTCTCTGAAACCTAATCATTTTCCTACAGCCAAGACCACTTATATCTTGTCTTATCTGAACGGAAGAGCATTGGCTTGGGCCTCTCCGCTGTGGGAGCGCAAAGACCCTATCCTGAATGATCTTGCCGGGTTCCTTGAATTGTTCAGATCAGTATTCGATGACCCTGCCCGGTACACGACAGCAGGATCTATGTTGGTTCATCTCAAACAAGGTAATAAACCTTTATCAGACTTCGCCATAGAATTCAAGACGCTGGCGTCAGAATTACATTGGGACCCTAGATGCCTGAAGACCCTCTTCTTTGAAGGCCTGAACTCCTGGCTAAAAGATGATCTGGCAGCTCGAGAGATGCCTGAGATCTTAGCTGAACTAATGAAGTTGGCAACAAGGATTGATCACAGACTTCGTGACAAGGTTCAAGATGTCAAGAGTCCCAGAAGTCCACTTCAGGGAGAGACTCGAGTCAAGTCTATACCCAGGCCTATACCCTCAGGTGCTGTTGCCGGTAAGAAGAACCAATGCAATTAGGCCGCAGTCATTTAACTTCTAAAGAGAGAAGAACGCGAAAGAGGTTGGGACTATGCATGTATTGTGGACAAGCTGGTCATGCTGTACAAACATGCCCTATATGTCCGGGAAACTGGCAGACCTAAGTCCTGTGGGAGGACTCTTCTTAGGTCTAACTGCACCCTCTCCTCCACTCTCTCTTCCTGTATCCTTAATCTGTGGACTTCTAGAATATCAGACCCTTGCCTTAGTGGATTCTGGGGCAGGAGACAATTTCATTTTCAAGCGTCTAGTGGAACACTTGTGGATCCCCACCACTACCATGATGTCTCCACTACTCCTATCTTCTATTCATGGGGAGCCCTTACTGGGCGAAGTAACCCTGCTCACCGAACCAGTGAACTTATGTACCGGAGCTCTTCATACAGAGACTATTTCCTTCTTTGTGCTAGAGAAGGCCATGCACCCTTCAGTACTGGGGCTACCGTGGCTGCAGAAGCATATGCCTCAATTCAACTGGGCCACTCTGGAGCTTTCAGGTTGGGGTCCAGATTCCCATGGCGCGTGCCGGATGGACATTTCTCCAATACCCTGCATGCCAACTACCCCGTTGCTGCTTGGGCTGCCGCCTCAATATGCATCTTTTCCAAAAAAGCTGCTGATCTATTGCCTCTACACAGATCATATGACTGCGCCATCAATTTGAAGCCTCTCTCTGTAGTAGAAAATAAAGCGGTCACAGTACATCCAGGAGAATCTTCAAAAAGGCTTCATAAGACCCTCCAAGTCTCCTGCCGGCGCAGGCTTCTTCTTCATGGGGAAGAAGGACGGAACATTACGTCCATGTATTGACTACAGAGGTCTAAACGAGATCACTGTAAAGGATCGCTATCCCTTACCACTCATCTCGGAGCTATTTGATAGACTACGGGGAGCCAAGATATTCTCCAAGCTTGATCCCAAAAGAGCCTATAATCTAGTTCGCATCCGCTCTGGCAATGAATGGAAGACGGCTTTTAATACCAGGGATGGGCACTTTGAATACCTGGTGATGCCCTTCGGCCTGTGCAACGCCCCGGCTATCTTCCAAAACATGATGAACGACATTCTGCGTGATCTACTCTACCAATGTGTCGTTGTGTACTTAGACGACATCTTGATATTTTCCTAGGACCTGAATACTCATCTGGAAGATGTCAAGAGAATACTGCAGAGACTTTGCGAGAATCACTTATATGCCAAGCTATCGAATTGCGAATTCCACAAGGAATCTGTGCCCTTCTTAGGGTACATTGTTTCAAACAAAGGGTTCCAGATGGACCCTCAGAAGCTTGAGATTATTCAAAAATGGACACAACCCACTGGTCTGAAAGCTCTTAGACTATTTCTGGGATTCACCAACTACTACAGAACCCTGCGCGCGTAAATCCGGCCGGATTTACGCGCGCAGGGCCCTCGCGCGCCTATTTTGCATAGGCCGCTGGCGTGCGCAGAGCCCCAGGACGCGCGTACGTCCCAGGGTTTTTTAAAAGGGATGGGAGGGGGCATGTCGGGGGTTGTGGCAGAATGACGTGGCATTTCGGGGGCGTGATGCTGCGTTTTGGGGGACGGTGACGCGGGGCGTGGTTTCGGCCCAGGGGCGTTGCCGCGGCCTCCGGACCAGCCGCCAGGACCGGAACACAGAGCGGGGCAGCCGGCCGGCGCGTGCAGATTTACGTCTGCTTTTCGCAGGTGTAAATTGTGGAATAAAGATAAGGGGGGGGGGTTTAGATATGGCCGGGGGGGGGGGGGGGGGTTTAGGTAGGGGAAGGGAGGGGAAGGTGGGGGGAGGGCGAAGGAAAGTTCCCTCCGAGGCCGCTCCGAAATTGGAGCGGCCTCAGAGGGAACAGGCAGCGCGCGCTGGGCAAGGCGCGCGCAGGTTGCACAAACGTGCACCCCCTTGTGCGTGCCGACCCCGGATTTTATAAGATACGCGCGTATCTTATAAAATCCAGCGTACTTTTGTTTGCGCCTGGTGCGCGAACAAAAGTACGCGATCGCACAATTTTTTAAAATTTACCCTTTAGGGAATAACCACTGCTATTAATTGCATCAGTAGCATGGGATCTTCTTAGTGTTTGGGTAATTGCCAGGTTCTTGTGGCCTGGTTTGGCCTCTGTTGGAAATAGGATGCTGGGCTTGATGGACCCTTGTTCTGACCCAGCATGGCAATTTATTATGTTCTTAAAATTAAAGAGTCATGGAATAGGAGGGAATATTCTTTTTTGGATTGCAAAGTGGTTAAGAGGAGGACTAAATGGTCAGTTTGCTCAATGGAGAAAGGTAAACAGAGGAGTGCCTCAGAGATCTATATTGGGACCAGTGTTTTTTAAAACATTTATAAATAAGAACATAAGAACATAAGAAAATGCCATACTGGGTCAGACCAAGGGTCCATCAAGCCCAGCATCCTGTTTCCAACAGTGGCCAATCCAGGCCATAAGAACCTGGCAAGTACCCAAAAACTAAGTCCATTCCATGTAACCATTGCTAATGGCAGTGGCTATTCTCTAAGTGAACTTAATAGCAGGTAATGGACTTCTTCTCCAAGAACTTATCCAATCCTTTTTTAAACACAGCTATACTAACTGCACTAACCACATTCGCTGGCAACAAATTCCAGAGTTTAATTGTGCGTTGAGTAAAAAAGAACTTTCTCCGATTAGTTTTAAATGTGCCCCATGCTAACTTCATGGAGTGCCCCCTAGTCTTTCTACTATCCGAAAGAGTAAATAACCGATTCACATCTACCCGTTCTAGACCTCTCATGATTTTAAACACCTCTATCATATCCCCCCTCAGTCGTCTCTTCTCCAAGCTGAAAAGTCCTAACCTTTTTAGTCTTTCTTCATAGGGGAGTTGTTCCATTCCCCTTATCATTTTGGTAGCCCTTCTCTGTACCTTCTCCATCGCAATTATATCTTTTTTGAGATGCGGCGACCAGAATTGTACACAGTATTCAAGGTGCGGTCTCACCATGGAGCGATACAGAGGCATTATGACATTTTCCGTTTTATTCACCATTCCTTTTCTAATAATTCCCAACATTCTGTTTGCTTTTTTGACTGCCGCAGCACACTGCACAGACGATTTCAGTGTGTTATCCACTATGACACCTAGATCTCTTTCTTGGGTTGTAGCACCTAATATGGAACCCAACATTGTGTAATTATAGCACGGGTTATTTTTCCCTATATGCATCACCTTGCACTTATCCACATTAAATTTCATCTGCCATTTGGATGCCCAATTTTCCAGTCTCACAAGGTCTTCCTGCAATTTATCACAATCTGCCCGTGACTTAACTACTCTGAACAATTTTGTGTCATCTGCAAATTTGATTATCTTACTCTTCGTATCTCTCTCCAAATCATTTATAAATATATTGAACAGTAAGGGTCCCAATACAGATCCCTGAGGCACTCCACTGTCCACTCCCTTCCACTGAGAAAATTGCCCATTTAATCCTACTCTCTGTTTCCTGTCTTTTAGCCAGCTTGCAATCCACGAAAGGACATCGCCACCTATCCCATGACTTTTTACTTTTCCTAGAAAAGGGAACAGCAAGTGAGATGATCAAATTTGTAGATGACAATTATTTTCAGTTGTTAAATCACAAGCAGTCCATAATAAATTGCAGAACTGGGCATCGAATGGTAGATGAAATTTAATATATACAAGTGCAAGATGATGAACATAGGGAAAAGTAATCTACACTGTAGTTATACGATGTTAGGTACCATATTAGGAGTTACGACACAGGAAAAAGATCCAGATATCTTCGTGTACAATACTTTGATATCCTCAGCTCAGTGTGTGTCAGCTGTCAAAAAAGCTATGTTAGGAATTATTAGGAAAGGAATGGCAAATTAAATGGAGAATGTCGTATCATCTTTATAATTGCTCCTGGTGAGACTGCACCTTGAGTACTGTGGGCAATTCTAGTCACCGCATCTCAAAAAAAGATATAGTTGTACTGGAAAAGATACAGAGAAGGGTGACCAAAATGATAAAGGTGATGAACAGCTCTCCTATGAGGAAAGGCTAAAGAGGTTAGGACTGTTCAGCTTGGAGATGAGACAGCTGAGGGGGGATATGATAGAGATTTATAAAATCTTGAAGAGACTAGAACAGGTAAATGTGGATCAGTTATTTACTCTTTCAGATAATAGAAAGACTAGGGGTACTCTTTGAAGTTAGCAAGTAGCACAACTACTTGCTAAAAACAAACTAGAGAAAATTCTTTCATTCATTACACATTTACGTTCTGGACTTCCTTGCCAGAGGATATGGTTAAGGCAGTTAGCATAGCTGGGTTTAAAAAAGGTTTGGACAAATTCCTGGAAAAGTCCATGAACTGCCACTATTTATTACCAACATTAGTAGCATAGAATTTATTGTCTGAATACTTGCAACCTAGATTGGCCATTGTTGGAAACAGAATGCTGGGCTTGATGGACTTTCACAATCTGATTCAGTATGGCAATTTCTTATGTTCTTAGAAAACCAGGAGCCTGGCTCTAAGACACCAGAGAAACCTTTGCCTTACTCCAACTTCAAGGGCTAGGCAGGCCTTGAAAGAAAAAAATCCTGCTTTACCACCAGTACCTTGTACCATCTGCTGGAAGTAGAGAATAAGGAGGAATTTTCTGGACTGCACCACATGTAAACAGCTGTGATGTCATCACAGAGAAAGCTGTGCTCTCTACCTCCATCTCCTGATAGGGAAAACAACCTACTTGTCTATGCTGGTTTAGCAGGATGAGGAGAAAACTAATGATAAAACCCTCCAAAACAGAGGTATCATGAGTAGGAAAGGAATCCCCTCAAATTTAGGTACCCTTTAATCGTGGCCAGTGTTGCACTAGCATTGAAAGAGTTAAGTAAAGAACTTAAGGACAATATTAGATACTAAGCTATCAAAGCATAGACAGATAGCATCTTTAATGTAGAATATTTTCTTCCTACTTCGGATTTTGTGGCTTCTTAGTCAATTCTTAGATCAAGCGTCCCTTCCACATTGTCGTCAGCTCAGCCTGGGGGCTTGAAAATGAGGCAGCTGCTGTCAGAAGTGGGATGCCACCATGAGTCACCTCAAATGAGATAATCCAATGTGGGTCACACCCTTGGGGAATGACAGACAGGGATATTAATTGGGTTAGATTGGCATTGGGAGACCTGTTTTATCCAATCTCTTGTTAAGAGAGGGGAATTAGTTTGGGCAAGTTTGGGACAGTGGGGATAATTGTTATTGTGATTATATTGTATTTATTATTGTATGTTCAATGCTGATTTTGTGTTTATATACATCTTTTATTCTTCTGATGCATTTTCAAATTTTTTTTTATTGTAAATTGCTTTGGGCAGGCTTGCTAGACAAAGAGTGGGATATTAAGTGTAAACAGAAACAGAATAAAAATTCAAATCATTGACTATGGCAAGGTTGGACTACTGCAATATTCTATACCTGGGTCTCCCTTAAAAAAAAAAAAAGTTTAAAAAATCCAGCTTAATTAGAATATGGCAGTACCTCATAAGCCCGGACCATATAACATCAGTACTGAAACAACTGCATTAGCTGCTAATTCATTATAGGATCATGTTTAAAGCTATGATTATAGTATTTAAGTCTCTACCACCTTGGAGACTGTTTATTTATTTTATTTAATCAAGTTTTATATACCGTCATTCGGTAATGCTATCACAATGGTTTACATATTTAAACAAGGGATATGAAAGTTTATAAATAACAAAAAGGGAGAAATAAATAAGTAGAACAGAGAATATCATCAGGGTACAAATAAGGTCAATGTAGAGTCGGATGAAAGGTATAGCAGGTAAGGTAAAGAGGAGTGAGGAAATAAAAAGTATGGGAAAGGTTATGTTCTCAGCTGGAAATTGTTCAGAGTTAAGTTGAACTTGGTAACTGAGAATGTTTTCATATCATTTATTAAGATATCAATCCAGTCATGCCTTAAGATCAGCAAATGATGTGCTATTAGAAGTGCCATCAGTTAAGGAAATGAGAGTGAACAGAAAAAGGTAGAAGGCATTTTTACGTGACATACTGGTGAAATGAAATACATTGCACTGCATAAAAATTAAAGCTGCTTCCACATTATGGATCTTTCTGCCATGCTTTGAAGATCTATTTTTTAGTACAGGTCTTTAGAGAATAGGTATGTTGGAGTGTGATACAGTGCCCTATCATCATGTCTTGTGGTTCTATGTACCTGGCCTTAGTGAAGTATATTCTCTCGTCTTCCATTTTCATATTTCGCTGTAGATTACAGTAAATGGTTTGATGTGTGAAAGTGGATCTTGTGAATTAGAAATGGCAGATTTATAGTTATTTGTAGATTAAAATTATGTGTACATAGTACCAGTCGTGTGTATATACATATTTTGTCTGTAACTGTATTTTATTACTGTTGTGAAATGCCTTGAGTGGTTATATGGGTAATAAGAAGTAAATGTAATAAGAAATAAATGTAAATCGTGGATTACAAACTGGTTAAAAGACAGGAAACAGAGAGTAGGATTAAATGGTCAATTTTCTCAGTTCAGTTCTGTAGACCGTATCTCCGAAGAGACAGAGACAAGATGGAGGTGGTCCAGAGAAGGGCGACCAAAAGGGTGAATGGTCTTCATCAAATGACTTATGAGGAGAGATTGAAGAATCTAAATATGTACACCCTGGAGGAAAGGAGGAGCAGAGGTGACATGATACAGACTTTCAGATACTTGAAAGGTGTTAATGATCCAAAGACAGCGACAAACCTTTTCCGTCGGAAAAAAATCAGCAGAACCAGGGGTCACGATTTGAAGCTCCAGGGAGGAAGACTCACAACCAATGTAAGGAAGTATTTCTTCACGGAGAGGGTGGTGGATGCCTGGAATGCCCTTCCGGAAGAAGTGGTGAAGACCAGATCTGTGAAGGACTTCAAAGGGGCGTGGGATAAACACTGTGGATCCATAAAGTCTAGAGGACATGAATGAAGAGTGGGTGGCTCGCGGGAATGACGGCTACTGCCTAGAGATAATACCCTTAGTCAATAAACATACATACGATTAATGCGACTCCAACATTGCTCTAAGCTTCAACGGCAAGAGGAAACGTGGAAAAAGATTTGCATTCACAAAAAAAAGCAGGGAGTAGCTTGCTTGTTACGGCGGTTACTACCCCAAACCAAATTAGCCTGGTACTTCACGTTCAATGAATATCCAGCATAGCGCTCTGCTTCAACAGCATGGGAGAAAGACTGATACATCACGCATATCCAGCATAGCTCTCTGATTCAACAGCAAGGGAGGAAGTCTCATAGTTAACTTTCAATGCATATCCAGCATAACTCTCTGCTTCAACGGCAGGGGTAATGAAGAAAAGTAGATCTATATACAGAAAAAAAACAACAAGGTCTGAATTATTTAGTCTTGGTAAACAAATAAACATGGGTATAGCTTGCTTATTGCGGCGGTTACTACCCCTAACTAATTAAGCTAGATATTTCACTTAGAGGCAGTTCCAACACTGCTTTCTACATTAATGGTGGGGGTAGAAGGGAAATAGAATCAAAAGGTTACTAAGAGCCAAGAGTAACAGATAAGGTCCATCAGGTCTAGAGGACGTGTATAAAGAGGAGGCAGCAAAACACTGCACGGAGCGGCAGTAGCCACAGAGGCATTCACGGAGCGGGATGCCAGTGGCCAGTGGTTGGTGTTCCACCTTCACAGAGCGGAAGGATGGAGGGCTGCCATCTCCAAATTAAAAAAATAAAACAAAACCCAGGGGAGGGTAAGAGTATGTAAAATTAACGGAGAGTTCAAAGGCTATAGGTATTACCAATTATTAGGCTTATTCAATATTTGTTGATAATTAATGTGGCTTTCAATGCATACTTCACTTTCAAAGTATATACAACATAGCTCTCTGCTTCAACAGCAGGGGAGAAGAAAAACATACTTCAGCATATCCAGCATAGCTCTCTGCTTCAACGGCAGGGGAGAAGTAAAACTAATACTTCACGCATATCCAGCATAGCTCTCTGCTTCAACGGCAGGGGAGAAGAAAAACAACCAATAAGGGCTGAATAACATAGTCTGGGTAAACAAATAAGTATGGGTGTAGCTTGCTTATTGCGGCGGTTACTACCCCTAACTAATCAAGCTTGATATTTCACTTGGATGCAGCTCCATCACTGCTCTCCACATTAATGGTGGGGGTGAAAGGGAAATAGAACCAAAGGTTACTAAGAGCCAAGAGAAACAGATAAGTATGAGAAAAAAAGAAGTGTGAAGCTTGCTGGGCAGACTGGATGGGCCAATTGGTCTTCTTCTGCCGTCATTTCTATGTTTCTCAGTGGAAAAGGGTAAACAGTGGAGTGCCTCAGGGATCTGTACTTGGACCGGTGCTTTTCAATATATATATAAATGATCTGGAAAGGAATACGACGAGTGAGGTTATCAAATTTGCGGATGATACAAAATTATTCAGAGTAGTTAAATCACAAGCAGACTGTGATAAATTACAGGAGGACCTTGCAAGACTGGAAGATTGTGCATCCAAATGGCAGATGAAATTTAATGTGGACAAGTGCAAGGTGTTGCATATAGGGAAAAAGAACCCTTGCTGTAGTTACATGATGTTAGGTTCCATATTAGCAGCTACCACCCAGGAAAAAGATCTAGGCATCATAGTGGATAATACGTTAAAATCGTTGGCTCAGTGTGCTGCAGCACTCAAAAAAGCAAATAGAATGTTAGGAATTATTAGGAAGGGAATGGTTAATAAAACGGAAAATGTCATAATGCCTCTGTATCGCTCCATGGTGAGACCGCACCTTGAATACTGTGTACAATTCTGGTCGCCGCATCTCAAAAAAGATATAGTTGCGATGGAGAAGGTACAGAGAAGGGCAATCAAAATGATAAAGGGGATGGAACAGCTCCCCTATGAGGAAAGGCTGAAGAGGTTAGGGCTGTTCAGCTTACAGAAGAGACAGCTGAGGGGGGATATGATAGAGGTCTTTAAGATCATGAGAGGTCTTGAACGAGTAGATGTGACTCGGTTATTTACACTTTCGAATAATAGGACTAGGGGGCATTCCATGAAGTTAGCAAGTAACACATTTAAGACTAATCGGAGAAAATTCTTTTTCACTCAATGCAGAATAAAGCTCTGGAATTTGTTGCCAGAGGAGGTGGTTAGTGCAGTTAGTGTGGCTGGGTTCAAAAAAGGTTTGGATAAGTTCTTGGAGGAGAAGTCCATTAATGGTGAGATTACTTACCTGATAATCTCGTTTTCCTTAGTGTAGACAGATGGACTCAGAACAAGTGGGTATAGTGTGCTCGTGCTAGCAGTTGGAGACGGATCTGACGTCAGCACGGTTACATATACCCCCACAGGAAGTGAAGCAACTCAGTAATCTTCCTTGCAAAAGCTGTTATGGATATATGTGTACTGACGATCAATGAAATAGTGAAAACAGGATTCCCCTGACCGATTATTGGTAGCTGCTGGAGACCGCCAGCATTCCCAACCGGAAGGCGTCGACACCTGGTAGAGTGGACGCACTCATGTAAGAAGTGATAAGGCTTACCTTGAATCGGTGAAACCAATGTATACAGGCAGCTGGGCGGGATGCTGAGTCCATCTGTCTACACTAAGGAAAACGAGATTATCAGGTAAGTAATCTCACCATTTCCTGTCGTGTAGCCAGATGGACTCAGAACAAGTGGGATGTACAAAAGCATTACTCCCGGACTGGGCGGGAAGCTGCCTGAGGACCGTGTAAGACCGCCCTCACAAATGCTCTGTCCTCCCTGGCCTGGACATCCAGACGGTAGAACCTGGAGACGGTATGGAGGGAGGACCACGTCGCCGCTTTACAGATTTCTGCAGGCGACAACATCCTAGATTCTGCCCAAGATGCTGCTTGGGGTCTGGTAGAATGGGCTTTGACTTGTAGAGGCGGTGACTTCCCGGCCTCTACGTAGGCTGCTCTGATGACTTCTTTAATCCAGCGGGCGATGGTGGCCCGAGAGGCCGCTTCTCCTTGTTTCTTCCCGCTGTGAAGGACGAACAGATGGTCAGTCTTTCGTACTGTTTCTGTCATTTCCACATATCTGGGCAGCAATCTGCCGATGTCGAGATGGAGTAGCAAACGCCCTTCTTCTGATTTCTTCAAACCCGCCGTGGTAGGCAGGGTTATGGTCTGGTTGAGGTGGAATTGTGAGACTACCTTAGGCAAGAAGGATGGAACCATGCGAAGATGGATAGCCTCTGGAGTGATTCTGAGAAAGGGATCACGGCAAGACAGTGCTTGTAGCTCTGAGATGTGGCGTGCTGAACATACAGCCAGCAAGAACACCATCTTCAAAGTGAGAGAACGGAGAGACAGGCCCCGAAGGGGTTTGAAGGTGGATCCCGCGAGGAAATCCAAAACTATGTTGAGGTTAAACAAAGGCACTGGCCACTTCAGAGGCGGACGAATGTGCTTGACTCCTTTCAGGAAGCGAGAAACATCTGGGTGCGTGGCAATGGTCTTGCCATCCCTCCTGGGACCGTAGCTAGACAGCGCAGCCACCTGAACCTTGATGGAGCTGAGGGAGAGACCCTTCTGAAGTCCATCCTGCAGGAAATCCAAAACAATAGGGATTGTGATCGCATGCGGATTGGTGCCGTGAGTGTCGCACCAGTCTTCAAACACTCTCCAGATCCTGACATAGGTGAGGGATGTGGAAAACTTGCGAGCTCGGAGGAATGTATCTATCACTGGCTCCGAGTAACCTCTTTTCTTCAGTCTAGCCCTCTCAATGGCCAGACCGTAAGAGAGAACTGAGCTGGATCCTCGTGAAGGATGGGACCTTGACATAGCAGGTCCCTGAGAGGAGGCAGGAGAAGGGGCTCCCCTGCCAGTAGTCTTCTCATGTCCGCGTACCAGGGTCTTCTTGGCCAATCTGGTGCCACTAGAAGAACTAGGCCCCGGTGCTTCTGAATCTTGTGGACGATGGCGCCCAGCAGAGGCCACGGAGGAAAAGCGTATAGCAGAGTCCCTGGAGGCCATGGCTGAACCAGGGCGTCGATCCCGTGTGAGAACGGGTCTCGCCTGCGGCTGAAGTATCTGGGTATTTGAGCATTGGACCTGTCCGCTAGTAAGTCCATGTCCGGAATCCCCCAGTGATCCACAATCATCTGGAAGACTGTGGGCGACAGCTGCCATTCCCCCAGATTTAGGCTTTCTCTGCTGAGGAAGTCTGCCGTGGTGTTGTCCTTCCCGGCAATGTGGACGGCGGACATGTCCTGAAGATTCGCCTCTGCCCAAGCCATCAGCGGGGCTATCTCTAGGGACACCTGTCGGCTTCTGGTTCCGCCCTGACGGTTGATGTATGCCACCGTGGTGGCATTGTCGGACATCACTGACTGCCCGATTCCGCAGTCTGTGAGCAAACTGCAGGCAGGCTAACCGGACTGCTCGTGCCTCTAGACGGTTGATGTTCCACCCCGACTCTTCTCTGTTCCACCGCCCTTGTGCGGTGAGTTCTTCGCAGTGTGCTCCCCAGCCGCTCAGGCTGGCATCTGTGGTGAGCAGAGTCCACGTGGGGGAGGACATCTTCGACCCCCTGCTCGTGTGGTTGGACTGCAACCACCATCGTAACTGGGTCCTCACTCTGGCCGGCAGAGGCAGGCGCGTGGAATAATTCCGGAAGCGGGGGCTCCAGCGAGAGAGCAGGGAGTGTTGTAGAGGCCTCATATGGGCCCTTGCCCAGGGCACCACTTCCAGGGTGGAGGCCATGAGGCCGAGAACCTGCAGATAATCCCAAGCTATGGGCCGGCTGGCTCCCATCAAGGACCGGAGATGCGTCTGAAGTTTTAACCTTCTCTTGGTAGTGAGACTGACTGTGTCTGCCTGGGTGTCGAACTGTACTCCCAGGTATTCCAGTGATTGGGAAGGCTGTAGGCAACTCTTATTGAGGTTGACTACCCATCCCAGACTTTCCAGAAGGGCGATCACTCTGTTGGTTGCCCGATGGCTCTCCTCCCGTGATTTCGCCCTGATCAGCCAATTGTCCAGGTAGGGATGGACGAGGATTCCTTCCCATCTGAGCGCCGCTGCTACCACTACGACCACCTTGGTGAAGGTCCGCGGCGACGTGGCTAACCCAAAGGGCAGAGCCCGGAATTGGAAGTGGCGTCCCAGAACCTTGAATCGTAGGTAGCGCTGATGATCCGGATGGATCGGGATATGCAGGTAGGCTTCTGACAAGTCTAAGGCCGTGAGAAATTCTCCTGGCTGGACTGCGGTCTTGACTGAGCGCAGAGTTTCCATGCGAAACCTCGGGACCCATAAGTATCGATTGACTAACTTGAGGTCCAACACGGGCCGGAAAGTGCCCTCTTTCTTGGGTACCATGAAATAAATGGAATAGTGTCCAGAATTCATTTCCCATGCAGGTACTGGGATGATGGCTTTCAAGGACAGGAGCCTCGACAGGGTAGCTTCCAAGGCTGCCTTCTTGTGTATGGGACATGAAGATTCCACAAACCTGTCCGGAGGGAGATGATGAAAGTCCAGATAATACCCCTCTCGAATGACGGCGAGGACCCACTGGTCCGACGTTATCTCGACCCATCTGGGGTAGAAGAGGGTTAACCTGCCCCCTATAGCTCCGTCCCCCGGATGGATCGGCGGATTCTCATTGGGAGGCGCGGCCGGGCCCTGAACCCGAGCCGGCTCCCCTCTTCTGCTGTTTGGGCCGAAAGGACTGGTTCCTGGCCTGAGGACGAGGTGCCTGGTAGCGACCCCTATAGGGAATGAAGCGTTGGGAGCTTCTGCCTCTGGATGGCCTCGGAAAGGCACGCTGGTTCCTTCTGAACCTGTCTTCCGGCAGTCGAGGTATTGGAAAGGCACCCCATGTGCTGGCTAGTTTATCTAGGTCGCTGCCGAACAGGAAAGAACCCCTAAAGGGCATTCTGGTGAGGCGTGTCTTCGAAGGAGCATCGGCTGACCAATTCCGTATCCAGAGCTGCCTCCTGGCAGCCACAGAAGATGAGATCCCCTTGGCTGTTGTACGGACTAGGTCGGATGCAGCATCCGTGAGGAACGAGAGTGTCTCCATGTCTGGACTCCATGTCATGGACTCCATGTCTGCTGCCGGAGCATTGTTCCTGACCTGTGATAAACAGGAACGCGTCACCACTGTGCAGCAGGTTGCGATTCGCAAAGACAGAGCTGCTACCTCAAATGTCTGTTTCAGGATGGCGTCCAGTCGCCGGTCATGAGGTTCCTTGAGGGCCGCCCCAACCCTCAACTGGAATGGTAGTGCGCTTGACCACCGCGCTAACCAAGGCGTCCACCTGAGGGCACGCCAGCATCTCCTTGATTGCTGGATCCAGGGGGTACATGCCAATCAGGCCCCGACCCCCTTTAAATGAGGCCGCAGGTGCAGCCCATTCCAGATCTATTAGTTGCTGTGCGGCTTGCAAGAAGGGAAAATGGCGGGCTGTAGGACGAAGACCTTCCAGCAGAGGGTTCTGTGTAGATGGCACCATAGTGCTGGGGCCTGAAATATCCAACTCCGCCAGGCACTGAGATACTAGGTCGGAGAGATCTTCCTTGGGGAAGAACTGCCTCAATCCCCGAGGGAAGTTCCCCCTCCTCGGAGGGTTCTGATTCGGTCTCCGAGACATCAGGGTCCGCCTGAACCGGACTGCCCGAAGGCGGGTGTGCTTGCCCACGATAAGGGCGCGAAGGTCCAGGGGCAGGATCCGCTGGAGCAGCTACAGGAGCAGCAGCAACAGCAGGGCCTGGATGGGAAGCTGATTGCATCTGTACAAAGGCATGGATCCCCTTAAAGAGATCCACCCAGGAAATGGAGGTGGTCTCAAGTCTACGGGGAACCAGGTCCCCCGGTATCCCAGGTTGTTCGAGACTACCCGCGAGATCCGGGGTGGCCCCTGGGGAACTGTCAACAAACCTCGGTTGAGACTGGTCCTGGCCCGAGGCTCCCACTGCCTCCTCACATTGGGCACAAAGGGAGTCTGGCTCCTCGCTGTGCGTGGCCCTAAGCTGGCATACTGAGCAGAGGCCGAGGGCTTTCACGCCGGAATCAGGAGGCGCCGCCGCCAGAGACGCCGGGGCGTCAGAATGTTCCATCGCTGAAAAAAAATATGCGCTCAAGAATATGCGGCAGCAATATGCACTCAATACAATATGCGCTCAATAATATGCGGCAGCTATATACGCTTAATATAATATGCGCTCAATACAATATGCGCTCAATAATATGCGGCAGCAATATACGCTTAATACAATGGGGCGGATTTTAAAAGACCTGCTCGCGTAAATCCGCCTGGATTTACGCGAGCAGGGCCTTGCGCACCGGTGCGCCTATGTTCCATAGGGCTACCGGTGCACGCAGAGCCCCTGGACTCGCGTAAGTCCCAGGGTTTTTCGAGGGGGGCGTGTCAGGGGCGTGTCGGATCGGCGCGGCGTTTTGGGGGCGGGCCCGGGGGCGTGGTTTCGGCCTGAAGCGGTCCGGGGGCGTGGCCACGCCCTCCGGAACCGCCCCCAGGTTGCGTCCTCGCGCGCTAGCGGCCCGCTGGCGCACGGGGATTTACTTCTCCCTCCGGGAGGCGTAAATCCCCCGACAAAGGTGGGGGGGGGTTCTAGATAGGGCCGGGGGGGGTGGGTTAGATAGAGGAAGGGAGGGGAAGGTGAGGGGAGGGCGAAAGCGAGTTCCCTCCGAGGTTGCTCCGATTTCGGAGCGGCCTTGGAGGGAACGGCGGCAGGCTGCGTGGCTCGGCGCGCCGGCTACACGACATCGGCAGCCTTGCGTGCGCCGATCCTGGATTTTAGCTGATACGCGCGGCTACGCGCGTATCTACTAAAATCAAGCATACTTTTGTTGGCGCCTGGTGCGCCAACAAAAGTACGCGAAGGCGCACTTTCTTAAAATCTACCCCAATATGCGCTCAATAATATGCGATCAGTAATATAAGCTAAATGGTAGACAACATACACTCCAAATATGCGCTCAATACGATACAGGCGCCTATCATGGTAGCTCAATACCTTAACAAGGCCGACAAAATGGCGACCTCCGCTGTGTGCCGGATACAGGCAATGCCGCCGATCCTCATACCTCAAAGACCAAAAGTGAAAGATATACGCCTTACCTGATCCTCGGCGCTTCACGGCTGAAACCCGGGCAGTCTCCGGCTGCGGGGGGAGAGGGGAAATACCTTCACCGCCGCGCTTGAGGAATGCACTGCACCCGCTGCCTCCCAAGTCCACGCCGGGACCGAGGCGCCTCTTAGCCCGCCCAAGCCTCGCTCAGGGGCTGGGTCCCTGCCGCGGTTCGGCCACCGGACCGAGGCCAAAACCTCCGAGGGATCGCGGAAATCACCCCGGGAAACTCAACTGGGGGAGGGACCGAATGGTATCACCGCAGGAGTGCGGGGCTCGATGTTCCTGTAGAAATTTAGTAAGTAGAAAGTAGAAAATACAAAGTAGATTGGAAACACGCTCAGCGAGCGTGCAGGCTCTCCAAACTGCTTTGGAGACGGAAATTACTGAGTTGCTTCACTTCCTGTGGGGGTATATGTACCCGTGCTGACGTCAGATTCGTCTCCAACTGCTAGCACGAGCACACTATACCCACTTGTTCTGAGTCCATCTGGCTACACGACAGGAAATGGCTATTAATCAATTATACTTAGGGAATAGCCACTGCTATTAATTGCATCAGTAGCATGGTTCTTCTTAGTGTTTGGGTAACTGCCAGGTTCTTGTGGCCTGGTTTTAGCCTCTGTTGGAAACAGGATGCTGGGCTTGATGGACCCTTGGTCTGACCCAGCATGGCAATTTCTTATGTTCTTATGGGTAATAAGAAATAAATGTATTATTATTGGTCAAATCACCTCTGGTGGGAGAACTTCTGAAAGTGGTTTTGAAGGAGAAGAGAGGAAAATTAGTTTATTACCTGATAATTTTTGATCCTGTAGTACCACAGATCAGTCCAGACTCCTGGGTTTGGCCCCCCCTCCCCAGCAGATGGAGACAGAGCAGTTACCATAACAACGCTCCGCCTATAAATAGAATGGTGCCACCTACAGTCTGGCAATATTACTCAATATCAAAGCGGAATATCTCATCAAAACCTCTTGAACTATTTACAATAACCATTTAACAAGAAAGAAATAGTTGATCCACTTAACCCTCCTGGGAATTGAATCTGTAGAACCACTTGAGGACAGACAATCACAAATTTCTTCAGACCTAAAAATTAATTACATAACCAAGTGGACTCTCCCTTACTTCCATGCCTCTGACTGGTGGGATTCTGGATTGATCCGTGGTACCACAGGAACGAAAATTATCAGGTAAGAAACTCATTTTCCTTTCCCTGTACATACCCGGATCAGTCCAGACTCCTGGGATGGGATCCAGAGAGGCCCGCTCGAAGTACACCTTCTCCAAAACCACCGGAACCTGGTGCTTGGACATCTAGTCTGTAATGTCTCGCAAACGTAGGCAAGGACTTCCACGTAGCCGCCCTGCAAATTTCCTGTGGAGAAACCATCTGGCACTCTGCCCAAGATGCCGCATGCGAACGAGTAGAGTGAGCCCTTAGACCAACAGGAAGAGATCTACCACGAAGGAGATAGGCCGAGCTAATAGTCTCCTTCAGCCAGCGAGCTATGGTAGTCTTGGAGGGCATCTGACCCCGCTTGGAGCCAACTCCAGAGCACAAAAAGATGGTCGGAAACACGAAAGTCATTTGTAACCTCCAGATAACGGAGCAATGCTTTGCGAATGTCCAGCTTCCGCAAATCCCTGGACAAGGGATCTAAATGGTCTAATTCCGTGAAAGCCGGAAGCTCCATCGATTGGTTGATATGAAAGGAAGAAACCACTTTCGGGAGAAAGGAAGGCACTGTCCGTAATGAAACCCCTGACTCCGAAATCCGCAAAAAAGACTCTACAGGAAAGAGCTTGGAGTTCCGACACTCTACGAGCCAATGTATTGGCCACCAGAAAGACTATCTTCGAGGTAAGATACTTCCTAGTCTCCATCTTCAAAGGCTCAAAGGGTGCCGAGCATAGAGCCGTGAGAACTAAATTTAGACTCCAAGTCGGACAAGGATGCCCCAGCGGAGGGCGCAAGTGCTTTGCTCCCCTTAAGAAATGAGCCACATGTGGATGTGCCGCTAACCTTGCACAGAGCCACGCAAACAACCAAGAGCCACCACCTGCACATGGAGGGAACTGCACGACAGACCAGCCTGAAGAAAACTCAGAATATCTGACACCAAGGCCTGGGTAGGAGAAACATTTCGGTCCAAACACCAAGCCTCAAAAATCTTCCATACTCTAACATAAGCGAGGTTGGTGGACGTCTTACGCGATCGCAGGAACGTAGCCACTACGGCTGGAGAATGGCCTTTGCCCCGTAACTGTCGCCTTTCAAAAGCCATGCTGCTAGACAAAAGCGATCGACTTCCTCCAAACAGATGGGCCCTTGATGTAGCAGAACTGGACTGTCTGGAAACTGCAGCAGACCCATCACCACTAGATTGAGGAGGTCTGCAAACCATGGGTGTCTGGGTCATTCCGGGGCTATGAGGATGACCTCCACCGGATGGAGTTCTATTCGCCTGAGTACTTTGCCAATCAACGCCCAAGGTGGAAAGACGTACAGTAGAACTTCGGTGGACCAGGGCAGGGCTAGGGCATCCCTCTGCTCCAGTCTCTCTGCGACGAGCGTAGAAATGCGGAGTCTTGGCATTCCGAAACGTCGTCATGAGATCCATGCTGGGCATACTCCACGTGTAGCATATTAGTTGAAAAGCTGTGTCCGGGTACATACAGGGAACAGGAACTTTGTTAAGAGAAAAGATCTCCCCAAAAAAGGACGAGGACACAAAAAAGGTGCTAATTGGAGCAACGCCCAGCAGGATTGTTTGATTTTTTCTTTAGAATGAATAACTAAGGACTCACAAAGCTTGAAAACTAGCCTTACAAAATTAATATGTTCTTATGATTTATTTTTTTTTACCTGATAGTTTCCTTCTGCTCATTTGTACTTCCAGCTCACTTGCAACGAGGGCTGGGATCTGGCACCATAAAGCCTTTACTCACCACTACCCAGAGATTTCTCCCCCATCCTAACATACCTATCTGGTCACTGCCCTGGGATCAGGACCATGCACCAGGGGGCTCTCCTTCTGGAGCCCTGCAATCATGGGCATCATGATTACACCTGGTATCCATGACTGCAAGGCTCCAGAGGCAACCCTGGTGCACAGGACTGTCACACTAATGACCAAACTATTTACTTTGGGATGGGATGACATTAAATAGAGGAAATATTCCCGGGTAGTTACGAATGAAGGGTCATGATGCCAGATTCCAGCCCTGGCAATCTGGCCAACAGGTGTCACCCTTAACTAAATGATCATGACTCCCTCTTCCTGCTCCAAAAAGGCTGTGGATGCTGCCTCTGCATAGCATTTGCTACCTGAACCACCAGGCTGGCCATAATTTTCTAGCAACTCATGGAACTACTTCATGGAGATATTTATAAGAAATCTCGAGGAATCCAATGGTTACAGACAGACATGATTCTACAAAGTACAATCAACAGCATATCCACTAATAATCTTCTTAATTTAGACTATACCTAAAAAGAGCTGTTATTTTAGTAGGAAGCACCTGATGAATAACATTCTATGTAACTATATTTCTTCAAAAAAGGGTGGTAAAAGCAAAAAGCTGCCTTCCAGTGAAGATGGTAGGAGTAATTGCTAACAGAATTCAAGAATCCCTGCAACAAACATATGGGCCGATGCAGTATGGTGCGCTCGACCGAGCACACCATTAGCCCCCATTTGGCCGCGCATTTTTGATGCGCTATTTTTACCCCCTCCCCCCCCAAAACTAATAGCGCCCGCAACATGCAAATGCATGTTGATGAGCCTATTAGTTAGTCCCACGATCCAGAAAGTAAAATGTGCAGCCAAGCCGAACATTTTAATTTCGGCCGGCACTGGGAAAGTGTACAGAAAAGCCGAAAAAATTGCTTTTCTGTACACCCTCAGACTTAATATCATAGCGATATTAAGTCAGAGGACCCAAAAATAATAAAAATAAAAAATCTAAAAAAAAAAAAAATCTGCCCATGGGTTGGAAAATGGATGCTCAATTTTGCTGGTGTCCGTTTTCTGAACCCGTGGCTGTCAGCAGGTTCGACAACCAACGCCGGCAAAATTAAGAGTCGGCTGTCAAACCTGCTGACAGCCGCCACTTCTATCAATAAGGAGGCGCTAGGGACGCGCTAGTGTCCCTAGCACCTCCTTATTACCATGGGCCCTAATTTGCATACCTTTGCTTAATGAATTGCACTCTGGCTCGTCCGCGCGGTTTACTGTATCGGCCCTATAGACTAGCATTAGGGAATATGGGCAGATTAGAGGATGTGGCAATATTTATCTACTAACAAGTTCTATGCTTCTATAAGGGATATCTATACATGATTTCCTGCCTACTCACCTCTTCTTTTGACCAGCCTAGGCTAGGAATTCTACAAAAAAATTATGTATACCTGATGGATAAAGTTATGCATTGAACATTTCTAAAAGCAGCAAGTTCTATATAGTGCTAAAAGAACTATAAGCTTCATTCTTCTTGTCAAAAATTCCTATATATTTGGTCTTTATTTGGGAAATGCTGAGACAGAAGACAGCTCAAAAACCGGACATTTTCTGAAGCTTCAGGTTAAGTCAGATTTCTGTAACTAAAATCTAAAAGATCCATATTCAGTGCCACTTAGCCGGATAAGTTCAAACTTATCCGGCTAAATAGTGCCATTTCAATATTCAGCCATGTTAAGCAGTTACCATTTAGCTGGCTAAGCAGGGGATAGGACAAGGGCATAGCTACTTATTCAGCTAACGTAGTATCTGATTCACTAAGTCCTGCAGGACTTAGTGAATGCAGGACCTCCTTTGTGGAACTCCATCCCAACGGAGCTAAGGCAGGAACCTTGCCTCCCAACATTCAGGAAAAGACTCAAAACGTGGCTATTCAAAAAAGCCTTCCCAGACTTGGATTAAACTCATTACTCACCTCATCTACAACCAACTTCCAGCACTACCAGTATGCAGAAAACCATCACTTATGACCACTACCTTTATATAAAAAACTGTACTTATTTCAAATGGACAAATCATTGTAAATCACATAATTCTTGTAATGTACCCCGCCATACTTCGGTTAAGATACTATGTTAAAGTTCCTTTCATTTTTCCTCTTGCTCCCAGTTGTACTCATCCCTGTTTTATTGTAACTGTAACTATTTTATGTTTAGCACCTATTATTTATTTCGTTCATTGTTCCTTTTCTCACTCCATTGTTTATTGTAAACCGGCATGATGTGATTCCCTCACGAATGCCGGTATAGAAAAAAACTAAAATAAATAAATAAATAAATAAAGTCAGAGCTTTCTAAACTTTTCATGTTGGTGACACTTTTTAGACAAACAATTTCACGACACTGTAATTCAGTCTACTAGCAAACCAGAAGTTAAAGGTTAAACGAACGAAACATATTTCGACAATTTATGTATGTTTCCTTAAACATATACATAAATAAAATGTTTCACGACACAACCTATCTCATGAAAACCTTTCATTTATATTAAAAATATATAACATTCCAAGATTAATGTTATTATCATTTATGAGTAACAATAATAAAACAAATTGTCTGTCCCACACACACTCATTTCCCTCCCCCCCCCCAAGCACACATCTGGCCCCCACACACTCATTTCCCTCCCCCCCCCCCAAACACACATCTGGCCCCCACACACTCATTTCCCTCCCCCCCCCCCCAAACACACGTCTGGCCCCCACACACTCATTTCCCTCCCCCCCCCCAAACACACGTCTGGCCCCCACACACTCATTTCCCTCCCCCCCCCAAACACACGTCTGGCCCCCACACACTCATTTCCCTCCCCCCCCCCCCAAACACACGTCTGGCCCCCACACACTCATTTCCCTCCCCCCCCCCCAAACACACGTCTGGCCCCCACACACTCATTTCCCTCCCCCCCCCCCCCAACACACGTCTGACCCCCACACACTCATTTCCCTCCCCCCCCAAAGCACGTCTGTCCCCCACACACTCATTTCCCTCCCCCCCCAAGCACATGTCTGTCCCCCACACACTCATCTCTCTCCCCCCCCCCCCCCAGCACGTCTGGCCCCCACACATGTACTTCTTCTTTTTGATTGTTGCCAGTTAAGTGCTTCACTACCTTTAGGGTTCAAGCCTGCTGTGCTGCATAAAACCTTTCAGGATCACCAGATACTGTTGCTTGTAGTCAGTACTTCTCGTGGCCAGGCCTCATTGGCAGCAACAGCCAATGACAGGGCCAGCTGGGATCAAATCCCACCCACCAAGCCCCAAAAAAAATGCGATTGACAGCAAAAATCGCCCCAAAAATAAGCAACCCATGAACTGAAAAAAAAAAAAAAGTGAATCTCTAGAAAAAAAAAAGCCCAGACTTGCGTCGGCGTTGACAGGGCTTGCGCGACACACCTGCACACTGCAGGCAACACGTCGCGACACACAGTTTGGAAAGCTCTGCACTAACGGGCCGATGCAGTAAAGTGTGCTGAGGCTGAGCACACTATTAGCCCCCGTTTGGCTGCGTGTTTTCGACGCACTATTTTTACCCCTTATACAGTAAGGGGTAATAGCGCGTGGAAAACGCGTGTCCAACCCCCCCCCCCCCCCCCGAAACTAATAGCGCCCACAACATGCAAATGCATGTTGATGGGCCTATTAGTCATTCCTGCGCGATACAGAAAATAAATTTACTTTCAGAAATTAATGCCTGCCAAAGGCAAGAGTTAATTTCGGCCGGCACCGGGAAAGTGTACAGAAAAGCAGAAAAAACTGCTTTTCTGTACACCCTCCGACTTAACATCATAGCGATATTAAGTCGGAGGCCCCAAAAATTAAATAAATAAATAAAAAATAAAAATCTGCCCGCGGGTTGGAAGACGGACGCTCAATTTTGCCACTGTCAGTGGGTTCGAGAACAGACGCCGGTAAAATTGAGCGTCGGCTGTCAAACCCGCTGACAGCCGCTGCTTCTGTCAAAAAGGAGGCGCTAGGGACGTGCTAGTGTCCCTAGCGCCTTCTTTTACTGCGGGCCCTAATTTGCATACGGGCCGATACTGAATCACATGCACAGGACACTGGCCTGTGCGCTCGCCGGCTCTCCCACGACTTTTACTGTATTGGCCCGTGTTTTTCCCATAGACACAAAATGGGAGAAAAACCTTAATGAATCTGGCCCTTAGCTGGGTAAGTGTCGATATTCAGCCTTATCAGTCTAATTTAGCTGGATAAACTTATCCAGCTAACTATTAGATAGCTGGGTATATTCAGTAGCATACCTGTGCCGCTGAATATCCCAGCCAAGTTAGTGGATATGTTTATCCAATTAACTTGCTCAGCCAGATAGCAGCTGAATATGGACCTCTAAATCTTACTGTTATCCTCAAGGCATCAATGTGAATGGCAGGCCAGGCAGTGAAAACTAGACAGCAGCAAAGCCAGTGACTTAATGAGAAGACAGAAAAAAAAAATCTGTTTACAAATACATGAACAAATTGTCCTATGCATCTAATGGCATTGTGTAATATCAGTGTTAAGGGTGTTTCATTTACCTGCTTCTTCGGCTTTGCTGGAACTAGGGCATGGGACTGTTGTCGGCGAAGAGACACTGACAGCAGTGGACATGGGTTTAACGGCTGCTGAAGCCAAAGTCTGTGATTCGCTGGCCAACACCTGCTGCTGTGGTCCTGAAGGTTTTAGTAAAGGAGTCACTGCAGAAGATGAACTAGAACCCACACCTTCAGCTGGCTTCGAAAATGAAAGGAAAATGTGTTAAACTATTTTAAATTAAGTATATCTGTTGGAGTTTATTCATTTTCATGTAGCTTTAAAAAATCAACAGCGGCAGGGTTGGAATTTTTAATTTAATTAATCAACCCACACTTCAATGAAAACAAATCCATAAAAACCCTTTGTATACAGATTATTTACATGTTAGTAAACCTTCTATAATTTTTGAATTATCTAGGAAAAAATGTGCATCCATTTAGATAAAAAAAAATGTTTATACTGGACCAGCCCAATGGCTCTTTGCCCCTGTGCAGAGGACCTGGCTTTGATTCCTGAGACACGTCTTCCACTTCCTGGGCTAGCTCGGCATACTGTGGAGGTAGTGTTCACTGCCCTTGAGAGGAGAGAGCCCCAGTCATTGCACAACATCAAAACCTAATGCCTGGCTTTAGAGTCCATGAATGCAGGATTCCAGAAAGAGTCTTCGGCCATGGGCAGTCAGTAAAATGTCTAGGCTAGGTGATTTGGGAGGGGATATCGAACAGGGAAAAAAATTCCAGGGTTCTTTTGAATGAAGGCTTATGGCACCAGTTCCCAGCCCTGGCTCCTTTGAGCTTCCAACAGGATAAAACTGCCAGATCCAAAAAAAAAATGTTACTCAAGTGTCTTATTGCTTCCTATATTTATTTATTTATTTATTTATTTAGATTTTTTATATACCGGCATTCGAGACAGCAGTCACATCATGCTGGTTCACATAAAACAGGGGTGCAAAGTAAACATAACAATAACAATGGTGCTGAAAAGGCAGTTACATATAACAAGGTGATAAGAACTTGGCTTAGAGGAAGAGAAAGGACAGGTTATTAATTTACACAAGTAAACGATAGGAGATAAGGTCGACCATAGTGTAGATGGAGATTAGGGGTGGCTTGGAAGTATTAGATCAATTGACGTCTGGGAAGGCTTGTATGAATATCCAGGTCTTTAGTCTTTTTTTGAAGGTTGAGATGCATGGTTCTATTCTGAGATTTGAGGGTATGGAGTTCCATAACGGTGGGATGGCTGTAGAGAAAGCTCGGTCTCTTAGTGTGCTGTGTCTGGTAGATTTGGGCGGTGGTACCTGTAGCGAACCCTTGAATGTATCTCTTGTCGGTCTTGACGAATTGTGTAGTCGGAGAGGGATCTGTAGGTCAATGGGAGCCAGTTGGTGGATGTTTTTGTATGTGGTGAGAATGGCCTTGTATATTATTCTAAAGTGTATCCAATGGAGGTTCTTTAGAATAGGGGTTATGTGGTCCCTTCTCCTGGTATTTGTCAGAATTCGTGCAGCTGCATTTTGCACCATCTGAAGCGGTTTGGTGTATGAAGCGGGAAGGCCAAGTAGGATGGTGTTACAATAGTCTAATTTTGAAAAAATGATTGCTTGCAGAATGGTTCTGAAATCTTGGGCATAGAAAAGAGGTCTAATTCTTTTCAGAACTTGTAATATATATTCTTTGCCATGACCATTTGTTACTGAAACAAAAGGGTTGCCTTCAACAAAAAAGGGGAGTAACAATAAAATACTTTCAAAGGTTAGGAATATATTTTTTGGAACACACACAGTTTAATTTTTATTTTATTGTTTAACAGAGAAGAACAACTCAAAATTATAAAAATCGATCCTAAAAGGGATGGAGCTGGGCTCAACTGCTAAAGTGCTCAAGCAGAAAAGACAATCCAAATCTACTATCCCACTGGGAGGCTGGTTCAGACAGTAGCAAAATGTTAATGTGTCGACTAAACACCACAAAACAGCCTTGCAAATGTTCTTAATGTAAGCAGACCTTAGATCAGTGGCTCTCAATAAGTGGTATGTGAATCCCTAGAGGCACATGAAAGTCTGTCAGCAGTTCACAGAGACTGCTGCAATAGGAGCCCAATCTGCAGAAGGCAACTGCTGCCACCACCAAGTGCCAATCTAGAGTAGAAGATTTGGGGTTTAAAGTTGGCTGCCACCTTCTGGCATACAGTAGGTCCTGCTCTGGCCAGTCCTGAACAAGGGCGTTGATCCCCAGGGATTGCTGATCTCTTCTGCGCCTGAAGAATTGGGAGACCTTCGCATTGTAAGATGAGGCCAGCAGGTCAATAGATGGTAAATTTTCTTTTTTCTAACGAGTACTGTAATCCCGCTATACCACCAATGCTGGTGTAGGGAAAGCATGTCCACATCTGCTAAGAGACGGAGAGCTATGGGAGGGCTGAGGTCACTGCAGGGGGTGTATCGAAGGTGACGTCAGCTTTGAAACCTGACTCCGTCTCCATCTGCTAGCGGGGGAGCATATAACCCATTGGTCCCGAGTCCATCTGGCTACACTGTAGGAAATCTAAATTTGTACCTGAGGCAATGGAGAGTAAAGTGACTTGCCCAAGGCCACAAGGAGCAGCAGGATTTGAACCCTGGCTTTGCTGGCTCGCAGCCGGCTATAACCATTAGTCTGCTCCTCCATGCTTGTGATGCTCATTTAGCAGAATAACCCTAAATAGTGAAGAGGCTCAGATGACATTTGGCCTTGACAAATGTGCTAAGGCAAAGCAAAATTGCTTACCTTGTAATAGGTGTTATCCCAGGACAGCAGGATGTAGTCCTCACATATGGGTGACATCAGTAATGGAGCCCTATGTACGGAAAAACTTCTCTCAAAGTTTCTATGAAACTTTTGACTGGCACCAGAGTGCCCACTGAGCATGCCCAGCATGCCATGATATTCCCTGCCACAGGGGTCTCCCTTCAGTCTGTTTTGTAGCAATTAGTGTTAACCAAAAATAAAATAATAAAACGTATCTGACCCAACTCCGCGGGGTGGCGGGTGGGTTTCGTGAGGACTACATCCTGCTGTCCTGGGATAACACCTATTACAAGGTAAGCAATTCTGCTTTATCCCAGGACAAGCAGGATGCTAGTCCTCACATATGGGTGATTAGCAAGCTAGAGGCTGAGTCATTTGGAATTGAGGCAACAGTGAAGTATTGTTGTTAAAATGAATCAGCCGAAGATCACAGCAGGTTGGCTGTAGGAGGAGTTGGGATTAAACTGGAAACAAGTTCTTTAAGACAGATTGTCCGTAGGCTGAATCTTGTCTTCCTTCTTTGTCTAAACAGTAGTGAGCTGTAAAGGTGTGAAGAGAACTCCATGTTGCTGCTTTACAAATGTCCAGAATAGGTACAGAGCGAAGGTGTGCTACTGAGGTTGACATTGCTCTGACTGAATGTGCTTTTACTCGCCCTTGAAGAGTAAGGCCTGCTTTCTCATAACAAAACTGTATGCAATCTGCTAGCCAGTTTGATAAAGTATGTTTTCCCACTGCTTTACCTGGTTTATTTGGATCATAAGATACAAATAGTTGACTGGATTTCCTTTGGACTGTAGTGCGGTTTAAGTAGAAGGATAGCGCACGTATACAGTCCAAGGTATGTAAGGCTCTTTCTCCCTGGTGAGAATGAGGCCTTGGAAAAAATGTTGGTAAAACAATAGATTGATTCAGGCGGAATTCCGTGACTACTTTTGGAAGGAATTTGGGATGAGTACGGAGGACCACCTTGTCATGCAGGAACTTTGTAAAGGGTTCGTACGTGACAAGAGCTTGTAGTTCACTAACTCTTCTAGCTGATGTAATGGCTATGAGGAATACAGTTTTCCATGTAAGATATTTAAGGTCACAGGTATCTATGGGTTCGAATGGAGAACGCATGAGCCTGGCTAATACTACGTTTAGATCCCATTGTATGCTTGGGGGATGAACTGGAGGTTTAAGGTGAGTTAAACCTTTCATAAACCTGCTGACAAGAGGTTGTGTAGAGATTGGTGCATCTCCCATCTTGTTATGGTAAGCTGAGATTGCACTCAAATGTACTCTTACAGATGAAGTCCGAAGACCAGACAGAGTCTGAAAGATGGTAAAGGTAATCTAGTAGTGAGGTAGTGGGGCAAGTGAAAGGATCTAAAAGACTTCTGAGTGCACCACAAAGTAAACCGTTTCCATTTCTGGGAATAATTCTTTCTAGTGGAAGGTTTACGTGAAGCTATCAGTACTTGAGATATAGTGGTTGGAAGGTTGAGTGGTTGTAAGATCAAGCTTTCAACATCCATGCTGTCAGGGATAGGGATTGAAGGTTGGGATGGCGCAACCAACCCTGATCCTGAGTTATGAGATTGGGAGCTACTCCCAGGCGAATTGGATCCCTGACTGAGAGGTCTAGCAGTGTGGGAAACCATACCTGCCGAGGCCAGTAGGGGGCTATGAGTATCATGGTCCCTTTGTCCTGTTGTAGCTTCACTAGAGTTTTGGTTATGAGTGGTATCGGTGGATATGCATATAACAGGCCTGAGTTCCAATGGCGAGCAAAGGCGTCCCTTGGTAGGCTGTTCTCCTGTTGTAACAGGGAGCAGTAATTGTTCACTTTGTAGTTCAGATGGGATGCAAAGGAGATCTATTGCTGGTTGATCCCAGCGATGGAAGATCTTGGTTGCTATCGCTGGATCCAAGGACCATTCGTGTGGTTGGAACTGACGACTGAGGCGATCGGCTATTATGTTGCGGATGCCTGCTAGGTAAGTGGCCCGTAGAAGAATTGAGTGTGCTACGGCCCAGTCCCAAATCTGTGCTGCTTCTTGGCAAAGGAGGTAGGAACCTGTTCCCCCTTGTTTGTTGATGTACCACATAGCTACTGTGTTGCTGTCTGAATCAGCACAGTCTTGTGTGAGAGGCAGTCTTTGAACGCATGTAGCGCATAACGTATAGCTCGAAGCTCTAGGAAGTTTATTTGAAAAGAGGCTTCGGCTTTTGTCCACGTCCCTTGGGTCTGGAGATGACCAATGTGTGCTCCCCAGCCTAAGGTGGACGCATCTGTAGTTAACGTTAGTTGTGGAACTGGTTGCTGGAAGGGCATACCTTTGAGCAAATTGTTCATTGATGTCCACCAGAGGAGAGAGGAACGCAGTTCCTGCGTTATCTGAATGGGAGTGGACAATGGTTGAATGGCTTGAATCCACTGAGATTTGAGTGTCCATTGCATTAGACGCATGGTCAGTCTGGCCATGGGAGTGACGTGAACTGTGGAGGCCATGTGACCGAGTAGGGTGAGGCACTGATGAGCTGTAACTTGAGATTGATTTCAGAGAGAGTGTGCCAGGAGAACGAGTGTTTGAGCACGGTCTCTTGGAAGAAAAGCCTTTGCTATGGTGGTGTTTAGATCTGTACCTATGAATTGTAACAGGTGAGATGGTGTGAAGTGGGATTTCTGGTAGTTGATGAGAAATCCCAAGGAGTGAAGCAAGTTGACTGTGAGCTTGAGGGAATTGAGAGCTCCTTCTTGAGTCTGACTTCTGATGAGCCAATCGTCCAGATAAGGGAATACATGCACCTTTTGTTTGTGAAGATGTGCCACCGCTACTGCCAGACACTTTGTGAAGACTCGAGGTGCTGAGGCTAGGCCGAATGGGAGCACTCGGTATTGAAAATGTTGACCTTTTACCAGAAATCGCAAGTACTGGCGATGAGGAGGAAAGATGGGAATGTGAGCGTAGGCGTCTTGAAGATCCAGGGAACAGAGCCAATCCCCTCTTTGAAGGAGACGTAGCACAGTGCCCAATGACACCATCCTGAATTTTTCTTTTTTGAGAAATTTGTTGAGATTTCTGAGGTCTAGGATGGGACGAAGGCCTCCTGTTTTCTTTGGAATGAGGAAATAGCGGGAGTAGAATCCTCTGCCCTGCTGAGGGCCGGGGACTGGCTCTATGGCCCTGGCTCTCAGAAGGGTGGATAATTCTGCTTGTAGAATTTTGGAATGTTGATTCACTGTCCAAGATGAGAGTGGTGGAGATTCTTTTGGTACAGTGAGAAAATCCAATCGGTAACCGTGAGCTGTTATGGAGAGTACCCATTGGTCTGTGGTTATGGAGGTCCAGGTGTGATGGAAAAGGGTTACATGACCTCCTACCGGTAGGTGTGGAGTGGGTTGGTGGGTTGGCTGCTGCTCTCTGACTTTCTTTCAAAAACCTGATGTTGAGGCAGTTTGAGGAGGAGGTTGAGGCCTTGCAGGCCTTTGCCTAGCCTGTGGACGCTGAGCTGGGCGAGATGGTCTTGCTCGGTTTGATGGGGGATAATAGCGGCGTTGGCGGTAGTAAGGGCGCCTTATATCCCTTCTAGGAGGTCTTCTGACCGGGGGTTGAGGCTCCTGAGGCAGTAAGGCAAGTTGCTTAAGTGTCTCAGTATGATCTTTAATAGTCGCAACCGCTTCTTTAACCTTGTCGCCAAACAGGTTATCCCCCAAACAGGGAAGGTCTGCTAGTCTTTCCTGTACCTCCAGCCGGAGATCTGATGCTTTAAGCCAGGCCCATCTACGTGCTGTTATTCCTGAAGCTGAGAGACGTGCTGCAGTTTCAAAACTGTCGTAGGTAGCTCTGACTTCATGTTTGCCCGCCTCTAGGCCTTTATGCACCAGCTGATGG
The DNA here is from genome assembly GCF_901001135.1 of Rhinatrema bivittatum. NCBI lineage: Eukaryota > Metazoa > Chordata > Amphibia > Gymnophiona > Rhinatrematidae > Rhinatrema > Rhinatrema bivittatum. The sequence goes on from NC_042623.1 coordinate 223,477,671, forward strand.
AAGGGTTCCTGATATTGATCAGGAAGTGTGAGTACCAGGTCCTGGACTTGTTTCCAAAGATTTCTTTGGTATTGGTTCATAAAGAGTTGGTAAGATGCAATTCGAGAAACCAACATGGAACCTTGGAAAACTTTTCGGCCTAAGTTGTCCATGAATCTGTTATCCCTCCCAGGTGGTGTGGAGGCATGAGACTTTAATCTTTTAGCCTTTTTCTGGGCCGACTCTACGACCACTGACTGGTGAGGTAGCTGGGTTTTTTGAAATCCAGGTATTGGTTGGACTAAGTAGGTGGCATCTGACCTCTTATTGACTGCTGCCAGTGAACCTGGGTGTTCCCATATTCGGTACATGAGTTCTTGTAATACCTCATGTACCAGCACTGCCAAAATCTCCTTGGGAGGGTCTACAAATTGTAGGACCTCCAGTGTCTTTTGTCTGGCATCCACCTCTACATGTAACTGGAAGGGGATGGTGTCCGCCTTGTCCTTCACAAAGTTTGAGAAAGATAAATCTTCCGGAGGAGACTTTCTACGGTCCTCAGGAGGAGATGGTTCAGACAGCAGGTCTTCTTCTGAGGAGTACTCTGTCTCTGTGTCTGTCTCTCTTGGTGACCTCAGTGGCTGTGGTGTAATTGGCACCAGCGATGGCTCTCTGGGCATTGGTGGAAGTAAGGGAGAACGAGGCTGATGAGGCCTGGGAACTCCTGAGGGTCCTGGAACAGGTTCTTCTTGGCTGTCTCTGGGCTTCCTCGAGAAAGCATTGGGTAGAGTGTCCAGTTTAGTCATCAGTGGTTGAAGAACCGTGAAATCTGAAGATGGCACCGATGGAGTCACCAGTGGAATCTGTGAAGGCATCGGGCGAGGCATCCATCGCGGGCATCGGCTGCGGGATCGAAGGCCGTACCGGTATCAATGGATCGGAAGGCATCGGAGCTGGTGTCGATGGCGACATCGGTGTCTATGGCTGGCATGTATCACACCGAGGAGCGCTTGTTGCACCGCTTGACGGATGTACTCAAGTTCCGCCCGCATAGCTGATGGTATCAGAGCAGCTATGGGGGGGAGGCGGCGATGGCGATACCGATACCTCTTCAGAACCCTGAGGAGGTATGGTGCCCGGCACCGATATCGGTGGGGATCGCCCCGGTACTGTAGGCCTCAGAGCCTCCGCGCTTGGCCAAGCTTTCTTAGCGGAGGACGCATCCTTCGATGGTTCCTCGGGTACTGGCTCGATGGCGTGCTGGCGTCGATGCCGATGCTTCTCTTTATGTTTTTCGCTGCCGGAGGTGGATGCCTTCGACGATGGCGAGGGGGAGGGAGTAGAAGCGTCTCCGGCCTCACCTGGATGTCGTCATTTCAGCACAACTTGCCGTATCGATCCCGATGGCGATGACTGGGCTGACGTCTAAGTTATTGGGAGCAGTTGAATTTTGAAGAGATGCTCCATTTTCTCCATCCGGAGCCGACGTCCCTTCGATGTCATTTCGGCAAATAAAGGACAAGACTTTACATCGTGTTTTTCGCCGAGGCAAAGAACACATTTCTTGGTGCGGGTCCGTAATGGACATATTTCTTGCACAATTCGGGCATTTTTTAAAACCAGAGGTCATTTTTGTCGGACAGCCGTCGACGGCAATGTGAGAGAGAAAAACGGTATGGAACCGTTGGAAACTCAGGGAAAAAACTGAAACCTCGATGGAACGGAAGGGAGACCCGTGCGGTGGAAAGTTTTTCCTGAACTTTTCTAAACTTTTCTAAAGTTTTGTGAGTGGTGAAAATCACCACAGGACTCCAGATTAACCGCGAGGCTAACGGCTCTGCGGAAAAAAGAAGACTGAAGGGAGACCCCTGTGGCAGGGAATATCATGGCATGCTGGGCATGCTCAGTGGGCACTCTGGTGCCAGTCAAAAGTTTCATAGAAACTTTGAGAGAAGTTTTTCCGTACATAGGGCTCCATTACTGATGTCACCCATATGTGAGGACTAGCATCCTGCTTGTCCTGGGATAACCATCTTTAAAGGAAAATTAAGCAAAACTGAAAGCATCTTCCTAACAAAAGATTTCAGTGTAAAGGTACTGGAGCAGGAAGGTGGAAAACGTTTGGCATAAAGAACTGAGATAAAAGCTCAGTAAAGAGTACTAAAGGAGGCTGAAACTGATATTAAAAAGTGCCTTAACAGCATAGAATAAGATACACGCTATTAATCTGCTTGCGATTCCTGCATTCTCACACAATTTTCAATAGTAGACTGGCCCCTTAAAAATCTTGATGCAATAACAAGAAAGCTCTTCTGTGCTGATCAGGTAATCTAGAAGAACAAGTGTATGTCAAGATTGTACATCCTGAGCTAAATGTGGCATAGGTCTTATTGAAACTGATTACACATACAGAATTACCATACTAGGCCTTCAGGCATATTTAATGGCATCAATGGGCCCAAATAATGCCGATGTATGAAAGTGAACAAGCATCTGCAGTCTCCCTTCTTAAGCTTGGACAATCGTTCCAGAGAATAGAAGGAATGACTGAGAATCCACCAGTACACAACCTGAAAGAAGCAACAGAATTTGCAAAATGAGAAAAATCTCTTTAAAGAATCAGACTAGCAAACAAGAAAAGATAGCTGATCGAAACAAATACAGAGGTACAGTTACTTCAGAAACCTCACAAAGGTTAAGATTTGACACAGCTGTGGCTAAAGATAGACGAACTCAAGCCCAAGGATGAGAAATTTGTAACTGCAGTACAGGATAGTGGGCTATGGACAAGATGGGTCACAACCAGCATAGAAAAAAAACTGACAAATGCAGATTCTGTAAAACAGAACTATAAATGTTTACATATTTCTTTGCTGGATGTGACGTGCTCATGTTAGAAGGTCCGGATATAGAAAGGCACAGCAAGGTGGCATGGCTCATTCAATGGAAACTGTGAAAATGCTATAACATTGCAATACTATAAAAACACTGGAATCATAACTCTAACAGAATTGAAGAGAACAAAGAAGTTGTGAGCAGTTGGGCCATTCCTATTTCAATCAATAAGATGGATGCTATGAAATCTAAAATTGTGGTAAAGGAGAAAAATCCAAGAATGGCATTGCTGATATTCTGTGGATTGTATGGAGAAAACAAAGATCCTCAAGACCAAGAGATGCAATCAGAGATCAAGAAAATGTGACAAAAAGATAAAATAGTCCCAATCATATTTAGTGCAACTGCCTAATTAAGAAGAATTTTCATGTGCATCTTGATATGATGTCCATACATATTACATCCTATGAACTTATAAGAAGTGGCTCTCTTTGGTACAATGCAAGAATTAAGAGGAGCATTAGCAGTAAATCTGAGAAACAGATCATTCCCAGCATATCCTGAAGTTCACATATCATGAAGTTCATTCTGATCAAGGTATGCATGAAATAAACCAATTTGGCGATACTGCCCCCAAGAGATGGAGAAAGTATCTGTGGAAGACAACCCCTGCCCTCACCAAGCACCAATCTAAAAGAGAAACTCTTCAACTTAATGTTTGCTGCCCCTTCTGGCCTGGAGATATACAATATCACTGCTGCTGCTTGGGAGAAAATAGTTGCTGTCTGTCATTTAGCATGAGAGAAGCTGGAGACTTTGCTGGCTGATAACTTATAGGCCAGGCAGCAGGCAAGTAGGAGGGACAGTGCAAGTACTGCATTTTCTATCCTGGGAACAGGAAGTGCAGCACTTCTCTTCCTCCTGTATCCCTAATGCATGGGCTTCCTGATTAGAAATGAAGTCTACTCTCAGTCATGGCATTAATGGGAATATTAAAATGCAGAATTAAAATTGGAACTAGATTGCATAAAATTTTGTATCAAGTTATTAAAAATAATGGAGAAATTACCTGATAATTTCGTTTTCCTTAATATGGACAGATGGACTCAGGACCAATGGGTTATATGCTCCCCTGCTAGCAGATGGAGACTGAGTCAGGTTTCATAGCTGAAGTCACCTTAGATACACTCTTGCAGTGACCTCAGTCCTTCAGTATTCTCTTCAAAAGCCATTGTGGACATACTATTGAAAAAACTTGATTAAAACTAGATAACTATAACTGTACTCACCCAAACAAATGCTGAATCCCAGCAAGATTATAGCTGCCCTGATCTAGGGACTGGGCGACGGCTTACCCGTAACCTCTTGGAATCGATATTCATTTCACAGACAATTCCTTGGCACCGACCTTGGGGCAGCCGGAGGCGGGATGCTGAGTGCATCTGTCTAACACTAAGGAAATCAAAATTATCAGGTAATTTCTCCATTTCCTAGCTTGTAGCCAGATGGACTCAGGACCAATGGGATGTACAAAAGCTACTCCCAATCATGTTGGGAGGCTGCCCGCGGTCCGGTTAGTACCGTCCTTGCAAAGGTTGCGTCCTCTCAGGCCTGAACGTCCAGGAGATAGAACCTGGAGAAGGTGTGCAAGGAAGACCATGTCGCCGCTCAGCAGATGTCGATGGGAGATAGTAGCTTAGCTTCCGTCCAGGATACTACCTGAGCCCTAGTGGAATACGGTTTAATCTAAAAGGGTAATGGCTTTCCTGTCTCAACATAAGCTCCCATGCCCACCTCCTTGATCCAGCAAACTATGGTAGCCCGTGAAGCTGGTTCTTCCTGCTTCCTTCCACCGTGAAGAACGAACAAGCGGTCCGTGGTTCTGAAAGTTCCAGATACCGCATTAAAATCCTACTGACGTTTAAATGGTGGAGGAGGCGGTATTCTTTCAAGTCCTTGTGCAACGAAATGGACTGATTCACATGAAACTCCGAGATTACCTTGGGCAAGAAGGATGGAACAGTACGAAGTTGTAACACTCCTGGAGTCATCCGGAGGAATGGTTCCCTACACAACAATGCTTGTAGTTAAGGGTTAACAGGTGTAAGGAAAGATTGTGCAGCAGCCGAAAGGAGGGCCCTTCCAAAAATTCCAATACTAGATTAAGATTCCACAAGGGATCTGGCCACTGAAGGGGTGGCCAGATGTGCTTTACCCTTTTTAGAAAACAGACTTTGTCCAGATAAGCCAATAGGCGGGTTCTGTTCACCTCGCCTCTGAAACAGGAGAGAGCCGCTACCTGGACCTTCAAGGAGTTAAGGGACAACTCTTTAATCAAGCCGTCCTGTAAAAATTCCAGAATCGGAGGGGATTTTGGCCGTTTGAGGAGCAACACTGCGTTCCTCACACCAGGCCTCAAATACTCTCCAGACCCGCACATAATCTAGGGATGTAGAGAACTTCCATGCGCGGAGCAAGGTGGTAATTACTGCTTCCGAATATCCCCACTTCATGAGGTAAGTCCCCTCAAGGGACTAAGACAAAATAGAGTCGGATCCTTGTGAGGGACTGGTCCTTGCTGGAGCAGGTCCCTATGAGGTGGGAAGCACAGGGGGGTCTCCACCAGAAACCTCCTCATGTCTGCATACCACGGGCGCCTGGGCCAATCCGGAGCCAGTAGAAGGACTAATCCCCTGTGGCGCTCAATTCTGTGAATGACCCAGCCCAGCAGTGGCCATGGAGGGAAGGCATATAGTATATATCCTCTTCTTGCCAGATCTGATCAAGGGCGTTGATCTCTTCTGTGACTAAAGAATCAGGAGACCTTCGCATTGTGAGATGTGGCCATCTATCAATAGCTGAAAGGCTCTGGCCGACAATGCCCATTCTCCTGGATCCAGACTCTCCCTGCTTAGAAAGTCTGCTCTGACAATGTTTTTTCCTACGATGTGGAAGGCTGAGATCGTTTGTAGATTCAATTCCGCCCATTCCATAAGGAAATCTTTCTCCAGAGACACTTGCTGGCTCTTGGTTCCTCCCTGTCGGTTGATGTAGGCTACCGTTGTTGCGTTGTCGGACATCATGCAGGCCGCCTGACCCTGGAGTAAGTGGTTGACCGGAAGACACACCATTCTGACCACCCAAGCTTCCAGGTGGCTTATGCTCCAGAGCACTTCTTCCTTGGTCCAACGTCCCTTGGCTGCCAGTTCCTGACAGTGAGCTCTCCAACCCCAGAGGCTCGCATCTGTTGTGAGGACCAGCCAGTTCGGTGGTGACAGGTTTAGATCCTTGTTCAGGTGAGTTTCCTGAAGACACCACTGGAGCTGAGAACATACTTACATTGGTAGGTGGAGGTGAATTGAATAGTCTTGAGACAGCGAGTTCCAAAGTGACAGTAGGAGCACTGGCTTCACCCACAGTCCTACCTTCAGGGTTGACGCCATCAAACCGAGGTCTCGAAGATAGCTCCACATCTTGGGGAATATCGTGTCAACAGACACACCCGCAATATCAACTTCCTTATCCATGAAGGCGGGAGGAAGACCTTGTCCTGCTTGATGTTGAACCGTACTCCCAGATTTGGCAAGGACTCTGGGGGCTTGAGGCTGCTTTTCTCCTTGTTTAAAACTCAACCAAGCTCCTGAAGCAGAGGCATCACCCTGTGGGTCACCTGGAGACTCTCTTCCAACGACTTCACCCGGATCAATTAGTCGTCCAAGTACAGATGCATCAGGATTCCTTCTTTCCTCAGTGCCGCCATTATGACCACCATAATCTTGGAAAATGTTCATGGGGCGGTGGCCAGGCCAAAGGGTAGCGCCCAGAACTGAAATTGGCAGCCCAATACCGCAAAGCATAGGAAATGCTGATGTTCTTGCCGGATTGGAATATGAAGGTAGGCTTCGGAGAGGGACTCTCCCGGTTGTAATAACATAAGAACATAAGAAAATGCCATACTGGATCAGACCAAGGGTCCATCAAGCCCAGCACACTGTTTCCAACAGTGGCCAATCCAGGCCATAAGAACCTGGCAAGAACCCAAAAACTAAGTCTATTCCATGTTACCATTGCTAATGGCAGTGGCTATTCTCTAAGTGAACTTAATAGCAGGTAATGGACTTCTCCTCCAAGAACTTATCCAATCCTTTTTTAAACACAGCTATACTAACTGCACTAACCACATCCTCTGGCAACAAATTCCAGAGTTTAATTGTGCGTTGAGTAAAAAAGAACTTTCTCCGATTAGTTTTAAATGTGCCCCATGCTAACTTCATGGAGTGCCCCCTAGTCTTTCTACTATCTGAAAGAGTAAATAACAGATTCACATCTACCCGTTCGAGACCTCTCATGATTTTAAACACCTCTATCATATCCCCCCTCAGCCGTCTCTTCTCCAAGCTGAAAAGTCCTAAGCTCTTTAGTCTTTCCTCATAGGGGAGTTGTTCCATTCCCTTTATCATTTTGGTAGCCCTTCTCTGTACCTTCTCCATCGCAACTATATCTTTTTTGAGATGCGGCGACCAGAATTGTACACAGTATTCAAGGTGCGGTCTCACCATGGAGCGATACAGAGGCATTATGACATTTTCCGTTTTATTCACCATTCCCTTTCTAATAATTCCCAACATTCTGTTTGCTTTTTTGACTGCCGCAGCACACTGAACCGACGATTTCAATGTGTTATCCACTATGACACCTAGATCTCTTTCTTGGGTTGTAGCACCTAATATGGAACCCAACATTGTGTAATTATAGCATGGGTTATTTTTCCCTATATGCATCACCTTGCACTTATCCACATTAAATTTCATCTGCCATCTGGATGCCCAATTTTCCAGTCTCACAAGGTCTTCCTACAATTTATCACAATCTGCTTGTGATTTAACTACTCTGAACAATTTTGTATCATCTGCAAATTTGATTATCTCACTCGTCGTATTTCTTTCCAGATCATTTATAAATATATTGAAAAGTACGGGTCCCAATACAGATCCCTGAGGCACTCCACTGTCCACTCCCTTCCACTGAGAAAATTGTCCATTTAATCCTACTCTCTGTTTCCTGTCTTTTAGCCAGTTTGCAATCCATGAAAGGACATCACCACCTATCCCATGACTTTTTACTTTTCCTAGAAGCCTCTCATGAGGAACTTTGTCAAACGCCTTCTGAAAATCCAAGTATACTATATCTACTGGTTCACCTTTATCCACATGTTTATTAACTCCTTCAAAAAAGTGAAGCAGATTTGTGAGGCAAGACTTGCCCTGGGTAAAGCCATGCTGACTTTGTTCCATTAAACCATGTCTTTCTATATGTTCTGTGATTTTGATGTTTAGAACACTTTCCACTATTTTTCCTGCCACTGAAGTCAGGCTAACCGTTCTGTAGTTTCCCGGATCGCCTCGAAGCCCTTTTTAAATATTGGGGTTACATTTGCTATCCTCCAGTCTTCAGGTACAATGGATGATTTTAATGATAAGTTACAAATTTTTACTAATAGGTCTGAAATTTCATTTTTTAGTTCCTTCAGAACTCTGGGGTGTATACCATCCGGTCCGGGTGATTTACTACTCTTCAGTTTGTCAATCAGGCCTACCACATCTTCTAGGTTCACAGTGATTTGATTCAGTCCATCTGAATCATTACCCATGAAAACCTTCTCCATTACAGGTACCTCCCCAACATCCTCTTCAGTAAACACCGAAGCAATGAAATCATTTAATCTTTCCGCGATGGCCTTATCTTCTCTAAGTGCCCCTTTAACCCCTCGATCATCTAAAGGACCAACTGACTCCCTCACAGGCTTTCTGCTTCGGATATATTTAAAAAAGTTTTTACTGTGAGTTTTTGCCTCTACAGCCAACTTCTTTTCAAATTGTCTCTTAGCCTGTCTTATCAATGTCTTACATTTAACTTGCCAACGTTTATGCTTTATCCTATTTTCTTCTGTTGGATCCTTCTTCCAATTTTTGAATGAAGATCTTTTGGCTAAAATACGTACAGCCATTATTATGGAGCGCAGAGTTTCCATACAGGTGTCGGTTGACACTCTTGAGGTCAAGGATGGGGCGAAAGGAACCCTCCTTGGGTAAAGTGAAATAGATGGAATAACATCCCGTATTTTCTTGGGACTCAGGTACTGGAATTATAGCCCTCAATTTGAGGGCCTTTATCAAGGTAGACTCCACTGCCTGCTTCTTGTGCTGGCAAGGATACATCATGAACATGTCCCAAGGAGTGCTGTGAAACTCCAGTGTGTATCCTTCTCAAATGACATCCAGTACCTATTTGTCTGACGTGATCTCGACCCACAGCTGGTAGAAGAGGGATAGTCTACCTTCTATCTCCTCGTTCCTTGGATGGGTCAGCAAAACGTCATTGTGGAGTTTGAGTCGAACCTGAACCCAAACCTGCCCCTCTCTTAGGCTGTTGGCCCCAAAAGGACTGAGACCTCCCTGAGGATCGAGGCCTCTGAAATGCCAAGTTTCTGTAGGGTCGATAGCGTTGGGTGCCCCTGTATCGACCCCTCATAGGTGAAGAGCGCTGTGACTGCTTTCTCTTATCTTCTGGTAGCTGGGGGACTGGAGATTCACCCTACTTACTGGCCAGCTTTTCCGATTCGCTTCTGAAGAGGAGTGATCCCTTAAAGGGCATTTTTATGAGGTTTGCCTTAGAGGTCATGTTTGCTGACCAATTTTACAGCCATAGCTGCCTTCTGGCCACAATCAGAGGCCACTCCTCTGGCCAGGATACGAACTAGGTCAGAGCCCGCGTCAGCTAAAAAGGTGGTGGCAGGTTCCATTGCTTCTCTGGAATATACCCGAGTCATGCACTTCTCCAGAGAGGAGCAGGTAAGAGCGAGCCACCAGGGCACAGCAGGAAGCAATCTGCAAGGTCATTGCTGTTGCATCAAAGGCTTGCTTAAGGATGGACTCCATCCGCCTATCATGCGCATCCTTTAAGGCCGTTCCTCCCTCCACAGAGATAGTTGTTCGTTTGGAAACAGCGCAGACCAGCGCATCAACTTTATGGAAGCGCAGGAGTTCTCTCGCTGCCGGATCCAGTGGGTATAGAGCTTCTAATGCTCGACCATCTTTATTTATTTATTTATTTAGCATTTTTCTATACCGACCTTCATGGTTAAATACCATATCAGATCGGTTTACATCGAACGGGGAATAGAGAACTGTAACAAACGGAACAGCAATTTATAATCAGAAGGAGAACAAAGTTACATTAAACAAGGACTATAAACTTGGAAGCTTTACAGCTGGAAAAAATAAAGGCCTGAGTAGGGCAATAACTTAAACACAAGAAGTCATAATGGAATCCGGGCTAGGGCAGGTTAGATTATTAGTGAAGGTACTAAAATATGAAGTTAATTGAGGAGTAGCATGGTTCCATAGCTCGTGAACAGGTTGATCGTCTATTGTGTATCTGAAGGATCCGGGAACGCTTGTCGGAACAGCCAAGTCTTAAGTTTTTTCTTAAATGTTAGTAGGCATGGTTCCAACCTGAGGTCAGCGGGGAGGTTGTTCCAGATGGCTGGACCTGCTATTGAAAAAGCTCGGACCCTGGTCGAGATGAGGCGAGTGGCTTTGGTTGGAGGGGCTTGTAGCGCTCCTTTGTAGATTTCTCTAATCGGTCTGTTGGAAGTATGGAGTTTGAGAGGAATTTCAAGGTCAAGGTGAAGATGGTAACGGATGGACTTGTGTATCAGGGTGAGTGATTTGTGAAGGACTCTGTGGCAGACTGGTAACCAGTGTAAGTTTCGGAGAGTGGGAGTAATATGTTCTCTCCGGTTGGTCTTTAAAACTCACTTCAGGGGCATCCCATTCCAGGTCAATCAACTCCTGGATGGCTTCTAGCACTGGAAGATAGCAAGAGGCTTTCCGTAGAGACACCAGAATGGGATTCTTCTTAGGTTCAGTCATGGGGTCTGCCCCAGGAACTCCCAGAGTCTGAAGACTCTGGGAAACCAGGACCGGCAATTCGTCTCTACGGAAAAAAACGTAACATGGTTCGATATGGTTCTAAACCTGGAAGGATTTCTCCATCCTCCAAGGAATCTGAATCCCCTTCTTCGCCCGTGCTCTCCGAGTCCATGCCAGGGACATCCTTGGTGAGGTGAGGCATGTCCCGAGGTCTGCCGATATGGATGGGAGAGGGAGGCCTAACCGGCTGTGATTCCATCCGGACAGGGGCAAGAGAAGCAGATTGCACCCGCATGCAGGCTTGAAGGCCTTGAAAAGGTAGCACCCCAAAAGAAGGCCACCGGGTCCATACCTAGCTCAGGGGGAACTGGGGTAGGTGCCATTGAATTTCCCTCTCCTATGGAAGACCCAGCCCCGGGATTATTCATATCCAGGGTGCTTCCGGTTAAGGCTGTGGCTGACCCATCCTACAAATGTGAAGAACCAGGCTTGGTAAAATCTGGGGAGGTCAACTCTTCCTGGGCCTCTTCATAGTGCTAACATAAGAAAGAATCCATGTCAGACTGAGTAACCCTAGTAAGGCAAGCAGCGCAGAGAGAATGGTGCTTATGTTTCTTTGCTGCCGGAACCATTAGAGACGGCAGTTGTGAATTCAGCCTGCTCGCGCTTGAAGACTTTGTGTGCAACTAAGCGGGCTGTGGTGAGGCACACGCAAAGCTCGAGCACTCGGAAATTCTGCTCCTTACTTGTTGTCTGCGCAAAGTTGTGCTTGTAAGAGTGCACACAAAGTTGTGCGCATACCGACACTGTATGGAAAGCAATGCACGACTCACAAAACGGCGCCGATGTGGCCTACCACACAGTGTGCAGACTAAGCCTGAAGCTCACTGGGAGGCCTCTCAACCCACTCAGATGCTCACTTCCTTTTGCAGCAATGGAACGGGAATGTCGGTACGGCAGGCCGAGCAAGGAGATCAGAGGAAGTCTTACCGAAACCCCTCCAATGTCTCTGAATGGGAACGCTTTTTTTTTTTTTTTTTTTTTTACTTACCTGGGCTCAGCGCTTACCAGCTGAGTACAGAGATGGTCTCCAGCTGTGGGGGGAGAGGGCTTTGGCCATCACCACCGCACTTGGCTTCCTACACCCACTGCCTTTCAGCTGCTTCAGCAGCAAAGTCCACGCCGGGAACCGGCTACCGGACCAAGCACACATCTGAGGGATCTCGGAAATCGCCTCAGGAATGGAGAGCGGAGCTCAATCTTTCTCCAATTTAACAGTATCATTTCCTCTTCTAAAGAGTACTTCGATCCCGATAGGGAAAACACATTCACATCTGCTAGGAGACAGAGAGATACTGAAGGGCTGATATCACTGCAGGGGTGTATCTAAGATGACATCAGCTTTGAAACCTGACTCAGTCTCCATCTGCTAGCAGGAGAGCATATAACCCATTGGTCCTGAGTCCATCTGGCTACACGCTACAAAATTTCTAAATTTTATAAGATTCTAAAGGGGAACTGAAAATGTCTGGGGGAAAGATTTAGGGGTACTCTGAAATTTCAGGATTGTGAAGAGATTTCGAAAAATTCGATGGAAACATCCCTCTCAGCTTAATTGACAAAATCACTGTATTTTATAGCCCATAGAGACTCTTCACACCATGAAACGTGTTTAAAATAAGGGCAGTAATAAATGCTGGTTCTGTGAAATGGAATTGGGAACATTTCCACACATGCTGTTTTACTGAAACATTTATAATTTCTAGGTATTTGGTTACATATTAAAAATATATTGCATATAAGCAGTGATATTTTCTTTAAGATTGTTATAGGAGGGATAGGAGGCGATGTCCTTTCGTGGATTACAAACTGGTTAAAAGACAGGAAACAGAGAGTAGGATTAAATGGTCAGTTTTCTCAGTGGAAAAGGGTAAACAGTGGAGTGCCTCAGGGATCTGTACTTGGACCGGTGCTTTTCAATATATATATAAATGATCTGGAAAGGAATACGACAAGTGAGGTTATCAAATTTGTGGACGATACAAAATTATTCAAAGTAGTTAAATCACAAGCGGATTGTGATACATTACAGGAGGACCTTGCAAGACTGGAAGATTGGGCATCCAAATGGCAGATGAAATTTAATGTGGATAAGTGCAAGGTGTTGCATATATGGAAAAATAACCGTTGCTGTAGTTACACGATGTTAGGTTCCATATTAGGAGCTACCACCCAGGAAAAAGATCTAGGCATCATAGTGGATAATACTTTAAAATCATCGGCTCAGCAGTCAAAAAAGCAAACAGAATGTTAGGAATTATTAGGAAGGGAATGGTTAATAGAAGGGAAAATGTCATAATGCCTCTATATCGCTCCATGGTGAGACCACACCTTGAATACTGTGTACAATTCTGGTCGCCGCATCTCAAAAAAGGTATAGTTGCGATGGAGAAGGTACAGAGAAGGGCAAACAAAATGATAAAGGGGATGGAACAGCTCCCCTATGAGGAAAGGCTGAAGAGGTTAGGGGGATATGATAGAGGTCTTTAAGATCATGAGAAGTCTTGAATGAGTAGATGTGACTCGGTTATTTACACTTTCGAATAATAGGAGGACTAGGGGGCATTCCATGAAGTTAGCAAGTCCCACATTTAAGACTAATCGGAGAAAATTCTTTTTCACTCAACGCACAATAAAGCTCTGGAATTTGTTGCCAGAGGATGTGGTTAGTGCAGTTAGTGTAGCTGGTTTTAAAAAAGGTTTGGATAAGTTCTTGGAGGAGAAGTCCATTAATGGATATTAATCAAGTTTACTTAGGGAATAGCCACTGCTATTAATTGCATCAGTAGTGTTTGGGTAATTGCCAGGTTCTTGTGTGCTCGTTTGGCCTCTGTTGGAAACAGGATGCTGGGCTTGATGGACCCTTGGTCCGACCCAGCATGGCAATTTCTTATGTTCTTATGTTATATGGAAGTCCACTGTCATAACACATCACAACCAATGAAAAATTATTGGACATTCTTCTATCATTAACACTAAAGATAATTCTTAGTAACTGGAAACAAGGTGATCTTTATACTGATCAAGAATAGTGTAATTTGGAATGTGTAACATAAGTAAAAGGTATGGTGGTGGAAGGTAAACGTAAGAGTTACACACTATGTCAATGTATGGAGCTACATGAACTAGTTCATGTTCAATACTCTGAATTCAGACCGTAGTTTCTGTAGGTAGGTTTAGAATCATTAGCTTTTAGTTGATTAACTATGACAATCAATTGTGTTTCTTTTTGTACTTGAATTGTCATTGCTTTCTTTTTCTGAAAATGACATTTCAAAATTTACTTTAAAATATTAAGAAAATGTAAACTTAAAAAAAAAAAGAAATGAAGTCTACAATAGTAAGGATTTCAAAAACATATCTTTTTAAAGACGCGTTTAAAAACAAAGAATAAGAAGCAAGGTATTTTTCTCTCTCCTTCTCAGTTGATATAACTATTTTATTTCTGTCTTTCTGTTTTATTAAGATAGATTTATTAATTTATATAGATATAAAATGTTATTTATATTGATATAAATAATAATACTGATTGTATTTTTGCTCTAACTGTATTTTATTTTTATTTTATTTCTTCAATCTTAAAAATATCTTAAATCTTAAAAAATTTGACTTTATTTTATTTTTGATTTGTTAAATTAGAATTATTTGTAAACCATTTTGATCAAACTCCATTTGCTATGACGGCATATAAGAAGTTTTAAATAAATAAATAAAATACACAGGAGCATGAGGAAGAGTTGGTAGCCACAGGAACAAGCAGCAGAGTGCTTTCACCACCTCTGCTTTAATTCTACGGCTGACTGTTTTTCTTGAGTCCTGCTGCCCCTGTACTTATGGTGTTTGCTCTGCTACTATGTCCAATTGTCACTGGAGAGAAAGCAAGACAGGCGACACGGAGGGCTGAGAAATAGCAAACAGAGATGTGGGCTAGGAAAGAGAACAAGCTGGAGTGATAAGGGGCTGAGAGGCGAGGAGAGCAAGAAAAGTGATGTAGGAGGGGGAAATTACTAACGTAATATGAAAGACTAATAAGTAGTGAAACGGGGGATGGAGGGCTGGCACTTATATGGTGAAGGGGTTACAGAAGAGGAAGAGAACTTGGAGGCACAGACAGAAGAGGTAGGAAGAAGGGGAGAAATAGGGCTGGGAAGTGCAGGGGAAGAGCCAAGAAAAGGAAACTTGAGGGCTGGGAGTGTAGAGGGAAGTGTAAGAAAGGGAGAAGAGGAGGGAGAGCCGAGAGCAGCTGAAGAGGAGATGGAGGACTCGGGAAGATACAGGATGAAGTGGAGGGGGGAAATGGAGATGAAAGGTGAGACATGGGAGGGAGAAAGGAAGACTAGAGGAAAATCTATAATGTAGGGAAAGAGATGGAGAAGAAAGATGAATGTTGAGATTACTACCTGATAATCTCCTTTTCCTTAGTGTAGACAGATGGACTCAGAACGAATGGGATAGTATCCGCGTGTAGCAGTTGGAGACGGATCTGACGTCAGCACGGGGTATATATATCCCCACAGGAAGCGTAGCAACTCAGTAATCTTCCTTGCAAAAGCTGTTATGGATCTGTGTACTGACGCTCAGTGAAAAGTGAAACAGGATTCCCCTGACCGATTGATAGTAGCTGGAGACCGCCAGCATTCACAACCGGAAGGCGTTGACACCTGGTAGAGTGTACGCTCTTATGGAAATAGATGACATGGCTTACCTTGAATCGGTGAAACCCATGTACACAGGCAACTGGGCGGGATGCTGAGTCCATCTGTCTACACTAAGGAAAAGGAGATTATCAGGTAGTAATCTCAACATTTCCTGGCGTGTAGCCAGATGGACTCAGAACGAATGGGATGTACAAAAGCTTTACTCCCAGCCTGGGCGGGAGGCTGCCTGAGGACCATGTAGTACCGCCCTGCAAATGCTGAGTCCTCCCTAGCCTGGACATCCAGACGGTAGAACCTGGAAAAGGTATGGAGGGAGGACCATGTCGCCGCTTTACATATTTCTGCAGGTGACAGCATCCTGGATTCCGCCCAGGATGCCGCTTGTGCTCTGGTAGAATGAGCCTTGACCTGTAGAGGCGGAGACTTCCCAGCCTCTACGTAAGCTGCTCTGATAACTTCTTTAATCCAGCGGGCGATGGTGGGCTGCGAGGCCGCTTCACCTTGCTTCCTCCCGCTGTGCAGGACGAACAGATGGTCCGTCTTTCGTAGTTCTTGTGTCACTTCCAGATATCTGGGCAGCAATCTGCCAATGTCGAGATGGCGTAATAAACGCCCTTCTTCAGATTTCTTCAAACCCGCCGTGGTAGGCAAGGATATGGCTTGGTTAAGATGAAACTGTGAAACCACTTTAGGTAGAAAGGAGGGAACCGTACGAAGATGGATAGCCTCAGGAGTGATTCTGAGAAAGGGATCACGGCAGGACAGTGCTTGTAGCTCTGAGATGTGGCGTGCCGAACATACCGCCAATAGGAACACCATCTTCAAGGTTAGAGAACGGAGAGACAGTCCCCGAAGGGATCTGAAGGTGGATCCCGCGAGGAAATCCAAAACAAGATTGAGGTTCCATAAGGGCACAGGCCACTTTAGTGGCGGACGAATATGCTTGACTCCTTGCAGGAAGCGAGAAACATCTGGGTGCTTGGCGATGGCCTTGCCATCCCTCCTGGGACCATAGCAAGACAGCGCAGCCAGCTGAACTTTGATGGAGCTGAGGGAGAGACCCTTCTGAAGTCCATCCTGCAGGAAATACAACACAATAGGGATTGTGGTCGCATGTGGATTGGTGCCGTGAGTGTCAAATACCGTGTGATTGGTGCCTCAAATACTCTCCAGATCCTTACATAGGTGAGGGACGTGGAAAACTTACGAGCTCGGAGGAGTGTATCAATCACGGGCTCCGAGTAACCTCTTTTCTTCAGTCTAGCCCTCTCAATGGCCAGACCGTAAGAGAGAATTGAGCTGGATCCTCGTGGAGGATGGGCCCTTGACGTAGAAGGTCCCGGAGAGGAGGCAGGGGAAGAGGCTCCCCTGCCAGTAGTCTTCTCATGTCTGCGTACCAGGATCTTCTTGGCCAGTCTGGTGCCACTAGAAGAACTAGGCCCTGGTGTTTCTGAATCTTGTGGATGATGGCCCCCAGCAGAGGCCACGGAGGAAAGGCGTATAGCAGAGTCCCTGGAGGCCACGGCTGGACCAGGGCATCGACTCCGTGTAAGAACGGGTCGCGCTTGCGGCTGAAGTATCTGGGTACTTGAGCATTGGACTTGTCCGCCAGTAAATCCATGTCAGGAATCCCCCAGTGATCCACAATCATCTGGAAGGCTGTGGGTGACAGCTGCCACTCTCCCGGATTTAGGCTTTCTCTGCTGAGGAAGTCTGCTGTGGTATTGTCCTTCCCGGCAATGTGGACGGCGGAGATGTCCTGAAGATTCGCCTCTGCCCAAGCCATCAGTGGGGCAATCTCCAGAGATACTTGTCGGCTTCTGGTTTTGCCCTGATGGTTGATGTAGCCCACCGTGGTGGCATTGTCGGACATCACTGACTGCTCTGTTCTTCAGTCTGTGAGCAAATCGAAGGCATGCCAATCGGACTGCCCGGGCCTCTAGACGGTTGATGTTCCACCGCCCTTGTGCGGTGAGTTCTTCGCAGTGTGCTCCCCAGCCGCTCAGGCTGGCATCTGTGGTGAGCAAAGTCCACATGGGTGAAGACATCTTCGACCCCCTGCTCATGTGGTTGGACTGCAACCACCACCGCAACTGGGTCCGCACTCTGGCTGGCAGATGCAGGTGCGTGGAATAGTTCCGTAGACAGGGGCTCCAGCGAGAGAGCAGGGAGTGTTGTAGAGGTCTCATATGGGCCCTCGCCCAAGGCACCACTTCCAGGGTGGATGCCATGAGACCAAGAACCTGCAGATAATCCCAGGCTATGGGCCGACTGGCTCCCATCAAATACTGGATATGCTGCTGAAGTTTCAACTGTCTCTTGGAAGTGAGACTCACTGTGTCCGCCCGGGTGTCGAACTGTACTCCCAGGTATTCCAGAGACTGGGAAGGCTGTAGGCAGCTCTTGCTGAGGTTGATTACCCAGCCCAAGCTTTCCAGAAGGGCGATCACTCTGTCGGTTGTCCGAAGGCTCTCCTCTCGAGATTTCGCCCTGATCAGCCAGTCGTCTAAGTAGGGATGGACCAGAATTCCTTCCCGCCTGAGTGCCGCTGCTACCACTACGACCACCTTGGTGAATGTCCGTGGTGATGTGGACAACCCGAAGGGCAGAGCCCGAAACTGGAAGTGGCGGCCTTGAACCTTGAAGCGTAGGTAGCGCTGATGATCCGGATGGATCGGGATATGAAGGTATGCCTCTGACAGGTCTAACGCCGTGAGGAATTCTCCTGGCTGTACTGCAGCCTTGACGGAGCGCAGAGTCTCCATGCGAAACCTCGGTACCCGTAAGTAGCGATTGACTGACTTGAGGTCCAGCACAGGCCGAAAGGTGCCCCCTTTCTTGGGTACCATGAAATAAATGGAATAGTGTCCAGAATTCACTTCCCAGGCAGGTACTGGGATGATGGCTTTCAAGGACAGGAGCCTCGCCAGGGTAGCTTCCAATGCTGCCTTCTTGTACATGGGACATGAAGATTCCACAAACTTGTCCGGAGGGAGATGATGAAAGTCCAGATAATATCCCTCCCGGATAATGGCGAGGACCCACTGATCCAACGCGATCTCGACCCATCTGGGGTAGAAGAGGGTTAACCTGCCCCCTATGGCTCCGTCCCCCAGATGAATCGGCGGATTCTCATTGTGAGGCGCGGCCGGAACCGAGCCCGGGCCTGCTCCCCTCTTGCGCTGCTTGGTCCGAAAGGACTGATTCCTGGCCTGAGGACGTGGTGCCTGGTAGCGACCCCTGTAAGGAACAAAGCGCTGTGAACTCCTGCCCCTGGAGGGCCTTGGAAAGGCGCGCTGGCCACTTCTGAACCGATCTTCCGGCAGTCTAGGCACTGGAGAGGCACCCCATGTACTGGCCAGTTTATCAAGGTCGCTGCCAAATAGGAAAGAGCCCTTAAAGGGCAATCTGGCGAGGCGTGTCTTTGAAGGCGCATCAGCTGACCATCTCCAGATCCAGAGCTGCCTCCTGGCGGCTACAGAGGATGAAATCCCTTTAGCTGTCGTCCGGACCAGGTCTGATGCAGCATCTGTGAGGAACGAAAGAGCTGACTCCATGTCAGCTGCTGGAGCGTTGTTCCTAACCTGTGACAAGCAGGCACGCGTCACCACTGTGCAGCAGGTCGCGATCCGCAAAGATAGAGCTGCCACCTCAAAGGTCTGTTTCAGAATGGCGTCCAGTCGCCGGTCATGAGGCTCCTTGAGGGCCGTCCCCCCTTCAACTGGAATGGTAGTACGCTTGACCACAGCGCAAATCAAGGCGTCCACCTGAGGGCACGCCAGCAGGTCCTGGATAGCCGGTGCCAATGGGTACATGCTCGTCAGGGCCCAGCCCCCTTTGAAGGAAGCCGCTGGTGCCGCCCATTCTAAATCTATCAGTTGTTGAGCTGCTTGCAAGAATGGAAAATGGCGGGCTGTAGGACGAAGCCCTTCCAGCAGGGGGTTCTGCGCAGAGGGCACCGTAGCGCTGGGACCTGTAATATCCAACTCCGCCAGACACTGAGACACCAGGTCAGAGAGATCCTCCTTGGGGAAGAACAGTCTCATGGTTCTATATGGCTCAATCCCTGGGGGAAGGTCCCCCTCGTCCGGGAGTTCGGACTCATCCGGTGAAACCTCCTGGTCCGATTGATCTGGACTGTCCAGCGGTGGGAGGTCCCACTCACGATAAGGGCGTGAGGGTCCAGGAACAGGATCCGTAGGAGCCGCCACCGCAGTCGCAGCCGCCGCAGTCGCAGCCACCGCAGGAACAACAGGAACAGCAGGAACCGCAGGGCCCGGACGGGAAGCCGTTTGCATCTGTACAAAGGCATGAATCCCCTTAAAGAGATCCACCCAGGAAATGGAAGCAACCTCTAATCGCTGGGGTACAAGATCCCCCGGGATTCCTTATTGGTCGAGACTGCCCGCTAAATCCGGGGTAGCCCCTGGGGAACTGTCAGCAAACCGTGGCTGAGACTGGGCCTGGCTCGAGGGTCCCACGGCCTCCTCACATTGGGCACATAGGGAGTCTGGCTCTTCACTGTGCGTGGCTCTAAGCTGGCATGCAGAGCAGAGGCCAAGGGCTTTAATGCCTGATGCAGGCGGCGCCGCCGCTGAAGACGCTGATGCGTTCTGTTCCATTGAAAGAGAAGCAGCTCCAATAGGCGCTTAATACAACGGGCGCACAATAAGAATAATATGCGGCAGCAATAGGCGCTTAATACAACAGGCGCACAATAAGAATAATATGCGGCAGCAATATGCGCTTAGTACAATAGGCGCATAAAAATAATAATAGGTGCTCAGCACTAGGCGGCCTTGAAAACAGCACAATTGTATGCAATATGCTCTCAGCAATATGCCGCCAACAATACATGCTTAAAGGCTTTCAATAAGCGCTCAGCAATAAGCGATTAGCAATATACGCTCAATGGCATTCAATAGGCTCTCAGCAATAAGCGTTTAGCAATATACGCTCAATGGCATTCAATAGGCTCTCAGCAATAGGCGGTCAGCAATACACGCTCAGTGGTATACAATATGCTCTTAGCAATATGCGGTTAGCAATACACGCTCAATGGCATTCCATAGGCTTTCAGCAATAAGCGTTTAGCAATATACGCTCAATGGCATGCAATATGCTCTCAGCAATAGGCGGTTAGCAATATACGCTCAGTGGCATTCAATACGCTTTCATCAACAGGCGGGTAGTAATACACAGCAATAAGTCAATATACGCACAAGGAGGAATAGAGCCGCGCCTATTACGGGCGCTCAATACCTGAACAAGGCCCCAAAATGGCGTCCTCCACGGCGTGCCACGCCGCCGATCCTCTGCTCCTCGGAGACCAGAAATAAAAGATGTACGCCTTACCTGATCCTCGGCGCTTCCTGGCTGGAACCCGGGCGGTCTCCGGCTGCGGGGGGAGAGGGCAAGTACCTTCACCGCCGCGTTTGAGGATATGCACCCGCTGCCTCGTCCACGCCGGGACCGAGGCGTGGACGAGGCTGTGTCCCTGCCGCGATTCGGCCACCGGACCGAAGACTTACACCTCCGGGGTGATCACGGAAATCACCCCGGGAAACTCTACTGGGGGAGGGACCTTAGGGTATCACCGCAGGAGTGCGGGGCTCGATGCTATAGAAGTTTTAGTAAATAGAAAAAGAAAAGTAGATTTGGAAAACACGCTCAGCTAGCGTGCAGGCTCTCCAAACTGCTTTGGAGACGGAAATTACTGAGTTGCTACGCTTCCTGTGGGGATAAATATACCCCGTGCTGACGTCAGATCCGTCTCCAACTGCTAGCATGCGGATACTATCCCATTCGTTCTGAGTCCATCTGGCTACATGCCAGGAAATAGAAATTAAAGATATCTAAGAGACAAGATGGAAAGATGAAGAAAGGAGAAGACAAGGATATAAGAAGAGAACATGAAAAGAAGAATCAAGAAATGAAGTCAGGAAACAAGATGAAAGCAGAGGAGAAGGGGAAAAAAAATCTTAAACAAAGGTAAAGAAAAAAACTTTAATTATAACATTTGCTGTAGCTGGGGTGTATATGAAACAACCTATTGAAAGGAATCATGAAAGGTTGAGAACTCCTTAAGACAAGCGACTGACATTACCATGGCTCTTGAAATGTACTTCTAAGATCAAGCCTGCCTAGCTATGACAAAAGGAGATGCAATCTGCTATCCAAGGTGTTACTGCACTCCTAGTCCTATCACAATCAAAAGAAACTAAACTTTTGCATGAACCTTCTATGGGTTTTAGTGTTCTCCGTGAAGAAGGTGACAGATCTTTTGCAATTCTGGGCCTTTCACCTTTATGGAAAAGTGGCATTGGAAAAAATGTTGGAAGCCTGACTGACTAAATGGAAATCCATATCACGTGAGGTATGAATGTAGGATGTTTGAGCAGCACTATTAGAATGAAATCCGTAAAAGGCTGGGTAAGTCACTATGGTCTGAAGTTCACAGACTTGAGCTAAAAGGTTGTATTTTTAGTGGTTGTCACTTCAATCAACAGGGGGCTGCATCAGCTGGGTAAGAACCATGCTGATGTTCCACAACACTGCAGGAGGCTTAATGAGAGGTTTCAATTGAAGCAATCCTGATTTTTGTATAGCCTTTAGTTGTCCAATTTATGTGGCTTCCTTCTCCATGCTGGTGATAAATGTCAACTGCATGGAAATGAACCCGAATAGAGCTGATTTTTGGGGTAGTTTCACGAACTATTATCCAATATTTTACCATCTTAACACTTAAAAGTTCACTTGATCACAAACATAAGAACATAAGAACTTGCCATGCTGGGTCAGACCAAGGGTCAATCAAGCCTAGCATCCTGTTTCCAACAGGGGCCAAAACCAGGCCACAAGAACCTGGCAATTACCCAAACACTAAGAAGAACCCATGCTACTGATGCAAGGGTCCATCAATAGCTAGTCCCTAGGTAAAATTGATTAATAGCCATTAATGGACTTCTCCTCCAAGAACTTATCCAAACCTTTTTTGAACCCAGCTACACTAACTGCACTAACCACATCCTCTGGCAACAAATTCCAGAGCTTTATTGTGCGTTGAGTGAAAAAGCAAAATTGCTTACCTTGTAATAGGTGTTATCCCAGGACAGCAGGATGTAGTCCTCACATATGGGTGACGTCACTGACGGAGCCCTATCGCGGGAAAAACTTCTGTCAAAGTTTCCAGAAACTTTTGACTGGCAGCCTGAGGCTACTGAGCATGCCCAGCATGCCATGATATTCTCTGCCACAGGGGTCTCACTCCGGTCTCGTATGTAGCAATAAGCTTTAGCAAAAAAAAAAAAAAAAATCTGAGACTCAACTCCGCGGGGTGGCGGGTGGGTTTCGTGAGGACTACATCCTGCTGTCCTGGGATAACACCTATTACAAGGTAAGCAATTTTGCTTTTATCCCAGGACAAGCAGGATGCTAGTCCTCACATATGGGTGATTAGCAAGCTAGAAGCTAGTCATTTTGTATTGAGGCAACAGTGAAGTATTGTTGTTGAAATGAGTCAGCTGAAGATCACGGCAGGTTGGTTGTAGAAGGAGTTGGGTTGAAACTGGAAACGAGTTCTTTAAGACAGATTGTCCATAGGCTGAATCTTGTCGCCTTGTTTGTCCAAACAGTAATGAGCTGCAAAGGTGTGAAGAGAACTCCATGTTGCTGCTTTACATATGTCAATGATTGGCGCTGAACGATAGTGTGCTACTGAAGTTGACATTGCTCTTACTGAGAGTGTGGCTTTACTCGCCCTTGGTGAGGAAGGCCTGCTTTTTCATAACAAAACTGTATGCAATCTGCTAGCCAATTGGATAGAGTATGTTTAACCACTGCTTTACCTGGTTTGTTTCGATCATAAGAAACAAAAAGTTGATTGGATTTCCTGTGGACTGCAGTGCGGCTTAAATAAAAGGATAGAGCACGTTTACAGTCCAAGGTATGTAAAGCCTGTTCTCCTCGGTGAGAATGGGGCCTTGGGAAGAATGTGGGTAAAACTATGGATTGGTTCAAGTAGAATTCCGTAACCAGCTTGGGAAGGAATTTTGGATGTGTGTGGAGAACCACCCTATTATGTAGGAATTTTGTGTAGGGTGCTTATGTTACAAGTGCTTGCAACTCACTAACCCTTCTAGCTGATGTAATGGCTATGAGGAAGACAGTCTTCCATGTGAGAAATTTAAGATCACAGGAATCTATGGGTTCGAAAAGAGAACGCATGAGTCTTGTTAATACCAAATTCAGGTCCCATTCTGTGACTAGTGGCCGAATTGGTGGTTTAAGTTGAGTTAAACCTCTCATAAACCTACTGACAAGAGGTTGTGTGGAGACTGGTGTATCTCCTATTTTGTTATGGTAAGCAGAGATTGCACTTAAATGTACTCTTACAGATGAAGTCTGGAGACCAGAGTCTGAAAGATGGTATAAGTATTCTAGTAGAGAAGTACTGGGGCAAGTGAAAGGATCAATATGTTTTACCTGCACCACAAAGTAAATCTTTTCCATTTGGAAGAATAATTCTTTCGTGTGGAAGGTTTACGTGAAGCTATAAGCACTTGGGATACATTGGTTGAAAGATTGAGTGGTTGTAAGATCAAGCTTTCAACAGCCATGCTGTCAGGGATAGGGATTGAAGGTTGGTATGGCGCAACCGACCCTGATCCTGAGTTATGAGAGTGGGAGCTGTTCCCAGGCGAATGGGATCCCTGACAGAGGTCTAGAAGTGTGGGAAACCATACTTGTCGAGGCCAATATGGGGCTATGAGTATCATGGTCCTCTTGTCCTGTTGTAGCTTCACTAGAGTTTTGGTTATGAGTGGTATCGGAGGATACGCATATAGTAGGCCTGAGTTCCAGGGGCGAGCAAAGGCGTCCTTGGCTGGCTGATTGTTCTGTGTGTGTAGAGAACAAAAAATTCGTCCACTTTGTGATTCAGATATGACGCAAAGAGGTCTATTGTTGGTTGTTCCCAACGTTGAAATATCCTGGTCACTACTGAGGGATCCAGGGACCATTCATGCGGTTGGAACTGATGACTGAGTCGATCCGCCACTACATTGTGAATTCCTGCCAGATAAGTGGCCCGAAGAAACATTGAGTGGTTCAGGGCCCAGCCCCATATCTGTGCAGCTTCTTGACAAAGGAGATAAGAGCCCGTACCTCCTTGTTTGTTGATGTACCACATGGCTACTGTAATAATTGTGATGGAGAAGGTACAGAGAAGGGCTACCAAAATGATAAGGGGAATGGAACAACTCTCCTATGAGGAAAGACTAAAGAGGTTAGGACTTTTCAACTTGGAGAAGAGATGACTGAGGGGGGATATGATTGAGGTGTTTAAAATCATGAGAGGTCTAGAACGGATAGATGTGAATCGGTTATTTACTCTTTCGGATAGTAGAAAGACTAGGGGGCACTCCAGCCCTGGTGATAGTGAGGCCTTGGGAAAAAGGCGGGTATGACTATAGAGTGATTCAAGTTAAAGTCGGTTACCACCTTTGGAAGGCATTTAGGGTGAGAATGGAGGACCACTCGGTTATGTAGGAACCTTGTATAGGGTGAGTATGTGGCAAGTGCTTGTAACTCATTAACCCTTCGAGCAGATGTAATGGCTACTAGGAAGAGAACTTTCCATGTAAGAAATTTAACATCGCAAGAGTGCAAAGGCTCAAACGGGGAGTGCATGAGCCTTGTAAGTACTACATTTAGGTCCCATTCAGTGACTGGTGGATGTAGAGGGGGCTTAAGTTGTAGTAGGCCCCTCATAAACCGGCTCACAAGGGGTTGCGCTGTTACCGGGGCATCCCCCACTCCTTTGTGGTATGCTGAGATGGCACTCAGGTGTACCCTCACCGAGGAAGTCTGGAGACCAGAATCTGAAAAGTGCTAGATAGTCTAAAAGAAATGGAGTGGGGCAGGAAAAAGGGTCGATATATTTTTGTGCACCATATGGTAAATCTATTCCACTTAGAATGAAAGGATTTTCGTATAGAAGGCTTTCGTGAAACTACAAACACTTGAGTGACATCAGTTGAAAGGTTAAGCGGTTGCAGGATCAAGCTTTCAACATCCAGGCTGTGAGGGATAGGGTCTGAAGGTCCGGATGGCGTAACATGCTGTGGTTCTGAGTTATGAGAATGGGTGCTGTGCCCAGGCGAATGGGTTCTCTGATCGAGAGGTCAAGAAGCATGGGAAACCACACTTGTCGAGGCCAATATGGGGCTATGAGTATCATTGACCCTGTATCCTGTTGTTGTTTCACAAGAGTTTTGGCTGTCAGCTGTATCGGGTGATATGCATACAGGAGGCCTGTGTTCCAGGGGCGAGCGAAGGTGTCCATGGCTAATGTGTTTTGTTGCCTGTGCATGGAGCAGAATCTGTACATTTTGTGATTCAGTTTGGATGCAAAGAGGTCGATTGTTGGTTGACCCCAATGCTGGAAGATTCTCCTTGTTACCACAGGATCCAGAGACCACTCGTGGGGATAGAACTGTTGACTGAGGAGATCTGCTACTATGTACTGTATGACTGCTAGATAAGTGGCTCGTAGATGCATGGAGTGTGCAAGGGCCCAGGCCCAGATCTGCGCAGCCTCTTGGCAGAGAAGATAAGAGCCTGTGCTGCCCTGTTTGTTCAAGTACCACAGTGCAACTGTGTTGTCTGTTTGTATGAGAACAGTCTTGTGTGAAAGGCAGTCCCTTGAACGCATAGAGAGCATAACGTATGGCTCGAAGTTCTAGGAAGTTGATTTGATACTTTGCTTCGAGTTGTGTCCAAGTACCTTGAGTTTGAAGGTTGTTCACGTGAGCTCCCTAACCCAAATTGGATGCATCCATGGTTAAGGTTACTTGAGGAACTGGTTGCTGGAAGTGTAGACCTGTTAGCAAGTTGGCTTTGATTGTCCACCAGAGAAGTGATAGACGTAGGTGGTGGGTTACATGAATCTGGGATGAAAGCGGTTGAGTGGCTTGGAGCTACTGAGATTTCAAAGTCCACTGACAAGTTCACATGGCCAGCCCGGCCATAGGAGTGATGTGGACCGTGGAAGCCATGTGGCCCAGCAACGTTAGGAATCGATGGGCTGAGGCTGTTTTCTTTGTACGCAGAGACATAGCTAGCTTGGAGAGTGTGTCTGCGCAGTCGTTTAGTAGGAAGGCCTTTGCGACTGTGGAGTCCAGATCTGCTCCGATGAAAGTAAGGAGGTGAGATGGAGTCAGGTGGGATTTTTTGGTAGTTGATGAGAAATCCCAACGAGTGTAGTAGATTGATAGTGAGCTCGAGAGCGTTGAGAGCTCCTTGCTTGGATTGGCTTTTGATGAGCCAGTCGTCCAAGGAAACACGTGTATGCTGTTCTTGCGTAGATGGGCCGCAGTGACTGCTAGGCACTTTGTAAATATACAGGGTGCCGAGGCAAGTCTGAAAGGCAGAACTTGGTACTGAAAATGTTGATGTCCCACTATAAAACGCAGGTATTTGCGGTGATGTGGGGATATTGGAAATGTGAGCATACGCGTCCTGAAGATCCAGAGAACAGAGCCAATCTCCTTTTTGCAGAAGAGGAAGCATGGTGCCCAGGGACACCATCCTGAAATTTTCTTTCTGGAGAAATTTGTTGAGATTGCGGAGGTCTAGGATGGGGCAGAGGCCGCCTGATTTCTTTGGAATGAGAAAATAGCAGGAGTAGAATCCTCTGCCCTGCTGTGCCTGGGGAACGGTTTCCACAGCCCTGGCGCTCAGAAGGGTGAAGAGTTCTGACTCTAGAAGGTGTCTGATCTTTTCGGATCCACAGCGGATTGGGTGGTGAATCCGAGGGTGGTACCGTGAGGAAGTTTAGATGGTATCCTTGGGTTATAATGGATATGACCCATTGGTCTGTGGTAATGCTGAGCCAGTTGGTTATGAAGTGGTGAAGCTGACCTCCTACCGGCAAGTCTGGTTTTGGATTTGTGGAGTGGCTGCTGTTCTCTGGATAGATTTTAAAATCCAGAGGCTTGGCCTGCTTGCACAGCTGGCTGAGGTCTGGGTGGCTTGGGTTGTCATGGATGTCCTTTCTGAGGTGTTTTGGATGGTCTCACGCGAGACGTAGGTGGATAGTACCTGCGTGAGCGATAAAACGGTCTTCTAGAGTCCCTTCTTGCGGTTCTTCTTGCAGAGGAGGGAGCCTCCGTAGTAACTGTGGACAGCTGACGCAGGGTCTCATGATGGTCTTTCAGTTGAGCCAGTGCATCCTGTATTTTGTCACAGAATAGATTTTCTCTGGTACACGGTAGATCAGCGAGCTTGTCTTAGACTTCAGCTTGCAGGTCAGATGCCTTAAGCCAGGCCCACCTTCTTGTGCTGATTCCTGTTGCTGATAATCAAGAAGCAGTCTCAAAGGAATCGTAAGCAGTCCTTACCTCATGTTTTCCTGCTTCAAGGCCTTTCTGAAGAATGATATTGAGACCTTCTTGTTGTTGTTGAAGCAGAGAGTCTGCTATCTCTTGGACCTGTTTCCACAGGTTCCTTTGGTATTGTGTCATGTATAATTGATAGGCCGCTATGCGTGACACTAGCATAGAGCCCTGAAAAACTTTTCAACCCAGAACGTCCAAGAAGTTTTGGTCCTTTCCAGGGGGTGCAGAAGAACGTGGATGCAGTCTTTTGGCTTTCTTCTGTGCAGATTCCACCACAACTGACTGGTGGGGTAGCTATGGTTTCTGAAACCCTGGAGCGTGTTGGACTAAATAAGTTGCATCTATCTTTCTGTTAACTGGTTGGACAGTGCAAGGGTGCTCCCATAGACAATGCTGGAGGTCCAGGAGTACTTTGTGGACGGGAATAGCCATAATTTCTTTGGGGGGATCCACAAATTGGAGGATTTCCAATGTCTTATGACGGGTGTCTTCCTCGGTGACCAGGTCAAAGGGAATTGTCTCTGACATTTCCTTTATAAAATTAGCAAAGGAGAGGTCCTCTGGGGGAGACAGTCTCCTTTCTTCTGGAGGAGATGGTTCTGAAAGTATGTCCTCCGTAGAAGTGTCGGTGTCAACCTCCTCCCACGGGTCATACGAGGTCTCTGGCTGAGATCTTAAGGGAGGAAAAAGACCTGGTTCTCCTGGACGTGTTGGCATCGATGGATCCCTCGATGGCTTCGATGGAGGATGTGGCGGCACCAATGGCATTGAGGGGAATCATGGGTGTCTCGATCCCGAGAGCCCTGGCGGGCCAGGAACCGGTTCCGGCATTGGTGGAAGCAGCACTGGAAGAGGACTGGAGTCCGTGGCTTCGTCTTCCGAGAACCCCGGAATGGGTATCAGGGGTTTCGGAGACTCAGTAGGTCGTTTCGGTATCGATGGCCCAGGCTGGGTCGGAAGGGCACCAATGAGTGTGTCCAGGTGGTCGAGTAGTGGTGTGAAGATCGATGGCTCCGATGTCGGTGCTGGTACTGGAGCCAGCATCGATGGAGAATGAATGCTCCGGAGGGCATCGAGGACCACCTGTTGGACAAGCATGTCCAGCTCCTCCCTGGAAACTGGCATAGGTAACACAGCTACAGGGGGAGGCAAGCTAGGCGCTACTGGAACCTCCACAGGAATCTGTGGGGGTTCAGTACCCGGCACCGATGTTGGTGGGGATCGCCTCAGTATCTCGGGTGACGAGGAGGTTGGAGACTCCTCTACCCATGTCCTCTTTGGCATTGGCTCGATAGCCATTGAAGCTGATGCGGTGTCTTTTCTGGCACCGGGAGTAGACTCATGCCGGTGCCGGTATTTCCCTCTGTGCTCGGCTCGGTCTTTCTCCAGCACCGAGGAAGAAGATGCCGATGCCCTAGATGTCGTCAATAATGGACGGTCACCACTGCCTTGCTGCTCCTGGCGAGGTTTGTCGATGCTCCTGCAGGTGATGACTGGCTGGATGTCGATGGAGTTAACTTTATTTTGAAAAGGGACTCCATCTTGTCCAGTCGTGCATGCCTGCCCTTCAGGGTCATTTGAGCACAGCTTGGGCATTGACAAACATTGTGTGTTGAGCCGAGGCACAACACAGAGACATCATGCGGGTCTGTAATTGACATTGTACGCGGATACTCCGGGCATTTTCTAAAGTCTGTAGCCATGTTGGAAAAAAGAGCCGTGAAAACGGTTGGTGGCCTGTAGGAACCGAGGGTAAGGTAGCCGGAACCGACCGAAAACGGTGGAAAGTACTCACCGAACGTCGAGGAAAACGATGTCGTGATGGGAGACCCCTATGAGGGAACTTTTTGTGAACAAAACTTCACGTTTTTCTGTGAGGAAAAATAGTGAGAAAATTCTCACAGAGCTCCTAACTGCGGGCAAACCGCAGTGCGGAAAAAAAGAGACCGAAGGGAGACCCCTGTGGCTGCAAGGATTATGGCATGCTGGGCATGCTCAGTGTGCCAGTCAAAAGTTCTAGAAACTTTGACAGAAAAGTTTTCCGTGATAGGGGTCTGTCTGCTGACATCACCCATATGTGAGGACTTCAATCCTGCTTGTCCTGGGAGAAAGCATCTGACCAGAATGAACCCAGAAGTGCTAGATGCCAGTGTAGCACAAAAACTATCCCAGACGGAAACAAGGGCCAAGGGTCAGGGAAGGATTTAATAGGGCGCTTGTAATGTGTTACAAGATTCATCCATACAGTGGCACAGCAAAGGCTACTGTGCTGTAGGGGTTCTCAATTCCCACCGGCGGAAGAGGAAGATGTAAGAAGTGAAGTTGGGAATGAGCAGGAGAGGAAGAGTGAGAGGAGAAACGAAAGAGGGGGGTGGAGGAAAAGAAATTGAAGTAAAGAACAAAAGCGTATGGGAGAGAGTTTGTACTACAACACACCACCCCTTCCATTCACCCACTCCTCATTCCACAGATAGTAGAGATCCAAGGAGTGTGGCAGAGTTGCCAGCTTCCTAGAAATATTACAGACAGTATCTGCCATACTTCTGGGAATCCTGCCCCCTCCCGCTTCCAACATTTTAAATCATCAAAAGGGCTATATTTCAAGAGGGAATCGCCCCTCCTACTCCTGCTCAGTCAAACTTCAAGGGGGGCCCTCCTCCAATTGGCTTTCAGTGATGTGAAATGTCATGAGTGACCCTCGCTGGAAAAGTTTGGGGACACACACTTTAAAGTGTTCAGAACTGCCCATAGCTCCAATAGGCTGATGGATGACCAGGGACCCGAATTCCCTGTCGGTTAGCTCCCTAGCTCATCTGTAGTTAAGCATTTGGTAAGATGGAATTTGGATGGGTTAACCCAAAATTAAATTAAAAATGGGAAAGCCACCAAGAAATGGAATCTAAGCTCCTCTATGATAGAGATGCATTCCTGGACTCCCTGAGTGGCTTGAAGGTTTATTGGACTCCTCTCTCATAGGGGGATGTGCCATGAAAGTTACATGAACTTTAACACCCAAGATTCTCAAAATGAACTCTGATTCAATCATCCTTTGGCCACTATATTGTTGGCTCTGCTGGCCTAGGGATAAGTCATGGCTTAAGCCATGACTAGCAGATCCCCTGTAAATTCTAATTGAGATCTTGGGCTCAGTTTGGATTTGGGGTGGTTGATGACTAACTAGTAACTATAGCAACCAGATGGTATTCTGCATAGATTCATCAGCTCCTGTCTGAGATTTGCTCTCAACTAACCAATCATCTAAATAAGGAAATATATAAAACCCCAGCTTGCTGAAAAATTCCACAACAAATGCAAGACATTTTGTGAATACCTATCACAGTCTGGTGCAATGACTGCAGCTTGTCAGATCCCTCAGTTGCCTGGATATGGTGCTTCAGGTTTATCCTCTTACCAATCAGAAGTAGTGTGTCTGTGTGTGTGTGTGTGTGTGTGTGTAGTATCCCACATACTGTTCCGTATATTTTGGTAGAGAGAATGAACTAGTATTGCCAACCAGGGTTCTGAAGAGGAAGAAGAGCCTTTGGTTCACCCTCAACTCAAAGGAAATGGCTTGGACAAAATCAGCGAAGAAAGGATCTTTAGATGGAGATCAGTTCCGGTCCTATGGCAGAAACATCCGTAAGAAGTCAGAAGAGCAATCCTCTGACAAATATCCAGGACTCCGACTAAGAAAAAAAAAATAGCTGAAAGGATATCTGAAACTACATTTATTCAGGTACCGAACTCCCCTGGGATCTAAAACTCAGTTCTTTGAGCTAAGAGTGGTTGAGGGGTAAGAGGCTTATTAAACTTCAGCTTGATATGGATGACACTGAATCTGTATTGGCAATGACAAGCTTAATGCCAAAAACAGGCTCACTCAAAAGTAACAAGAAGTGTCAAAGCTCTCAACATTGGGATCTCAACTTGTCTTGCCTGTTGAGCAAACACTTCCGTTCAACTTCACTGATAAGAATATCCAGAGCAGCCTTGTGGGCATCCTCCATGGCACTCTTGACATCACTGTCAAAAGCTCTGGAATAGACCTGAGGAGACCAGTACTGCACTGAGATTGGGAGGCAAAACTCACCTCCAGACACCTCCTGACTCAGATATGCAAAGAGAAACAATGTTTCTAATTCTCCAGAGGTTTCATACAGATTTTGGTTCTGTGGTCAAGTGCTCAGAGCACCAGTCTCGACTCAAAGGGAGTGAGATTTCTCTCGACTCTCAGATCCATCCTCACACTGAAGAACCAACAACACTGAGGGTCTCTTTGGTGCAGCTTGGCCCCAAGTGTTTTGTCTAGCTCCACGTTCCTTTGGCTGAGTCTTCAACCCCCAGCTTTGATAAGTTGGACTTTAGTTCACTATCAAGGAAAGCTTGAAGTATCTCTTTCCAGGTCTGAACTGCTCTGGATGATATCTTTGCAAAGATGATACAGCCAAATCCCACACTTGTAGCAAAATATGTAATGATCTTTCACACTCAGGCCTGGATTAAAGGAGCAAAAAGAACCTCACCCCCATACTCTGGCCTGCCTTACATCCCCTCACCCCCACTCTGTTCGTTTCTGCAGTATTTCTTGCTCTCTTCTCTGATGCTCACACACACATCCCTTAGCGCTGATCACTTTTCTCACATCCTTCCCCAACCAATTGCCCATCCGCTGAGCTGGTTAACAGTAACAAGAAAGAAGTAGGGTCTAAGCTGCATCCTCTTCTGTTGCCAGGAGCGAGACTCATGCTTTGCACTGTGTAAGATACCATACAGTGTCCAGTGAGGGTCAGAACACTAGGCTGGCTCCCCACAGCACAGGACAGCCTGATGCATTGTTTAGCTTAGTGGGTGGTGGGGAGGAAAGGAAGATTTGAAAAAGTAAGGACTGGAGGGAAAGGGAAGAAGAAATTCATCTGCACTCACTTGAATCAGCTGCCCAAGACATGGTTTGCTTCTGTTGTAACTGGTTTTGGTTTCCTGCAATTCTACAAAAACCTGCTAAATTCTGAGGGAAACCAGAGTCTCTGCTTATATGTATTTCATGGTGCCTAAACTATGCATCATAAAATGCATACATCACTGTATACTAATAGTATACTAAAATATAATTACCCAACATTACCTGTTCCTTGATGTTTTCCTTTTTTTTTTTAACTCACTTCGATTGCTCTAACTCAAATCACAAAGTAAATCACAGAGAAAGTCCAGAGAGCTGGTAGGCAGGTAGAACATGGCATTTCTATAGAAACAGACACATAACAGAAAAAAGACTGTATGGCCCATCCAGTCTGGCCATCCAATTAATTTAGCATTATAATTCTTATCACTTCCTTAGATATCACCTGTATTAAATATATCCCATGCTTTTTTGAAATCATATGCTGTTTTTGTCTCATGAACCCCTGGTCTAACCATCAGCATACATTTTGTTGATGGCTGATATAGCAAGGATTAATCAGAGCGGTAGCCTTAAGGAAAGTGGCTGCCCCAAGTTGTGCAGAAAGAGCTGAAATCTTGGTAGGGGCTTTGTTAGAGAACTCTGATTGGACTAAGCTAGCTACAGGTGGTGGGTTTCAGAATTAAAGTATTTTAACATTTAATCTCTATATAAATTCCTATAACATAAAATTATTGTTTTACCTGTTGTGGCAATCCATTTGCAGAGAGCACTGCAGCTGAAGTAGTGTTGGCTGTAGTAATAACTCCTCCAGTCACTCTCAACATAGTGGGTCCAGCTTTGCTGAGCTGTGAGGGGGCAGCAACAGACTTCTGTGTACCATCAGACACTTTCAGTAATGTTTGCCCACCTGTTGTCTAAAAGGGTAATAGTTTAAAACAAGGTCATCACTGAACGTTGAAGGAGAATGCTACAATATTATATTGGTGCTAAATAACTGAAGTATTTTTTTAAACAATTATTTAATGGTTAGTGTTAAAAAAAAAATATATATTTTTCAACATCCTAAATTCTGGCAGTTTCTGGTAGTAAACTATTTTTTGTTTCTGTTTCCAAAGTAATGATGGAGAAGACTGGTAAATCTAGGAGAGATGAATTGAAAATAAAACCATCCCTTACGCACAAATGAAATTTACAGCTTCTGCGGCAAACCAGATAAACCTTGCTTAAAGCAATCACAGCCTCCCTCAATTCAAGTTGGATTAAGTTAAATCTGAGACTGTATGCGATTTGTGATACATGAACAAAACTGCTAGAATAGCACAATCTGGGGCAGATTTTTAACCTTACGTGCGCGGGGTACATTTGTGCGCGCTACCTGGCGCGCACAAATGTACACCTGATTTTATAACATGTGCGCGCTGCCGCCCTAGGGGAGGCCAGATGGCTTTCCCCATTCCCTCTGAGGCCGCTCCGAAATCGGCGCGCCAACCCCCGGCACAGCTGCTGTGCCGGAGGACTCAGGACTGCCCCCGGACCGCTGCACCGCCCCTTTTTCAAAGCCCCGGGATATACGCACATGCAAAATAGGCTCGGTGCGCGCAGGGGTAGGCTTTAAAGGGTTACGGGCGTAACCCTTTGAAAATCTACCCCTCTGTATGTAAACACTGGTATACATCAGCCCTGCATCCAACAATTCCACGAGTCCCGTTGATAGCTTGTTTGCGGGACAGCACTATTAAGAGTGAGTTTGGCTAGCCTTTCCAGCTTTAAATGAAGCAATCAAACATGGCAGCATCCCATCTCTCAGTATCAAGTTTTCCATAGATAGGACACAGTTTGCCCAAATTTGTGGTTTATGCCATTATATTCTCCTGTTCCCTGGAGTATATAGGCTGTACTAAACAATCAGTATTGGCTCATTTAATAGAGCACCATAGGTGTGTAAACAATAGTAAATTTCAGGCTCCGGTGATTACACATTGTTTAGTATATCATCATAGCTTTCAGGAACTACAAGTGAAGAAGTGACAGAAGCGCAATTAAATAAGTGGGAACAACTTATTGGAAAAGCTACTTACTGGGTTTTCACTTTAAATACAGTAGAGAGAAAGACTAAATGATGAAATAACATGGCATAATTTGGACTAATGTAACATAAGAACATGCCATGCTGAGTTAGACCAAGGGTCCATCAAGTCCAGCATCCTGTTTCCAACAGTGGCCAATCCAGGCCATAAGAACCTAGCAAGTACCCAAAAACTAAGTCTATTCCATGTTACTGTTGTTAGTAATAGCAGTGGCTATTTTGTAAGTCAACTTAATTAATAGCAAGTAAGGGACTTCTCCTCCAAGAACTTATCCAATCCTTTTTTTAAACACGGCTACAATAACTGCACTAACCACATCCCCTGGCAACAAATTCCAGAGTTTAATTGTGCATTGAGTGAAAAAGAACTTTCTCCGATTAATTTTAAATGTGCTACATGCTAACTTCATGGAGTGCCCCCTAGTCTTTCTATTATCTGAAAGAGTAAATAACAGATTTACATCTACCCGATCTAGACTTCTCATGATTTTAAACACCTCTATCATGTCCCCCTCAGCCGTCTCCTCTCCAAGCAGAAAAGTCCTAACCTCTTTAGTCTTTCCTCATAGGGGAGCTGTTCCAGTCCCCTTATCATTTTGGTCGCCCTTCTCTGTACCTTCTCCATCACAATTATATCTTTTTTGAGATTCGGCGACCAGAATTGTACACAGTATTCAAGGTGCAGTCTCACCATAGAGCAATACAGAGGCAATATGACATTTTCCGTTTTATTCACCATTCCCTTTCTAATAATTCCCAACATTCTGTTTGCTTTCTTGACTGATGCAGCACACTGAACTGACAATTTCAACGTGTTATCCACTATGACGCCTAGATCTCTTTCTTGGGTGGTAGCACCTAATATGGAACCTAACATTGTGTAACTATAGCATGGATTATTTTTCCCTATATGCATCACCTTGCACTTATCCATATTAAATTTCATTTGCCATCTGGATGCCCAATTTTCCAGTCTCACAAGGTCTTTCTGCAATTTATCACAATCTGCTTGTGATTTAAATACTCTGAACAATTTTGTATCTGCAAATTTGATTACCTCACTCGTCGTATTTCTTTCCAGATCATTTATAAATATATTGAAAAGTAAGTGTCCCAATACAGATCCCTGAGGCACTCCACTGTCCACTCCCTTCCACTGAGAAAATTGTTCATTTAATCCTACTCTCTGTTTCTTGTCTTTTAGACAGTTTGTAAAGCAAAATTGCTTACCTTGTAATAGGTGTTATCCCAGGACAGCAGAATGTAGTCCTCACATATGGGTGACGTCACCGACGGAGCCCAGCGCGGGAAATCTTTCTGTCAAAGTTTCTAGAAACTTTTGACTGGCCCTGAGAGGCCACTGAGCATGCCCAGCATGCCATGATATTCTCTGCCACAGGTGTCTCTCTTCAGTCTCGTATGTAGCAAAAGCGTTAGCAAAAATAAAATAATAAAAGAAAGGAAACCCAACTCCGTGGGGTGGCGGTTGGGTTCTGTGAGGACTACATCCTGCTGTCCTGGGATAACACCTATTACAAGGTAAGCAATTTTGCTTTATCCCAGGACAAGCAGGATGCTAGTCCTCACATATGGGTGAATAGCAAGCTAGAGGCTGAGTCATTTGTGGTGAAGCGACAGTGAAGTATTGTTGAAAATGAGTCAGCCGAAGATCACAGTAGGTTGGTTGTAGAAGGAGTTGGGATTAAACTGGAAACAAGTTCTTTAAGACAGATTGTCCATAGGCAGAATCTTGTCGTCCCTGCTTGTCCAAGCAGTAAAGAGCTGCAAAAGTGTGAAGAGAACTCCATGTTGCTGCTTTACATATGTCAAGGATTAGCACTGAACGATAGTGTGCTACTGAGGTTGACATTGCTCTTACTGAATGGGCCTTTACTTGCCCTTGGAGAGGAAGGCCTGCTTTTTCATAGCAAAACTATATGCAATCTGCTAGCCAACTGGATATAGTATGTTTACCCACTGCTTTCCCTGGTTTGTTTGGATCGTAAGATACAAACAGTTGTGTGGGTTGTCTGTGGACTGCAGTGCGGTTTATATAAAAAGCTAGTGCACGCTTACAGTCCAAGGTATGTAAGGCTGTTTCTCCTGGATGGGAATGATCCTTGGAAAGAATGTGGGTAAAACTATGGATTGGTTCAAGTGGAATTCCGTGACTATTTTGGGAAGGAATTTGGGATGTCTACGGAGAACCACTCTGTCATGTAGGAACTTTGTATAGGGTGCGTACGTGACAAGTGTGCACTAGGGGTGTGTAATTGTCCCTAGTGACCCCTCATTTAAATACAGGGTCGTGCACCCAGAAGAGGTGGCTGGGCGCCTGTTTTCCTGTGGACCTTACAGAATCGGCTGATAGAGAGTGACTGCTTCTAAGAGTTCTCCCTTTACCCATTTTCCTAATCTGCAACACCACCATCTTGGGCAGGTAAACATACCATGCACCTCCCAGCCTATGTCTAAACACAAGATTTGTCACAAATAAGATATTCAAGATATTCAAGATATTCATTCACGCTTAAAACATTCCTTACATCGATCCTCGTCCTGTTGACGAGTTATTATTATTATTGTCTATGTAATATTTAAGTTGTATTATTTATATTTACATTTATATGTTATATGTTACTCATATGTTAAGAAACGCTGTTTAATGTAACGCCTTTATTGCGACAGTTATTGTTCTATGTAAACCGACCTGATTCGATACTTGTATTGAGAATGTCGGTATATAAAAATCCGAAATAAATAAATAAATAAATAAGTGCTTGTAACTCACTAACCCTTCTAGCTGATGTAATGGCTATGAGGAAGGTAGTCTTCCATGTGAGAAATTTAAAATCACGTGAATCTATGGGTTCGAAAGGAGAACGCATGAGGCTTGTTAATACCAGATTCAGATCCCAGTCTGTGACAGGTGGTCGAATTGGTGGTTTAAGGTGTGTTAAACCTCTCATAAATCTGCTTACTAGAGGTTGTGTGGAAATAGGTGCATCTCCCATCTTGTTATGGTAAGCAGAGATTGCACTTAGGTGTACTCTTACAGATGAAGTCTGGAGACCAGATTCTGACAGATGGTATAAGTAGTCTAGTAGAGAAGTTGTGGGGCAGGTGAAAGGATCCATATTGTTTTGTCTGCACCAACTAGTGAATCTCTTTCATTTGGAAGCGTAGTTCTTCCGTGTGGAAGGTTTACGTGAAGCTATAAGCACTTGAGATATATTGGATGAAAGATTGAGTGGTTGTAAGATCAAGCTTTCAACATCCATGCTGTCAGAGATAGGGATTGAAGGTTGGGATGGCGCAACCGACCCTGATTCTGAGTAATGAGAGTGGGAGCTACTCCCAGGCGAATGGGATCCCTGACTGAGAGGTCTAACAGTGTGGGGAACCATACTTGTCGAGGCCAATATGGGGCTATGAGTATCATGGACCCCTTGTCCTGTTGTAGCTTCGCTAAAGTTTTGGTTATAAGTGGTATCGGAGGATACGCATATAGTAGGCCTGAGTTCCAAGGGTGAGCAAAGGCGTCCTTGGCTGGTTTGTTGTTCTGTTTGTGTAGAGAACAGAATTTGTCCACTTTGTGATTCAGATGTGATGCAAAGAGATCCAGTGTCGGTTGTCCCCAATGCTGAAATGTCCTGGTCGCTACTGCGGGATCCAGGGACCATTCGTGTGGTTGGAACTGACGACTGAGTCGATCTGCCATTACATTGTGTATGCCTGCTAGATAAGTGGCCCGGAGGAACATTGAGTGGTTCAGGGCCCAGTCCCAAATCTGTGCAGCTTCTTGACAAAGGAGATACGAGCCCGTACCTCCCTGTTTGTTGATGTACCACATGGCTACTGTGTTGTCCGTTTGGATCAGAACAGTTTTGTGTGAAAGGCAGTCCCTTGAACGCATGTAGTGCATAACGTATAGCTCGAAGCTCTAGGAAATTGATTTGAAATGTTGCTTCAAGTTTTGTCCAAGACCCTTGAGTTTGGAGATTATCTATGTGAGCTCCCCAACCCAAGGTGGATGCATCTGTAGTTAAAGATATCTGTGGGACTGGTTGCTGAAAAGGTAGGCCTTTGCACAAGTTGTCCTTGTTTGTCCAACAACGTAGAGATGATCTTAGTTGTTGGTTCAATTGAATTGGATAATGTAGCAGTTGAATGGCTTTGATCCATTGTGATCGTAAAGTCTATTGGGTAATCCTCATGGCAAGCCTTGCCAAAGGTGTAACATGAACCGTGGAGGCCATATGACCCAGTAAGATCAGAAACTGATGAGCTGTCACTTGTTTCTAAGGAGATGGATTTTGTTAGTAGAATGAGTGTGTCTGCTCGATCTACAGGTAGAATGGCCTTTGCTAGATTGGTGTTCAATTCTGCTCCTATGAATTGAAGCAGGAGAGTTGGAGTGAGATGGGATTTTTGATAATTGATGAGAAATCCCATGGAGTGAAGTAGAGTGATTGTTCGTGTTAGACAGGTAAGAGCTCCTTGTTGAGACTGACTTCTTATGAGCCAGTCGTCTAGATATGGGAAGACATGGACACCTTCTTTGTGTTAGTGTCCTGCTATTACTGCTAGACATTTGGTGAAGACTCTGGGAGCAGATGCCAGTCCAAAAGGTAGAACTCTGTATTGGAAATGTTGATGGCCTACCATGAAGCGCAGGTACTTGCGATGAGGAGGGAATATTGGAATGTGAGCATAAGCATCTTGAAGATCCAGAGAACAAAGACAATCTCCTGCTTGAAGAAGTGGAAGCATGGTGCCTAAAGAAACCATCCTGAACTTTTCTTTCTTCAGAAATTTGTTGAGATTTCTGAGATCTAGGATGGGACGTAGGCCTCCGGTTTTCTTTGGAATGAGGAAATATCGGGAGTAGAATCCTCTGCCCTGCTGTGTCCGGGGCACTGGTTGTATGGCCCTGGCTCTCAGAAGGGTGGATAATTCTATTTGTAATTGATGTAGTTGAGAATTTTGTTGGGGGCAGGAAGTTGGTGGAAATTCTGGAGGAATTGAGATGAAATTTAGTTTGTAGCCTCGAGACACTGGAGAGTACCCATTGGTCTGATGTTATGTTTTGCCAATTTGTGTGAAAGTGAGATACTCTTCCACCCACTGGTAGATTTGGCTTGGGATTGAGAGGTTGGGTTTGTTCTCTGGTCTGTGTTTCAAAAGCCTGCCGCAGGGCCTGTCTGTGCAGGATGTTGTGGACGAGCAGGCCTAGATTGCCTAGCCTGGAAGCGTTGTTGTGGTCTGGTAGACCTACCCCTAGAAGTGTGGGGGTACTATCTGCGTGGCCTGTAATAAGAACGTCGGGTGTCTCTTCATGGAGGACGACGAGAAGACTGAGGAGTAGGCTCTTGTGGGGTTTGAGACAGCTGACGTAGAGTCTCAGTGTGGTCCTTAAGCTGTTGTACGGCTTCCTGAATCTTGTCCCCGAACAGATTGTCACCAAGACAGGGCAGGTCCACAAGTTTTTCTTGCAACTCAGTCCTGAGGTCAGATGCCTTGAGCCTGGCCCATCTACGGGCAGTGATTCCAGCTGCTGCTGCCCTGGAAGCAGTCTCAAAATTGTCGTAGACTGCTCTCACCTTGTGTTGGCCTGCCTCTAGTCCCTTGTTGATCACAGCTTGTGCTGGCTCCTGGAATTGTGTGGGTAAGGAGGTAACAAATTCTTCCATCTGTTTCCAGAGGTTTATTGAGTGATGTACAGCTGGTAGGCAGAAATTTTGGTGTTTAACATGGAACTCTGATAGACCTTTTTACCTAATGAGTCTAGAAATCTATGGTCCCTACCAGGTGGGGGTCGATGAGGGTGGGCGTACATGTTTGGATTTTTTCTGTGCCGACTCCACTACCACAGATTGGTGTGGTAATTGCTGTTTCTGGTAGCCTGGAGCTGGCTGGACTATGTAAGTAGTGTCTACACGCTTGTTCACTGCAGGAACAGAAGATGGATGTTCCCAAATTCGTCTTTGAAGATCCAATAGGACCTCATGGACTGGCACTGCCAGTACTTGCTTGGGTGGGTCAACAAACTGTAAAACTTCAAGGGTTTGTGCCCTGGTATCTTCCTCTGCTGTGAGTTTGAATGGGATAGAGTCAGCCATGCCTTGGATGAATGAGGAGAATGATAGATCCTCTGGGGGTGACTTCTTTCTCTGATCTGGGGAAGAAGGGTCAGACATGAACTCCTCTGAAGAAATTTGAGAGTGTTGCTCATCCCAAGAATCCTCAGAATCTTCTCTGTAAGGAGATTTTGGTGTTGATTTAGGTGGGAAGTGAAGGCCTTAAGGGCCTGGCTGTGGATCATCGATGGAAAATACTGCAGAAGTGTCTTGTGGCTTCGTAGATGGTGAAGTATTGATTACATCCTGATACCTTTGCAAAAGGCGTCGATAGAAAGCCTGATCCTGAACTTCTGGAGGTTCGAATAAAGGTTGCCTCGATGGTATTGAGGTTGCCCTCGACGTTGTCATCGGTGGAAGTGTCACCGAAGTCATCGACGTCGATGGAATAGGGAATGTCATCTAAGGGCCCGATGGAATATGGGCGAAAATCGATGTCGATGACGTCCAGAGCCTCGGCGCAGTGGTGATGGAATCAATCAATGTCCTCGGTGTCAATGAAGGCGCCGGCATCGGTGGGCCCACCGGCATCGGTAGTACTACCGGCATCGATGCTGGGGGCATCGACATCGGCGGAACCGCCGGGACAGCTTGCTCTTGAAGAGCCTGGATGACCGCTTGTCTTATTAAGATACACAATTCAGGCTGTACAACTGATCTAGTCATCGTAGTTGTAAGCGGTAAAGGTAAGGAAACATCCTGCGACGAAGTGTGAGGCGTGCTTGGAATCGGCGGAGACAGGGGCCCAGGTGCCGAAGGTGCCGGTGTTTCCTGTTCTCGCGGCCGCTTCGGCATCGATTCGTCTTGGGACATCGATGTGGAGGATGACGGACGTCGATGTCGATGCTTGGATTTTTGATGGTCCGCCGACTTTGTCGATAGCACCGACGATGGTGAGGACGGGCGATCACCGGATCCATCCGGACGCGGCTTTTTAACTAGTGCTCGTTTGGTCGCTCCAGCCGGAGACGACTTCGATGATTTGGAAGGAGAGGGAATTAACTGGAGTTGAACAAATGTTCCATCTTCTCCTGCCTGGCTTTCCTTCCTTTTACTGTCATTTCCGCACATTTGCGACATGTACTCACGTCGTGTTTTTCTCCGAGGCAGAATACACACTCCAAATGTGGATCGGTTATCGACATATTTCTATTACAAATAGGGCACTTTTTGAATCCCGTTGCCATTTTGGGATCGACAGCCGTCGATGGATGTGAATTCATAAGAAGGGATTTCTTGAAAAAATGAGAAATCAAGTGAATGGTACTCACCAGCCGGCAAGAACCCGTGAGAGACTCCTATGAGAGAGAATATCAAAGATATTGAGAATAATGACTTTTTCAGTCACAAAAGAATTCACGAAGAACGCAACGGCTCCAGTCCCGCGATGCGTGAAGCAGCGAGGAAAAGCAAAGACTGAAGAGAGACACCTGTGGCAGAGAATATCATGGCATGCTGGGCATGCTCAGTGGCCTCTCAGGGCCAGTCAAAAGTTTCTAGAAACTTTGGCAGAAAGATTTCCCGCGCTGGGCTCCGTCGGTGACGTCACCTATATGGGAGGACTAGCATCCTGCCTTGCCCTGGGATAATCCACGAAAGGATATCGCCACCTATCCCATGACTTTTTACTTTTCCTAGAAGTCTCTCATGAGGAACTTTGACAAACGCCTTCTGAAAATCCAAGTACACTACATCTACCGGTTCACCTTTATCCACATGTTTATTAACTCCTTCAAAACAATGAAGCAGATTT
Organism: Rhinatrema bivittatum; assembly: GCF_901001135.1. Taxonomy (NCBI): domain Eukaryota; kingdom Metazoa; phylum Chordata; class Amphibia; order Gymnophiona; family Rhinatrematidae; genus Rhinatrema; species Rhinatrema bivittatum. Next base: position 223,520,414 of record NC_042623.1, read on the forward strand.
GTGAGGCAAGACTTGCCTCAGGTAAAGCCATGCTGACTTTGTTTCATTAAACCATGTCTTTCTATATGTTCTGTGATTTTGATGTTTAAACACTTTCCACTATTTTTCCTGGCACTGAAGTCAGGCTAACCGGTCTGTAGTTTCCCGGATCGCCCCTGGAGCCCTTTTTAAATATTGGGATTACATTAGCTATCCTCCAGTCTTCAGGTACAATGGATGATTTTAATTATAGGTTACAAATTTTTACTAATAGGTCTGAAATTTCATTTTTTAGTTCCTTCAGAACTCTGGGGTGTATACCATCCGGTCCAGGTGATTTACTACTCTTACGTTTGTCAATCAGGTCTACCACATCTTCTAGGTTCACCGTGATTTGGTTCAGTCCATCTGAATCATTACCCATGATTCAGATGGACTGAATCATGTACTCCAGTACGGGTACCTCCCCAACTTCCTTCTTCAGTAAACACCGAAGCAAAGAAATCATTTAATCTTTCTGCGATGGCCTTATCTTCTCTAAGTGCCCCTTTAACCCCTCGATCATCTAACGGTTCAACTGACTCCCTCACAGGCTTTCTGCTTCGGATATATTTAAAAAAGTTTTTACTGTGAGTTTTTGCCTCTATGGCCAACTTCTTTTCAAATTCTCTCTTAGCCTGTCTTATCAATGTCTTACATTTAACTTGCCAATGCTTATGCATTATCCTATTTTCTTCTGTTGGATCCTTCTTCCAATTTTTGAATAAAGATCTTTTGGCTAAAATAGCTTCTTTCACCTCCCCTTTTAATCATGCCGGTAATCGTTTTGCCTTCTTTCCATCTTTCTTAATGTGTGGAATACATCTGGACTGTGCTTCTAGGATGGTATTTTTTTAACAATGACAATGCCTCTTGCACATTTTTTACCTTTGTAGCTGCTCCTTTCAGTTTTTTTCTATTTTTCTCATTTTACCAAAATTTCCCTTTTGAAAGTTTAGCACGAGAGCCGTGGATTTACTTACTGTCCCCCTTCCAGTCAATTCAAATTTGATCATATTATGATCACTATTGCCAAGCGGCCCCACCACAGTTACCCTCTCTCACCAAATCCTGTGCTCCACTGAGAATTAGATCTAAAATTGCTCCCTCTCTTGTCAGTTCCTGAACCAATTGCTCTATAAAAATGTCATTTATTCCATCCAGGAACTTTATACCTCTAGCATGTACCAATGATACATTTACCCAGTCAATATTGGGGTAAATGAAGTCTCACCATCTTGACCAGGTGGACGGTAGTATACTCCTAGCACTATAGTCTTCCCCGACGCACAAGGGATTTCTACCCATAAAGATTCAATTGTGCATTTAGTCTCATGCAGGATGTTTATCCTGTTGGACTCTATGCCTTCCCGGACATAAAGCGCCACACCGCCTCCTGGGTACTCCTCTCTGTCATCGCTATATAATTTGTACCCCGGTATAGCATTGTCCCATTGGTTATCCTCCTTGCACCATGTCTAAGATGCCAATTAAGTATGTCATCATTCACTGCTATACATTCTAATTCTCCCATCTTACTTCTTAGACTTCTGGCATTAGCATACAAACATTTCAAAGTTTGTTTTTTGTTTGTATTTTCATTCAGCTTTTTAACTGATAGGGATAAGTTAGAATTTTTTTAGCTCAGGTGAGATTTTAGTTACAGACACTTGGACTACTTTTCTTATTATTGGAACCTCACTGTCGGGATGCCCTAATTCTAATGCATCATTAGTATCCTTTGAAGATATCTCTCTCCGAACCATGCGCTGCTGAGCGACTGTCTGCTTTCCCCTTTGTTCTAGTTTAAAAGCTGCTCTATCTCCTTTTTAAAGGGTAGCGCCAGCAATCTGGTTCCACCCTGGTTAAGGTGGAGCCCATCCCTTCGGAAGATACTCCCTCTTCCCCAAAAGGTTCCCCAGTTCCTAACAAAACTGAATCCCTCTTCCTTGCACCATCGTCTCATCCATGCATTGAGACTCCGGAGCTCTGCCTGCCTCTGGTGACCTGCGTGTGGAACAGGGAGCATTTCAGAGAATGCTACCCTTGAGGTTCTGGATTTAAGCTTTCTACCTAAGAGCCTAAATTTGGCTTCCAGAACCTCCCTCCCACATTTTCCTATGTCGTTGGTGCCCAAATGTACCACGACAGCCGGCTCCTCCCCAGCACTGTCTAAAATGCTATCTAGGTGATGCGTGAGGTCCGCCAACTTCGCACCAGGTAGGCATGTTACCAGGCAATCCTCACACCCACCAGCCACCCAGCTGTCTACATTCCTAATAATCTAATCACCAACTATGACGGCCGACCTAATCCTTCCCTCCTGGGCAGTAGGCCTAGGGGAGATAGCAAATGTTGCTTACCTGTAACAGGTGTTCTCACAGGACAGTAGGATGTTAGTCCTCACATATGGGTGACGTCACAGGACGGAGCCCAATCACGGAAAACTTCTGTCAAAGTTTCTAGAACTTTGACTGGCCCCTACTGGGTATGCCCAGCAAGGCAATAACCCTGCAGCCAGCAGGGGTCCCCCTTCAGTCTTGTTTTGAAAGCTACAGGTAGTGCCGAAAAATAAAAGAAAACGAACCCAACACTGCGGGGTGGCGGGCGGGTTTCGTGAGGACTAACATCCTGCTGTCCTGTGAGAACACCTGTTACAGGTAAGCAACATTTGCTTTCTCACAGGACAAGCAGGATGGTAGTGCTCACATATGGGTGAGTACCGAGCTGAGGATGTCCGAACAGGCACCAAATGTACCCAACGGCGTGCAACAGGCACAATAACTGGGGTGGAATTTGGTAGAGGGCATCCGGAACGCTATCGGGCAGGCGGAAGGGTGTTGGTATGTCACGTTGGAAAAAGGTTACGGAGGACAGATTGGCCGAAGATGGAATCCTGTCTTCCGGCTTTGTCCAAGCAATAGTGGGCTGCGAAAGTATGGAGAGAACTCCAGGTAGCAGCTCTGCAAATGTCAGGAAGCGACACCGATCGTAGGTGTGCTACTGAAGTCGCCATGGCCCTCACAGAGCGTGCTTTAACACGGTCTTGAAAAGGAATGCTTGCTTGCTGATAGCAAAAAGATATGCAATCCGCCAACCAGGAGGAAAGAACTTGCTTACCCACAGGTTGCCCTAATTTGTTTGGATGGAAAGAGACGAATAACTGAGTGCTCTTCCTGTCGGGCAACTTTACGGTCTAGATAGAAAGCTAGAGTCCGTTTACAGTCAAGGGTATGCAGGGTCTGTTCCCCTGGGTTGGAGTGAGGCCTGGGAAAGAAGATAGGTAGTATGATGGATTGATTAATGTGAAACTCCGAAACTACCTTGGGCAAAAACTTAGGGTGAGTGCGGAGTACCGCCCGGTCCTGCAGGAGTTTAGTGTAAGGCGGATAGGTGACTAGGGCCTTTAACCCACTAACCCTGCGAGCAGAAGTGATAGCTAAAAGGAATAACACTTTCCATGTGAGATACTTAAGGTCACAGGAGTGGAGAGGTTCGAAAGGTGGTTTCATGAGCCGACCGAGAACCAAATTAAGGTCCCAAGAAGGGGTCGGAGGACGTAAAGGTGGCTTGATATGGAGCAAGCCTTTAAGAAATCGTGTTACGAGGGGTTGTACCGAAATAGGGACATCCCCAATTCCTTTATGGAAGGCGGCTACCGCGCTAACATGCATTCTAATGGAAGAGGTCTTTAGACCGGATTCTGATAAATGCCAGAGATAGTCCAAGAATTTTGGGATTGGATAAGAAAAGGGATCAAGGGACTGCGAAGTGCACCATGATGTGTACCTTTTCCATTTATAGGAATAAGATTGTCTTGTGGAAGGCTTACGTGAAGCAATCAGGACATGAGAAACTGATTCGGAAAGGTTAAGTGGTTGAAGGATTAACCTTTCAACATCCATGCCGTCAGGGACAAGGCTTGAAGATTGGGATGGAGTAGGCATCCGTCGTTTTGAGTGATCAAATGCGGGTCCGTTCCCAAGGGAATGTGCCTGCGGATGGAGAGATCCTAGAGTATGGGAAACCACACTTGGCGCGGCCAGTGAAGTGCTATCAGGATCATGGTTCCTTTGTCCTGACGTAGCTTCACAAGAGTCTTCGAGAGGTTCCTTTGTCCTGACTTAGCTTCACAAGAGTCTTCGAGAGAAGAGGAAATGAAGGGAATGCATAAAGCAGACCGGTTGCCCTCGTGAGGGAGAATGCATCTCCGGGCCGAGAGTGCTTGCTCCGAATTAGGGAGCAATAATTTTCCACTTTGTGGTTCTGAGGGGACGCAAAGAAGTCTATTTGGGGATACCCCCATTGCTGGAAGAGAGAGATCGCTACTGATGGATTGAGCAACCACTCATGCGGTTGGAAGACACAGCTCAGTTTGTCTGCCAAGACATTGTTCACTCCGGCAAGTAGGTGGCCCTGAGGTACATCGAGCAGGAGAGCGCTTCCGCCCAAATCTGCGCAGCTTCCTGACACAGAAGGAAAGAGCCTGGGCCGCCTTGCTTGTTGATGTACCACATAGCCACCTGGTTGTCCGTCTGAATCAGGATTACGTGATTTGATAGGCAATCCTGAAAGGCTCTGAGAGCATATCGCATCGCTCGAAGTTCCAGGAAATTTATCTGGTGTTTGGCTTCCTCTGGAGACCAAGATCCTTGCGTCTGTAGATTGTTTACATGAGCTCCCCAACCGATGTTGGAAGCGTCGGTGGTGAGAATGATTTGAGGATCTGGTAGGTGAAAAGGCAGTCCCTGGAGGAGATTGGTGTGATCTTTCCACCAGGCGAGAGATAGACTGAGTGCGTCTGATGTAAACAATGGTTGACAGAGGCTGAGTGGCTTGAATCCATTGTGACCTCAGAGTCCAATGCATGACTCTCATGGCCAGGCGGGCCATTGGTGTCACATAGACTGAGGATGCCATGTGTCCTAGCATGACGAGGAATTGGCGAGCTGTTGCTGTGTGTTGAGACTGCAACTGTTGAGCTAGAGACACGAGGGTTTGAACTTGCTGCTGAGGAAGAAAGGCTTTTGCCTGTAAGGTGTCCAAGTCTGCCCCAATGAAGGATAAGGTTTGAGATGGGAGTAAATAGGATTTCTCGTAATTGACAAGAAATCCTAGAGATATTAAGAGTGTGAATGGTCAGGTTCAGGGAGGACCGAGCGACTTGCTGGGTTGGGGCCCTGATCAGCCAGTCGTCCAGATAGGGGTAGACATGGACACCTTCCTTCCTGAGAAAGGCTGCGACAACTTCGAGGCAATTGGTGAAAACTTGTGGTGCCGATGCTAGGCCGAAAGGGAGCACTCGATATTGGTAGTGCTTTTGGCCTACTAAAAAGCAGAGATACTTGCGATGAGCCGGAGCGATCACAATGTGGGTGTAAGCGTCTCGGAGGTCTAGAGAGCAGAGCCAGTCTCCTCTTTGTAGCAGAGGTTACCATTTTGAACTTCTCTCTTTGAAGGTACTTATTGAGGGCTCGTAGGTCCAGAATTGAACGAAGTCCTCCTGACATTTTTGGGATCAGAAAGTACCGGGAATAGAACCCTAGGCCTTGTTGTGAAAGAGGGACAGGTTCTATTGCATTTGACTGGAGAAGGAGGGAAACCTCCTGCTCCAGAAGGACAGAGTGGCCGGTTAGTCCCCATGTTTGGAAAGGTGGGGAGTCCGGTGGAAGAGTTAAGTTTAGGGGGTAACCCTGAGCAATGATTGCTAATACCCATTGGTCGGTTGTGATTGAGTGCCACTTTTCGTGAAAGTGTCCTAATCGACCTCCCACTGGTATGCTTTGTAGAGGGATCTGGCTGCCGCTCTCCAAGTGGAAGTCAAAAACCCGAAGCAGGCCCTGGCTGGGGAGCTGCTTGCGATTTTTGCTTTCGAGGCTGAGATTTTTGATAAGGCCTCGTCGGTCTGGATCTTGTTGGTGGGGGATAATACTTCCGTGTACGGAAGAATGATTTCTTAGAGTCCTTTTTGAAGGGCTGTTTAGAAGGGAAATCAGAAGGTATCGATGAGAGCTGCTTGAGGGTCTCATGATGGTCCTTTAATTCAGCAACTATTTGTTGAATTTGTTCTCCAAATAGATTATCCCCTAAGCAGGGGTCAGAAAGTCTGTCTTGAACTTCTGGGCGAAGATCAGAAGACTTGAGCCAGGCCCAGCGTCTTGCCGAAATGGCAGCTGCAGACACTCTAGTGGAAGTGTCAAAAATATCATAAGCTGTTCTAATTTCATTTTTTCCTGCTTCAAAACCCTTACTTACCAGGGCTTGAAGATGTTGTTGGAATTGTTCAGGCAGGGTTTCAGCGAAATCTTGTATTTGCTTGAAAATGACCCTATTGTATTGGGTCATGTACAGCTGATAAGAAGCTATCCTGGAGATAAGCATGGCCCCTTGGTATACTCGTCGACCAATATTATCTAAGAACTTATGTTCTTTGATAGGAAGTATAGACGAGTATGGTTTCGTCCTTTTTGCTTTCTTTTGGGCTGATTCAACCACTACTGAATGGTGGTCAAGCTGAGGTTTTTGAAAGCCAGGTGCTGACTGTACGAGATAAGTAGAGTCAGCGTTTTTGTGTACTGGAGCAATGGATCCAGGATTCTCCCAATTCTTTTTTAGAAGGTCAAGAAAAACCTGATGAATTGGAATGGAAGTGATCACTTTAGGGGCATCCAGGAATTGGAGAAGCTCCATAATCTGGTGCCTGTCATCTTGCTCCGTTTGAAGCTGAAAAGGGACCAATTCCGACATTTCCTTCACAAAATTGATGAAAGACAGGTCCTCTGGAGGAGAACGCTTTCTACTTTCAGTAGGAGAGGGTGGTGAAGGTAAATCATCGGTGTCTGTGGACGTATCACCCCCCCAGGTGTCATAAGGATAAGCGGACTGACCTGTAGGACCAGGAGGGGTTTGGATACCCGAAGGTCCCAGTTGAGGCTCCGATAAAATTGAAGGAATCACCGGGGGCACCGAGAATGCCCTGGTGGGCATCGGTGCCGGCATCGAAGGCATCGATGGCGCCGATGTGCGTATCGCCCCGGATGAATGAATCGGTGGCGAGGGACGACACTGCATCGATGGTTGAGGCACAACTCCCGAAGGAGGAATGCGAAACTGTGTTTCTCCTCCCGATGAAGCTATCATCGGGGAGCGCACCGGGGCTGTCGGTGACCCAGGAATTACCGGTGGAAGGGAGGTCATGAGCGCTTCCATCCGGGAGGGCAGCGGTGCCAGCGCTGCTGGAATCAGGTCGGTGACCGGTTCCACTCTCGGCGCCGGAGTCAGTGCCGGAGGGACCTGGAACCGTTGCATCACCTTGTCAATGGCCTCCTGGACCAGCCGGTCCAGTTCTTCCCGGAGACCTGGGGTAACAAGACCCGGCTCCGTAACGGAAGAGGGAGGCTGAGGCAGAGCCGGAGGGACCACCTTTACAGGCGGAATCGCGACTCCCAAACCCCGATTGGGTGAGGGTTGCCTCGATGTCTCGGTTGCAGGAGTGGACGGTGCCGCTCCTGGCCGGGGTTTCTTCGATGGAGGCTCGGACGGTATCAAGGTCAATGACTTCGGTTCCTCGAGGGTCCAAGACTTGCGATGCCGATGGCGATGTTTCTCCCTCCGATCCCCTCAATCTTCGGGAGAAGGGACGGGAGTCGATGGCCGTGGAGACGTCGATGGCGGATAGTCACCGGAGGATTGTTGACAGTGGTGCAACTTCGACGGTGCCGGTTCCGAAGACGTCGATGCGATGGACGGCGTCGGGGTGTGAGCACGGAAAAGGAGTCCCATCTTCTCCATTCTGGCTTTGCGACCTTTAGGTATCAAGGCACATCTGGTGCAAGTCAGGACGTCATGCTCACTACCTAAACACAATACACAGACTCTATGAGGGTCTGTGATAGACATGGTGCGCGTACAATCTGGGCACCGATGGAAACCCGATGCCATGGCCATGAGAAAAAATTTAGCCGCGGTACAGTCGATGGCCACTAGGCTGCGAGGGCCAAACTAGACGGTAATCAACGAAAAATGGCAAAAAACTTACCGAAGTACCGCGGACTGAGTAAAGAAAGAGGAGGGACCCCTGTGGGGCAAATTTAACCTTAAAGAAGTCCGTGAAGAAATTCCTGTCAGGAATGTGGTCAGAGCTCCTTAACCGCGAGGCTACTGCTGCGTGGAAAAAAGAAGACTGAAGGGGGACCCCTGCTGGCTGCAGGGTTAGTGCCATGCTGGGCATGCCCAGTAGGGACCAGTCAAAGTTCTAGAAACTTTGACAGAAGTTTTCCATGATTGGGCTCCGTCCTGTTACGTCACCCATATATGAGGACTACCATCCTGCTTGTCCTGTGAGAAATCCTCGGTGCGAAAGGACAATGCATCACCTGGAGAGCAGGTCCTTGCTACAGGATCCTTCCCTGGTGCACCAGGTTGATGCTCTCCCATCATGAGACCTTCTTCCTCCAAGGCAGCACCAGGGCTGCCAGTCTGAAGTTGGGACTTGGCTACTATGTCTCTGAAGGTCTCATTTATATACCTCTCTGTCTGCCTCAGCTCCTCCAGGTCTGCCACTCTAGCCTTCAGAGATCGGACTCGTTCTCTGAGAGCCAGGAGCTCTTTGCATCGCATGCACATGTACAATTTCTCACCGGCAGGTAAAAAAAATCATACATGTGACACTTTATGCAAAAGACTGAGAAGCCCCCCTCTTGCTGCTGGACTGCTGCCTTCATCTCACACATATCCAGCATAGCTCTCTGCTTCAACGGCAGTGGAGAAAGTCTGATACTTCACTTTCAATGCATATCCAGCATAACTCTCTGCTTCAACGGCAGGGAAGAAAGTCTGATATTTCACTTTCAATGCATATCCAGCACAACTTTCTGCTTCAATGGAAGGGGGAATGAAGAAAAGTGGATCTATATACAGACAACAACCAACAAGGACTGAATTAAGTCTGGGTAAACAAATAAGCATGGGTGAGGCTTGCTTACTGCAGCAGTTACTACCCCTAACTAATTAAGCCAGATATTTCACTTAGATGCAATTCCAACACTGCTCTCTACATTAATGGTGGGGGTGGAAGGGAAATAGAACCAAAATGTTACTAAGAGCCAAGAGTAACAGATAAGTATGAGGAAAAAAAAACAGTGCGAAACTTGCTGGGCAGACTGGATGGGCCGTTTGGTCTTCTTCTGCCATCATTTCTATGTTTCTACCTCAAATTTGTTCAGTTCCTACTTAAGTTTTAGGTTGCTATGGGAGTAGGAATGTGTCTAATTAATGTCCTTTAAATGTATTAGTGAATTCACTATATGTCTAGTAGTGGCCTACAGGGGAATGATCAAACTCTCAATAAGGTTCCTGGATGGAATAAATGATAGCTTTATGGAGCAATTGGTTTAGGAACTGACGAGAGAGGGAGCAATTTTAGATCTAATTCTCAGTGGAGCACAGGACTTGGTGAGAGAAGTTAACGGTAGTGGGGCCGCTTGGCAATAGTGATCATAATATGATCAAATTTGATTTAATGACTGGAAGAGAAACAGTGTGCAAATCCACGGCTCTTGTGCTAAACTTTCAAAAGGGAAACTTTGATAAAATGAGAAAAATTGTTAGAAAAAAACTGAAAGGAGCAGCTACAAAAGTAAAAAATGTCCAAGAGGCATGGTCATTGTTAAAAAATACCATTCTAGAAGCACAGTCCAGACGTATTCCACACATTAAGAAAGGTGGAAAGAAGGCAAAACGATTACCGGCATGGTTAAAAGGGGAGGTGAAAGAAGCTATTTTAGCCAAAAGATCTTCATTCAAATATTGGAAGAAAGATCCAACAGAAGAAAATAGGATAAAGCATAAACGATGGCACGTTAATGTAAGACATTGATAAGACAGGCTAAGAGAGAATTTGAAAAGAAGTTGGCTGTAGAGGCAAAAACTCACAGTAAAAACTTTTAAAAATATATCCGAAGCAGAAAGCCTGTGAGGGAATCAGTTGGACCGTTAGATGATCGAGGGATAAGGCCATCGCGAAAAGATTAAATGATTTCTTTGCTTCGGTGTTTACTGAAGAGGATGTTGGGGAGGTACCAGTAATGGAGAAGGTTTTCATGGGTAATGATTCAGATGGACTGAACCAAATCACGGTGAACCTAGAAGATGTGGTAGACCTGATTGACAAACTGAAGAGTAGTAAATCACCTGGACCGGATGGTATACACCCCAGAGTTCTGAAGGAACTAAAAAATGAAATTTCAGACCTATTAGTAAAAATTTATAAACTATCATTAAAATTATCCATTGTACCTGAAAACTGGAGGATAGCAAATGTAACCCCAATATTTAAAAAGGGCTCCAGGGGCGATCCGGGAAACTACAGACCAGTTAGCCTGACTTCAGTGCCAGGAAAAATAGTGTAAAGTGTTCTAAACATCAAAATCACAAAACATATAGAAAGACATGGTTTAATGGAACAAAGTCAGCATGGCTTTACCCAAGGCAAGTCTTGCCTCACAAATCTGCTTCACTTTTTTGAAGGAGTTAATAAACATGTGGATAAAGGTGAACCGGTAGATGTAGTATACTTGGATTTTCAGAAGGCATTTGACGAAGTTCCTCATGAGAGGCTTCTAGGAAAAGTAAGAAGTCATGGAATAGGTGGCGATGTCCTTTCGTGAATTGCAAACTGGCTAAAAGACAGGAAACAGAGAGTAGGATTAAATGGACAATTTTCTCAGTGGAAGCCTGAGCAAAACTAGCTCATCTTAAATCTCTAGCTTATAATTAACCCTCACTGCCTAAGGAGAGGATACCTAGCTGCCACGTAGTCAGCTGCAGGCAAAAGACAGACACATATATGGTATAAGCTTCAGCAGCCAATGACATGATCTGTACACACCCCCTGAGCCAATGGTCTAATGACACTTCTGTATGCTATGGCTAGGAGTGCCAATGATATAATGACACGTCTGTATGCTATGGAGAGGGGAGCCGCAATACCAGTGGAATGCCTCAGGGATCTGTATTGGGGCCCTTACTTTTCAATATATTTATAAATGATCTGGAAAGTAATATGATGAGTGAGATAATCAAATTTGCAGATGACACAAAAATGTTCAGAGTAGTTAAATCACAAGCAGATTGTGATAAATTGCAGGAAGACTTTGTGAGACTGGAAAATTGGGCATCCAAATGGCAGATGAAATTTAATGTGGGTAAGTGCAAGGTGATGCATATAGGGAAAAATAACCCATGCTATAATTACACAATGTTGGGTTCCATATTAGGTGCTACAACCCAAGAAAGGGATCTAGGCATCATAGTGGATAACACATTGAAATCGTCGGTTCAGTGTGCTGCGGCAGTCAAAAATGCAAACAGAATGTTGGGAATTATTAGAAAGGGCATGGTGAATAAAACGGAAAATATCATAATGCCTCTGCATCGCTCCATGGTGAGACCGTACCTTGAATACTGTGTACAATTCTGGTCGCCGCATCTCAAAAAAGATATAATTGCGATGGAGAAGGTACAGAGAAGGGCTACCAAAATAATAAGGGGAATGGAACAGCTCCCCTATGAGGAAAGACTAAAGAGGTTAGGACTTTTCAGCTTGGAGAAGAGACGACTGAGGGGGGATACGATAGAAATGTTTAAAATCATGAGAGGTCTAGAACGGGTAGATGTGAATCAGTTATTTACTCTTTCGGATAATAGAAAGACTAGGGGGTACTCCATGAAGTTAGCAAGTGGCACATTTAAAACTAATCAGAGAAAGTTCTTTTTTACTCAACGCACAATTAAACTCTGGAATTTGTTGCCAGAGGATGTGGTTAGTGCAGTTAGTATAACTGTGTTTAAAAAAGGATTGGACAAGTTCTTGGAGGAAAAGTCCATTACCTGCTATTAAGTTCACTTAGGGGTAGATTTTATAATTTTGTGCGAGCGCGAACAAGAGTACACGGGATTTCAATAGATACGCGCGGCAGCTCCTAGAAAAACCCCGGAGTCGGTGCCAGTCGCACTGGCACGGGTCCCCGGGCTGGCCGCCGGATGGGGAGCCGTCCCTGCTCCTCCCTCGCGGCATCCGGCAGTCTTTCCTCTGCGGAAGAGATCCAAGATGGCCACCGCCATCTTTAGGCACGAGGCCGCGCCTCCTCAGATTGAAAGGGACCTGATCCCTTTAACTATCTACAGCTGTTCCCTATGAGCCAGAGTAGAGGAAGTATAAAAGGAGGCTTCCTCTGCTCATTCCTTGACTTGGCAAGGACTCTTGTAGCGCTGTTTAAGTCTGCTTGTTTCGGTGAGTCCCCTTGCGCTTTGGATCCTTGTTCCTGTCTCCTGACTTCGGACTGGCTAGCGGCGATTCCTGGTGTGTGACTTTGGACTGGCAAGCGGTGATTCCTGGTGTGTGACTTCGGACTGGTAAGCGACGACCCTCTGGCACTTGACCTTGGACTTCTTCTGGACCCTCGTCTCCAAGGGCCCACATAAGTCCCAGCGGCCCGGGTTCCTACGGGCTCCTCCGGGGGGGGGGGGGGGGGGGGGGGACACACACCGCGGACTTCCAGGGGTGAAGCTCCAGTTAGCCCTTGCACCGTTCTCTCAACGCCTTATTTATTTATTTATTTAACGGTTTTATATACCGACATTCATCAATGATATCACATCGGTTCACAGCGTAACATGAAACTAGTGCCTGTGGCGGCGCTTTACATCGAACAAGTTTAACATAATACAATTAGAACATATTGAAACATAATAACTAGAGAGTAAGGAAAGGTAGGGGAAATAAAGCATTAAACTAAAATTAAAATAACATGATTACAAGAGGGTAAAAAAGAGAAAAAAGGGGAGGAAGAGTGACAGAAGAATGAAATTAGATTAATAAATTAATGTAGGCAAAGATTGCAGGTATATACAAAATGTACAATTATAGGGAATATCATGAAATAACAATTGTGAAGGGAAGGGGTGAGGAGAGGGGGGGAGAAGAAGGGGTTGGAAGGGAGTAGGGTAACACAGAAGGGAGTGAGAGGAGGAAAGGTATATGCTTAGGGAGAAGCCAGTTCGAGAGGGGACTCACCCGCATTTAGTTAAAATCCGGGTCAAGAGGGGACAGAGATGGGAGGGCATAGATGAGAGAAATGAGAATTTAAGTGTATGCTTTGGTGAAGAGCCAGGTCTTAAGCTTGCGCTTGAAAGTTTTTGGGCATTCTTCTTGGCGAAGTTCAACTGGCATTGTGTTCCAGAGAATAGGCCCTGCGATTGATAATGCACGGGCTCTCGTGGAGGTTAATTTGTAGAGTTTAGGTGAAGTGGTGGGCATGGTGGCGAGATGAATGTGTCTAGTGGGTTTATTGGCTTGGTGAAATCGGAGGGAGTCATTGAACCAATTCATTTCAGGGTTGTACAAGGCCTTATGAACGAGTGAGAGAGCCAATGTAGTGTGATGTGATCGTGTCTGTGTGTGTTGGTCAAAATCCGTGCTGTTGTATTTTGTAGTATTTGAAGGGGGTGGATGGCATTGTTGGGGAGTCCGAGGAGAAGGGAATTACAATAGTCGGTTTTGGCAAAGATAATAGTTTGTAGAACCGTACGGAAGTCAGGGGGATGAAGTAGAGGTTTAAGTTTCTTAAGGGTGTGAAGTTTAAAGAATCCATCCTTTATTATATTACTGATGAATTTCTTCAGTGAGAAGTGACCATCGAGAATAATACCCAGATCTCGGACTTGTTGAGCAAATGGGATGTGTGAAGGCGGGGAGGGGTTCAGTTGGTTTTGAGGTGAGATAAGCATAATTTCGGTTTTAGTGGTGTTAAGGGCTAGGTGGATGGAAGATAGGAGATTGTTTATGGATTGGAGGGTATCTTTCCAGATATCCATGGTTTTTGAAAGGGAGTCGGTAATGGGGATGAGCAACTGAACATCGTCAGCGTATATATAGTGAGGGAGGTTGAGGCTAGAAAGGAGGTAACAGAGGGGTAAGAGGTAGATGTTGAAAAGGGTTGAGGAGAGGGATGAACCTTGTGGGACACCTTGCTTGAGGGGTATGGCCTTGGAGACATGGTTTCCTAGCTGAATTTTGAACTCTCTATTACTGAGGTAGGAGTTGAACCAATTAAGGGCAACACCTGTAATGCCAATTTCAGATAATCGCTGTAGGAGAATGGAGTGGCTGATGGTATCAAATGCAGAGGAGATATCAAGAAAGGCAAGAATATAAGATTGTCCTTTCTCGAAGCCTTTGAGTATATGATCTGACAGAGAGAGTAAAAGAGTCTCGGTGCTGTGGGATTTCCGAAAACCGTACTGAGAAGGTGCAAGGATGTGGTTTTCATCGAGATATTCAGTGAGTTGTTTGTTAATGGTTTTTTCAAGGAGTTTGGATATGAAAGGCAGATTGGAAATGGGGCGGTAATTGGCTAGATCAGAGGGGTCTAGTTTAGGTTTTTTTAGAATAGGTTTGACGATTGCCTGTTTAAGGGGGACAGGTACCTTTCCTGAGTTAATGGACAGGTTGATGATATTTGTTAAGGGTTTAGCAATCAGGTTAGGTATCGCGAGAAGATGTTTGGTGGGTATTGTGTCAGTTGGATGGGTGGAGGGTTTGGCTTTTTTAATGAGAATTTCTATTTCTAGTGTAGAGGTGCATTCTAGAGAAGATAGAATATTAGTGTTATTTCTAATCTTGACTTGGTTGCAGTCAGGTTCGGATTGTTGGATGGGAGTGGATGATGCATTGGTGAACTTGGATATCAACTTGTCTATTTTAGTTTGGAAAAATGTGGCAAGTTCTTCACATTTAGATTTGGCTACGTCATCTGGGACGTCAGAAGCTGCTGACTTGGTAAGAGAATTAACGTACTCGTATAGCACTTTAGGATTGTATTGGAATTGGTGTATTTTGTTAGCGAAGAAATCTCGTTTAGTATTATTGAGTTTTTCTTTGTACAGGTGTAGGGAGGGTTTGAATTGTGCCAAATGTTTATGAGATGGGTCATGGCGCCAAATCTTTTCGGATTTTCGAAGTTGTTGTTTAAGGTGTTTTAGTTCGTGGGAGTACCAGGGTTTCTTTTTGTTGTTGTTTTGTGAGGAGATGAGTTTGGCTTGTAGGGGGCACGTGGAATTGGCTATAATATTTGTAATGTTATGCCATGAGGCCAGTGCTGTGTCTGCGTCGGAGAGGTCTAAGTGATCAAGATTGTTTGAAACTGCTGAGATAAGGTCATCTCTGGTACAATTTTTTCTGTAATGGATAGTTTTATTTATGTTATCGTGGCATGTGGGTATCTTGATGGAGAGAGATGCATTGATGAGGTGATGATCTGACCAGGGGATGGGTGTGTGGGAAGGAGAGTCAGTTTGAATGAGGGCATTAGTGAAGAGGAGATCGAGGGTATGGCCTGCCTTGTGAGTAGGGAATTCAATGGATTGTTTGAATCCTAGAGCGTTTAGTGAGTCGAGTATAGCGTCACATGATGGGGACCGGGGGGAGCTATCAATATGTAAGTTGAAATCGCCTAATATGATTGCTGGGGTGTCGATAGAGATGTTCTTAGCGATGTATTCTATAAGAGTTGAAGGGTTGCTATGTAGAATTCCTGGGGGGGCATAGACGAGACAGATTTGTAGAGATGGGGACTTGAAAAGTCCTATTTCAATTTTAGGTGGGGGGAGGATGGGGAGGAGTATCATATTGAATTTTTTCTTAATGGCTAAAAGTAAACCACCTCCTTTCTTTTTTGCCCTGGGGATAGAAAAAATGTCGTATGTATCAGATGGAAGCTGATTAAGGAGAACCGTATGGAAGCCTTGTCCTCTCAAAGGTCCACCTAAGTCCCAGCGGCCCGGGTCACTACGGGCTCCTCCTGGGGGGACAGTGGGCTTCCAGTGGCGAAGACACAGTTCCTCTCCTTGACGTCACGACTCTTCGTCTGCCTCCACAGTCGCCTCAGTCTCCAGTGCCGAGGGTCAGCTGGTCACTTCTTCTGTTCTGCCTCGCCACCCGGCGGGAGATCCTACAGATCCACTTCCTAAGGTATACCATCCTCCTGTCGGTCCAAGAGTTCACATGCCTGAGCATAACAGATTGAACTTCCACACGAATCTGTGGCAGGTGAAACAGATCCAGATGGAGTGCTGAACAATGTGGAAGGGATGGTAAAATGAGAGAAACATAAGATATGCCATACTGGGTCAGACCAATGGTCCATAAAGCCCAGTGTCCTGTTTCCAACAGTGGCCAATCCAAGTCTAAAATACCTGGCAAGTACCCAAATATTAAACAGACCCTATGTTACTGGCAACAAGCAATGGCTATTCTCCTCCAGGAACTTATCCACATTTTTAAATCCAGCTACACTAACTGCCTTAACCACATCCTCTGACAATGAATTCCATAACTTAATCATGCACTGAGTGAAAAAGAACTTTCTCCGATTTGTTTTAAATGTGCTACTTGCAAACTTCATGGTGTGCCCCTCTAGTCCTTGTATTATCTGAAAGAGTAAATAACTGATTCACACTTACCTGTTCAAGTCCTTTTATGATTTTGTAGACCTCTATCATATCCCCCCCTCAGCTGTCTCTTCTCCAAGCTGAACATCTCTAATCTCTTTAGACTTTCCTCATAAGGGAGCCGTTCCATACCATTTATCATTTTGGTCGCCCTTCTCTGTACTTTCTCAAATGCAACTATATCTTTTTTGAGGTGCAGCAACCAGAATTGCACACAGTATTCAAGGTGGGGGTCTCACCATGGAGCGATATAGAGGAATTATAACATCCTCCATTCTATTTGTCATTCCCTTTCTAATAATTCCTAGCATTCCTTTTTTTGACCACCACAGCGCATTAAGCCGATGAGTTCAATGTAATATCAACTATGATGGCCAGAACTTTTTCCTGGGTGGTAACTCCTATTATGGAACTTAACATCGTGTAACTACAGCATGGGTTATTTTTCTGTACATGCATCATCTTGCACTTGTCCACACTAAATTTCATCTGCCATTTGGATGCCCAATCTTCCAGTCATAAGAACATAAGAAATTGTCATGCTGGGTAAGACCAAGGGTCCATCAAGCCCAGCATCCTGTTTCCAACAGAGGCCAAACCAGGCCACAAGAACCTGGCAATTACCCAAACACCAAGAAGATCCCATGCTATGGATGCAATTAATAGCAGTAGCTATTCCCTACGTAAACTTGATTAATAGCAGTTAATGGACTTCTCCTCCAAGAACTTATCCAAACCTTTTTTGAACCCAGCTTACACTAACTGCACTAACCACATCCTCTGGCAACAAATTCCAGAGCTTAATTGTGCGTTGAGTGAAAAAGAATTTTCTCCGATTAGTCTTAAATGTGCTACTTGCTAACTTCATGGAATAACCCCTAGTCCTTCTATTATCCGAAAGTGTAAATAACCAATTCATATCTACTCGTTCAAGACATCTCATGATCTTAAAGACCTCTATTGTATCCCCCTCTCAGCCATATAAATCCTTAAATAAATAAAAAAATAAATCTCTTCTCCAAGCTGAACAGCCCTAATCTCTCCAGCCGTTCCATCCCCTTTATCAGTTTGGTTGCCCTTCTCTGTACCTTCTCCATCGCAGCTATATCTTTTTTGAGATGCAGCGACCAGAATTGAACACAGTAGTCTCACCATGGAGCGATTCAGAGGCATGGTGGTCTCACCATGGAGCGATTCAGAGGCATTATGACATCTTCCGTTTTATTAACCATTCCCTTCCTAATAATTCCTAACATTCTGTTTGCTTTTTTGACTGCTGCAGCACACTGAGCCGACAATTTTAAAGTATTATCCACTATGATGCCTACATCTTTTTCTTGGGTGGTAGTTCCTAATATGGAACCAAACATCATGTAACTACAGCAAGGGTTGTTTTTCCCTATGTGCAACACCTTGAACTTGTCCACATTAAATTTCATCTACCATTTGGATGCCCAGTCTTCCAGTCTTGCAATGTCTTCCTGTATTTTATCACAATTTGCTTGTGTTTTAACTATTCTGAATAATTTTGTGTCATTTGCAAATTTGATCACCTCACTCGTCGTACCCCTTTCCAGACCATTTATACATATATTAAAAAACACCTGTCCAAGTACAGATCTCTGAGGCATTCCACCGTTTACCTTTTTCCATGCAAATGATACCCAGACCGCACTATGCCGAGGACTTGGGGTCCTTGGTGATGGGGCACCAGTTTTTCAGAAACTATTGGACTGTTCACCCCACAGGAACAGACAAATGTGGACTGTTGGGGGAGGGGGGGGAAGCAAATGTTTGGCCCAAGTTTAGGTTGGGCCTCTTATGTGGTCTTGGGTTGGTGGCGTTCCTGCTGCCTAGGCCTGGTTGCAAGCAGTTGTTGATGTTGGGCCAGAAGAGACATGATACAGTACTGTTGAAAAGGTCAGTAGGGCAGTTTGTGGAAATATGGCCACTTATATATGTAAAAAGGTCTTCTTGTAGTGGATAGTTGTTGAAGGCCCGTTGAGGACTGTAATGCAATGTTCTGATCTTTTATCTGCCCGACTGTCTCCCTGAGTTTTTTGGCAAAGAGTTTATCTCCCAAACACGGGAGGTCCACCAATTTTTTGTGGACATCATTTCATATGTTGCTTGCTCTAAGCCATGCCCTGGAACATGCTACAACTGAGGCTGCAGAAGTATGTGAAACTGAATTAAAGGACTCTTATACCGATTGGAGGAGATGGCAAATGGTTTCTGCATCCAAACGTGGCTGAGAATGGTCCACAGCACCCTGTTTGGGTTGGAAGAAGGGACTTAGCTTTTGTATGCATTTGTGTATGGATTGCAACACATAGAACTGGCGTGCAATAATATGAGCCATCAACATGGAACTCAAAGTAGGGGACCGAGCACATTGATGAGATGAAGCATGAATGGGGTGGGTCGATGCAGTGTGTCCTGCAGGCTTTGATGCATTGTGCCTCACGTGCACCAGGGCATTGAGCTTCAGTTCAGTTTGCTTCAGGCACTTCGATGCATCTTGCTTCGGGTGCGCATCGTGCATCATGCATAGAGTTTTTCCATATATGCTGAATGCACCAGTGCTGATGCACCGTAATTTGAATGCTTATACTTCAACGTTTTCTCCGATATTGTTCCTGAGTGCAACATAATCTGCCTTGCTGAGAAAAGAGGTGTTCCTCTAAAACTCCATCGTTGCAGGCCAAAGCCATGGGGTCAATCAGGCAGCTGCCCTGTGCTCATTCTAGATAAATTCAGTCCCTTTAACTTTTGTTAATGAATTGAATATGTCTGCTATCATTGTGCACTACAAATAGTAATACCAACTTCTGTTATCTCTGCTTATCCTTATTATGCTCTCCATTTCATTTCTTAGCATTTCTTAACTTCTAAGGACCTGGACGTTATTAAGCCTGTCATCATTAAGCTCCTGCTCAGAGAGTCCCCAGCTCCCAAAATAATTCTATTTTTACCAGTGCATTCACAAGTATGTGTCCCACATCTCTTATTTCTCCATATTCCAGATGACATCTGATCCTTCTCTTCCACTTTCTCCTCAGATTTTCAGGTTGTGGGCGTAACTGATAATCTCCCCTTCTTGCTGAACTAGCCCAGATGATGTTAGGCTACCTCGAGATTTCCCATTCTCTTCTTCTCTCCTCCGTTCCTCCTAAAACTACTAGGCCATGACTTTCTTTGTAAGTTTGGCTGTACTATATAACAGACAGGGTCTGTATTCAACTTCCTGATTCTAAAAATGATTTAGGAGCCCCTCTGCTGCTGGACATCCCTGTGCAATACAGACTTGCATAGAATTGGTCCCTCCAGCTACTTCTGGACTATCCTATCCACCTGAACTTGATCTTTTGGCAGCATCAAAATCTCTGCAGTCCAGACCCTGTAGGCCTATAATAGATCTCTTTCCTGTGTACTTATATTTCTCATTGTACCTATAAGAGAGACTGGCATGAGCAAATACAGGTTTGTTCAAGATCTCAAAGCCATACATTCTTTTGTGCACATGACTAATATTATACCTAGGCCAGGTTGCCTCCAAATAGATATTGATACATTATTGCTCTGTTCACACAGTGCAGTTTCTTATATAGATGGCTACACAGAGTTAAAAAGTTTCCAAGCACAAGCAACAGCTTTGTGCCTCCTCTATTATCTATTTAAGATATCCCTCCTGGTCTCCTGAAGCAGAATCTGCCTTCACTACTCTCAAAAAGACCTATCTTATTACTTGTTCTTGAGGGTGCACTGTGAAGCGGCTGTCATAATTAATATCGGCACGGGGGGAGGGGGGGAATTACAATGGCTCCACCTTAACCACAGTGGAACCAAGCTGCTGGCGCTAACTTTCAAAAAGGAGATAGAGCAGCTTTTAAGCTAGAACAAGGGGGAAAGACGACAGTCACTCAGCAGTGCATGGTTCGGAGAAATGTATCCTTGAAGGATACTAATGAAACAAGAGAGTTAGGGCATCCCAACAGAGAGGTTCCAATAAAAGAAAACGTAGTCCATGTGCCTATATGTAAAAAATCACCGAAGCTAATGATTTCCAAATTATCCCTAACAAATGAAAAGCAGGATGTTAATATAAACAAAAAACATACTTTGAATTGTCTGTATGCCAATGCTAGAAGTCTAAGAAGTAAGATGGGAGAGTTAGAGTTTATAGCAGTAAATAATGAGATTGACATAATTGGCATCACAGAGACTTGGTGGAAGGAGGATAACCACTGGGACAGTGCTATATCAGGGTACAAATTATATCGCAATGATAGGGAGGATCAACTTGGTGGGGGTGTGGCACTTTATGTCCAGGAGGGTATAGAGTCCAACAGGATAAAGATCATACAAGAGACTAAATGCTCAGTAGAATCTATATGGATAGAAATCCCATGTGTGTTGGGTAAGAGTATAGTGACAGGGGTATACTACCATCCACCTGGACAAAATGGTCAGCTAGATGATGAAATGCTAAGAGAAATCAGGGAAGCTAACCAATTTGCCAGTGCAATAATAATGGGAGATTTCAATTACCTCAATATTGACTGGGTAAATGTAACATCAGGACTTGCTAGAGACATAAAGTTCCTGGATGTAATAAATGATTGCTTCATTGAGCAATTGGTTCAGGAACCAACAAGAGAGGGAGCTATTTAAGATTTAATTCTTAGTGTAACACAAGATTTGGTGAGACAAGTAATAGTGGTGGGGCCACTTGGCAACAGTGATCATAACATGATCAAATTTAAACTAATAACTGGAAGGGGGACAATAAGTAAAATCTGCAGCTCTAACACTAAATTTTAAAAAGGGAAACTTTGATAAAATGAGGAAAATAGTTTTCAAGGGTGATGAGTCAGACGAACTGAACTGGGAACATGTAGCAGGCCAGATTGACAAACTAGAGAGTAGCAAATCACCTGGACTGGATGGAATGTATCCTAGGGTACTGAGGGAACTAAAAAATGAAATTTCTGATCTATTAGTTAAAATTTGTAACCTATCATTACAATCAACCATTGTACCTCATGACCGGAGGGAGGCCAATGTAATCCCAATATTTAAAAAGGGCTCCAGGGGCGATCTGGGTAACTATAGACCAGTGAGCCTGACTTCAGTGCTGGGAAAAAATAGTGGAAACTATTCTCAAGATCAAAATCGTAGAGCATATAGCAAATGTTGCTTACCTGTAACAGGTGTTCTCACAGGACAGCAGGATGTTAGTCGTCACATATGGGTGACATCACAGGATGGAGCCCAATCACGGAAAACTTCTGTCAAAGTTTCCAGAACTTTGACTGGCCCCTACTGGGCATGCCCAGCATGGCACCAACCCTGCAGCCAGCAGGGGTCCCCCTTCAGTCTTGTTTAAAAGCTACAGGCAGTGCCGAAAAATAAAATAAGAAAACGAACCCAACACCGCGGGGCGGCGGGCGGGTTTTGTGAGGACTAACATCCTGCTGTCCTGTGAGAACACCTGTTACAGGTAAGCAACATTTGCTTTCTCACAAGACAAGCAGGATGGTAGTCTTCATATATAGGTGAGTACCGAGCTGAGGATGTCCGAACATGCACCAAATGTACCCAACGGCGTG
This sequence comes from Rhinatrema bivittatum, assembly GCF_901001135.1. Lineage (NCBI taxonomy): Eukaryota > Metazoa > Chordata > Amphibia > Gymnophiona > Rhinatrematidae > Rhinatrema > Rhinatrema bivittatum. The sequence goes on from NC_042623.1 coordinate 223,542,553, forward strand.
CAAAAGGCACAACAACTGGGGTGGAATTTGGTAGAGGGCATCCTGAACCCCATCGGGCAGGCGGAAGGGTGTTGTACGTCATGTTGGAAATAAGTTACGCAGGACAAACTGGCCGAAGATGGAATCCTGTCTTCCGGCTTTGTCCAAGCAATAATGGGCTGCAAAGTGTGGAGAGAACTCCAGGTGGCAGCCCTGCAAATGTCAGGAAGCGGCACCGATCGTAGGTGTGCTACTGAAGTTGCCATGGCCCTCACAGAGTGTGCCTTAACACGATCTTGAAAAGGAATGCCTGGTTGTTGGTAGCCAAGAGATATGCAGTCCGCCAACCAGGAGGAGAGAGTCTGCTTACCCACAGGTTGCCCTAATTTGTTGGGGTAGAAAGATGAATAACTGAGTGCTCTTCCTGTGGGCAACTGTAGGGTCTAGATAGAAAGCTAGAGCCCGTTTACAGTCGAGGGTATGCAGAGCCTGTTCCCCTGGATTGGAATGGAGCCTGGGAAAGAAGGTAGGTAGTATGATGGACTGATTAATGTGAAACTCCGAAACTACCTTAGGTAAAAATTTAGGGTGAGTGCGGAGTACCGCCCGGTCCTGCAGGAGTTTAGTGTAAGGCGGATAGGTAACTAGGGCCTGTAATTCACTAACTCTGCGAGCTGAAGTAATAGCTAAAAGGAAAATCACTTTCCATGTGAGATATTTTAGGTCACAGGAGTGAAGAGGTTCGAATGGAGGTTTCATGAGCCGACCGAGATCCAGATTAAGGTCCCAAGAAGGGGCCGGAGGACGTAAAGGTGGCTTGATATGGAGCAAGCCCTTCAAAAAGCGTGTTACGAGGGGTTGTACTGATATAGGGACATCCCCGACACCTTAATGGAAGGTGGCTACCGCACTGACATGCATTCTGATGGAAGAGGTCTTTAGACCTGACCCTGACAAATGCCAGAGATAGTGCAAAAACCTTGGGATTGGACAGGAAAAGGGATCAAGGGATTGTGAAGTGCACCATGATGTGTACCTTTTTCATTTATAGGAATAAGATTTTCTCGTGGAAGGCTTCCGTGAAGCAATTAGGACACGAGAAACCGAATCTGAAAGGTTAAGTTGTTGAAGGATTAACCTTTCAATATCCATGCCATCAGGGACAAGCCCTGAAGATTGGGATGGCGTAGGCATCCATTGTTTTGAGTGATCAGATGCGGGTCCGTTCCCAAGGGAATGTGCCTGCGGATGGAGAGATCCTGGAGTATGGGAAACCATACTTGGCATGGCCAGTGAGGTGCTATCAGGATCATGGTTCCCTTGTCCTGACGTACCTTCACGAGAGTCTTCGAGAGAAGAGGAAGTGGAGGGAATGCATAGAGCAGACTGGTTGCCCACGAGAGGGAGAATGCATCTCTGGGCTGAGAGTGCCTGCTCCGAATGAGGGAGCAGTAATTGTCCACTTTGTGGTTCTGAGGGGACGCAAAGAGGTCTATCTGGGGGTATCCCCATTGGCGAAAGATTGAGGTCGCCACCGAGGGGTTGAGAGACCACTCGTGTGGCTGGAAGACACGACTCAGTTTGTCTGCCAAAACATTGTCCACTCCCAGCAAGTAGGTGGCCCGGAGGTACATCGAGGGGGAGAGTGCTTCCGCCCAAATCTGCGCAGCTTCCTAACACAGGAGGAAGGAGCCTGTGCCTCCCTGCTTGTTGATGTACCACATGGGCACCTGGTTGTCCGTCTGAATCAGGATGACGTGATTTGATAGGCGTTCCTGAAAAGCCCTAAGAGCATATCGCATAGCTCGAAGTTCTAGGAAGTTTATCTGATGTTTGGGTTCCTCTGGAGACCAAGACCCTTGTGTCTGTAGATTGTCCACGTGGGCTCCCCACCCGAAGTTGGAAGCGTCGGTGGTGGGAATGAGTTGAGGATCTGGCACTTGAAAGGGCAGTCCCTGGAGGAGATTGGTCTGATCTTTCCACTAGGCGAGAGACAGACGGAGAGAGTTGGTGATGTGGACAATGGTCGACAGAGGCTGAATACTTGAGTCCATTGTGACCTCAGAGTCCAATGTATGAGTCTCATGGCCAGACACCATGTGTCCCAGCAGGACGAGGAATTGGCGAGCTGTTGCTGTATGCTGAGACTGCAACTGCTGAGCGAGAGACACAAGTGTTGGGGCTCGTTGTCGAGGTAGATAGGCTTTTGCTTGTAAAGTGTCCAAGTCTGCCCCAATGAATGACAAGGTTTGAGATGGGACTAAATAGGATTTCCCGTAATTGACGAGAAATCCTAGAGTAGTTAGAGTGTGCAGGGTCAAAAGAAGGGACGACCGAGCGGCTTGCTGGGTTGGAGCCCTGATTAACCAGTCGTCCAGATAGGGGTAGATGTGGACACCTTCTTTCCTGAGGAAAGCTGCTACAACTACGAGGCATTTGGTGAAGACTCGTGGTGCAGACGCTAGGCCAAAGGGAAGCACTCGATATTGATAGTGCTTTGGACCTACTAAAAACCTGAGGTACTTGCGATGAGTTGGAGTGATTGCAATGTGTGTGTATGCGTCTTGGAGGTCCAGAGAGCAGAGCCAGTCTCCTCTTTGTGGAAGAGGTAGAAGCGAGCCCAAGGTCACCATCTTGAACTTTTCTCGCTGGAGGAAATTGTTGAGCACACGTAGGTCCAGAATTGGATGAAGCCCCCCAGATCTTTTGGGGATCAGAAAGTATCGGGAATAGAACCCTAGGCCTTGCTGCGAGTATGGGGCGGGTTCTATTGCTCGCGACTGCAGAAGAAGGGAAACCTCCTGCTTCAGAAGGACAGAGTGGTCGGATACTCTCCACGCCTGCAGAGGTGGTGAGTCCGGTGGTAGAGCAAGAAAGGTTAAGTGGTAACCCTGAGCAATGATTGCTAGCACCCATTGGTCGGTTGTGATTGAACGCCACATGTTGTGAAAGTGGCACAATCGACCTCCCACTGGTATGCTTGGCAGAGGAATCAGGCTGCTGCTCTCCAAGTGAAAGTCAAAAACCTGAAGCAGGCACCGGCTGGGGAGCTGCTTGTGGCTTTTGCTTTCGGGCCTGGCGAGGCTGAGGTTTCTGATAAGGCCTCGTAGTTCGGGACCTTGCTGGTGGAGGATAGTACTTCCTTGGACGGAAGAATGACTTCATAGAGTCCTTCCTAAAGGGCTGTCTTGAGGGGAAGTCAGAAGGTATCGATGAGAGCTGTTTAAGGGTCTCATGATGGTCCTTTAATTCAGCCACTATTTGCTGGATCTGTTTGCCTAACAGATTGTCTCCTACACATGGCAGGTCAGATAGCCTGTCTTGTACTTCTGGGCAAAGGTCAGAAGATTTGAGCCGGGCCCAGCGTCTTGCCGAAATGGCAGCTGCAGACACTCTAGTAGAGGTGTCGAAGATATCGTAAGCTGTTCTTATCTCATGTTTTCTGCCTCAAACCTCTTGTTGACAAGGATTTGAAGCTGTTCTTGGAATTGTTCAGGCAGGGTTTCAGAGAAGTCCTGTATCTGTTTGAAGATGACCCTATTGTATTGGGTCATATACAGCTGGTAAGCAGCAGTTCTGGAGAGGAGCATGGACCCTTGGAACACTCGCCGACCAATATTGTCTAGGAACTTGTGTTCCTTAACAGGAGGGGTAGATGAGTGAGGCTTCATCCTTTTTGCTTTCTTTTGAGCCGATTCTACCACCTGAGTGGTGGTCGAGCTGAGATTTCTGAATGCCAGGGGCTGACTGTACTAAATAGGTAGTGTCAGCTTTTCTATGGACTGGGGCAATGGATCCAGGGTTTTCCCAGTTCTTTTTGAGGAGGTCAAGAAGAACTGGATGAATGGGAATAGAAGTGATCACTTTAGGGGCATCCAGGAACTGGAGGAGCTCCATCATCTGGTGCCTATCATCTTGCTCTGTCTGAAGCTGAAAAGGGACCAACTCAAACATTTCCTTCACAAAATTAATGAAAGAAAGGTCCTCTGGAGGAGAACGCTTTCTACTTTCAGCAGGAGAGGGAGGTGAAGATAAGTCATCGGTGTCTGAAGAAGTATCACCACCCCAGGTGTCATAAGGATCAGCAGACTGACCTGTAGGACGAAAAGGGGGTTGGATACCCGAAGGCTCTGGCCGAGGCTCTGAGAAAATCGAAGGAATTGCCGGGGGCACCGTGGACGGCCTGGAGGGCATCTGTGCCGCCGAAGTACGTATCGCCCCGGATGAATGAATCTGTGGTGAGGGACGAATTGGCATCGATGGCTGAGGCAAAACTCCCGAAGGAGGAATGCAGAACGGTGTTTCTCCTCCCGATAAAGCTGTCAACGGGGAGCGCACCGGAGCCATTGGAGACCCGGGAATTACTGGTGGAAGGGCGGTTATGAGCGCCTCCATCCAGGATAGCAGCGGTGCCAGTGCTGCTGGAATCGGGTCGATGACTGGTTCCCCAATCTGTGCCGGTGTCGGTGCCAAAGGGACCTGGAGTCATTGCATCGCCTTGTCAATGGCCTCCTGGACCAGCCGATCCAGTTCTTCCCGGAGACCTGGCGCAAGTAGCCCCGGCTCCGTGACGGAAGAGGGAGGCGAAGGCACAGTCGGAGGGACCACCTTTACAGGCGGAATAGGCACCCCGATCGGGTGAGGGTGGCCTCGATCACAGGAATGGTCGGTGCCGTTCCTGGACAGGGTTTGTGTAATGGTGGCTCGGACGGTGGCTCGGTCGATGATTTCGCTCCCTCGACGGTCTGAGTCTTACGATGCCGATGGCGATGTTTCTCCCTACGATCCCCTCGATCCTGAGGGGAAGTAACGGGTGGCGATGGCCATGAAGATGTCGATGGTGGATGGTCACCAGACGGTGGTCGATACTGGTGCGACGTCAACGGTGCCGGTTCCAATGACGTCTATGCGATGGACGGCGTCGGGGTGTGAGCACGGAAAGAGTCCCAACTTCTCCATCCTCGCCTTGCGACCTTTGGGTGTCATGAGGGCACATTTGGTGCAAGTCAGGACATCATGCTCACGGCCTAAACACATTACACAGACGCCATGAGGGTCTGTGATAGACATGGTGCGAGTACAGTCCGGGCACCGGCGGAACCCTGACGCCATGGCCATAGAAAAAAATCGAGCTGCGGGACGGACGACGGCAAGGGTCAAACTCGACAGTAATCGACGGAAAACGGTCGAAAAGTTACCGGAGTACCGCGACTTGAGAAAAGTTAGAGGAGGGACCCCTGTGGGGCAATTTAAGTTTAATTTATTCCATGAGGAAAATTCCTGTCAGGAATCTCTATAGAGCTCCTAAACCGCGAGGCTACTGCAGCGTGGAAAAAAGAAGACTGAACGGGGACCCCTGCTGGCTGCAGGGTTGGTGCCATGCTGGGCATGCCCAGTAGGGGCCAGTCAAAGTTCTGGAAACTGACAGAATTTTTCCGTGATTGGGCTCCATCCTGCGATGTCACCCATATGTGAGGACTACCATCCTACTTGTCGTGTGAGAAAGCAAGATATGGTTTAATGGAACATAGTCAACATGGATTTACCCAATGGAAGTCTTGCCTAACAAATCTGCTTCATTTTTTTTGAAGGGGTTAATAAACATATGGATAAAGGTGAACTGGTAGATGTAGTGTATTTGGATTTTCAGAAGGCATTTGACAAAGTCTCTCATGAGAGGCTTCTAAGAAAACTAAAAAGTCATGGGATAGGAGGAGATGACCGTTTGTGGATTACAAACTGGTTAAAAGACAGGAAACAGACAGTTGGATTAAATGGTCAATTTTCTCAGTGGAAAAGGGTAAACAGTGGAGTGCCTCAGGGATCTGTACTTGGACCGGTGCTTTTCAATATATATATATAAATGATCTGGAAAGGAATACGACGAGTGAGGTTATCAAATTTGCGGATGATACAAAATTATTCAGAGTAGTTAAATCACAAGCGGACTGTGATAATTACAGGAGGACCTTGCAAGACTGGAAGATTGGGCATCCAAATGGCAGATGAAATTTAATGTGGACAAGTAGAAGGTGTTGCATATAGGGAAAAATAACCCTTGCTATAGTTACATGATAGGAACTACCACCCAGGAAAGAGATCTAGGCATCATAGTGGATAACACATTGAAATCTTTGGCTCAGTGTGCTGCAGCAGTCAAAAAAGCAAACAGAATATTAGGAATTATTAGGAAGGGAATGGTTAATAAAACGGAAAATGTCATAATGCCTCTGTATCGCTCCATGGTGAGACCGTATCTTGAATACTGTGTACAATTCTGGTCGCCGCATCTCAAAAAAGATATAGTTGCAATGGAGAAAGTACAGAGAAGGGCAACCCAAATGATAAAGGGGATGGAACAGCTCCCCTATGAGGAAAGGCTGAAGAGGTTAGGCCTGTTTAGCTTGGCAAAGAGACGGCTGAGGGAGGATATGATAGAGGTCCTTAAGATGATGAGAGGTCTTGAACGAGTAGATGTGAATTGGTTATTTACACTTTCGGATAAAAGAAGGACTAGGGGGCATTCCATGAAGTTAGCAAGTAGCACATTTAAGACTAATCGGATGTGGGTAGTGCAGTTAGTGTAGCTGGCTTCAAAAAAGGGTTGGATAAGTTCTTGGAGGAAAAGTCCATTAACTGCTTTTAATCAAGTTTACTTAGGGAATAGCCATGCTATTAATTGCATCAGTAGCATGGGATCTTCTTGGTGGTGGGTAATTGCCAGGTTCTTGTGGCCTGGTTTGGCCTCTGTTGGAAACAGGATGCTGGGCTTGATGGACCCTTGGTGTGACCTAGCATGGCAATTTCTTATGTTGTTATAATGAGTTTATAAAGGAAAAACATGTATGGGAAACTCTATTGACAAACAGACAGGGTCGGATAGCAAACTGTTCATTTTTATTTGGATATGATATACTGTATGGTATACCACTGTGAATACCATTATGTTTGAATATTGTTCAAGATGTATGAATAAGCTGAAGTGATAGGCTTATGTTTGTTTTCCCTTGAAAACTTTAAATTAAAAAAAAAAAAAAGTTTCATTCAGATTTAAAAAAAAAAAAAAAATTCTTTTTATACTATTCTGACCTGATTCACTTGATCCTGATTCCTGTCTTTGCAATCATTTGCAGTGGCCTACTGATGTTATTGAGGCTGTCTGCCTTCTTCCTGGCCTCTCTGCTCAAGTAATAGAGTTCTTTGCTCTCATACATCCCTACTTGTCACAAGGTCAACCTGTCACGATTTACATGGACTCCTGTTATACCTTTGGAGTTGTATGCAATTTTAACACCTTCCAGCGGAATGGCAGATGTTTGCCTTGTTTAGGTACATCCATTAGGAATTTGCTGCAATCTCTTTTCTGCTCTTTACAGCTAACCAGCAAATACCTTTCAGGTCTATGGCAATGCCTAAAGGATTCAGTTGTCCTGCCTATGAATTCTCTTCTCCCTTTATAAGTTCCAGGCCGATGTTCCCTAATTGATTTGTTACCTTACAGAAAGATGCTGCTGCTCAACATCCAGCCTTGAGAAGGAAAAAAATAAAAATAAAGGCCACTGGCTTGGCCTACAAGGACATCCTGTTGCTTCTTCATCACTCTTGCTGTATTTGGCTTCAGGTTTCCCAATTGAGTCAGTGTGTGTATGTGTTTCGGGGGGGGGGGGGGGGGGGGGTTATGCATCAAATTCTCAAAGTGTTATACAATATGTTACTCAAATTTGTTTTTGTTGTATCTGTGCAGTTTAAAATACAGGATTTTAAGTTGTACCCTCATTTTTGAAAGCCTCTTGGGGCCCTTTTGTGAAACAGCAAATGAACTTTATATCCATGCAAAGTATTACAGTTTCAATGAATTTTTAACTATTGTATGCAAAATAGTAGAAAAGATTATTAGGAGGTTTAGTATTCCTGCATGCATTAGCATGCACTAAGACTTGATAGGAGTACACACTTTACAAGGGAAGTCATGCAAAAGGTTGGGAATGCTTAAGGGACTCGACTGTATTTCTTTTGCACACACAGACCAAATGCCTCAGAACGTATAGAGCAACTAAATGGGATCTTGAAGATTAAACTTGATAAATTTACATATGAGACTTTTCTGAAATGGCCGATTCCTCTCCCACTTGCCTCGATGAGTATAAGGAACATACCAAATCACAAGCATGGACAAACCATGCCAAAATCACCTGTGGATATTGACTTTGCCTGGAATGAACTGAATTTGCATTTTGTCTCAGTGTCACACCAGCAGGGTTAAGATGAACTACCAACGCGTGTCTGCAGCATCAACAGGTCTACCTAATCTAACACCAGACATTCAGCCAGGTGACCTTGAACTATTCAAGGAATTCCAGCGAAAAGGAGGGTTTACCGCCTTTGTAGAAGGGTCCCTAGTGAGTACTTTTGGTGAGTCATTAAACTTTAAAACTACAGAGACTTAATCACTGGGTCCACGCCAGCCACTGTAAAACAAAAAAAAAAAAAAATTTGCTCAGATTACTACAGTTATAGATAAGGCTCGCTTGAAATCTACTGGGCCTGGCCCATCAGGGCTGGGCAGTGGGTGCATCATTGACTCTTCTTGTTTGCAACCTCAGAGAACTCAACTTTGAAGACCTACTGGAAGGGGTCCATTGGGATCCAATGGTAACATGTATTTCTTTCTATTGATCATTATCTTTGGATACTTCTCTTCCTCTGGGCCTCCACCTCTTCCACAAGTGTGGTTCCAGATGGTAATGTATATGTTCGCCTAACTTGAACTCTGCAAAAGAACTTTAATCTTACAAACTGCTAGATCTGTACCAATATCCCATGGTACAATTCAGATCTGAAAAACACAAAACGTCTACTCAGACAAGTTGAGAAAACTTGGAGAAGACATCCCTCCCCACCCCACCTCGACAGATACAGAACGCTACTCTACATCTACAAAACCGACACCGACAAAGCCAAGCGAGAATTCTATGCAAAGAAAATCCACCAACACCAACAGAACCCTATTCGACTTCATCTCCAAACTGATGCAACCTAGCCACCACCCACTCACAACAGGGAGCCCCACAAAGACATGCGAAGAACTTGCCCACTTCTTCACTGATAAAATCACTCAGCTAATAGCATCCACCCCCCACACAAGCAAAGAAACTCCTATCCCCCTCACACAACACTCTCCACTTGGTCCAACTTCGAACTCATTGCCTCAACCGAAGTTAAAAAAATAATTCAAAAAATAAACCCAGCCACCCACTCCCTTGACCCCAATCCCTGTCAAAACCCTCAAACTCATCCCCGATATCATTACCAAACCTATTGCTGACACAATACATCACTCGAACAAGGCAGCTTCCCTGAAGACCTGAAATGTGCCGCAATCAAACCCATTCTCAAAAAACCCCAACTGATCCCATTATTTATTTTTATTTATTTATAGGTTTTTATATACCGATAGCCGTTTGCACATCATATCGGTTTACAGATAACTAAAACTTTTTGACAATGTCATTATACAGAACTTTTGGCACTGCCATTACATAGAACAGTAAAACAGTAAAATTCCGACCCAGCCAATTATAGACCCATCTCAAATCTGTCATTCATATCAAAGATCCTGGAAAAACATGTGAACCTCCAACTTGCGGAATACCTGGAAAACCACAACATATTGTTCCCCACCCAACACGGATTCAGAAAATCTCTCAGCACTGAGACTCTCCTATCCCTCACAGACACAGCCCTAAGAGGCATCGATGCCAAGGAGATTGGGCTTGGTGATAACACCATAAAATGGTTTGGCTCCTACCTAACAGATGCTACAAAGTACACCTTAACAACAGTGAATCTAAACAATTCCCACTCCATGGCGTAACACAAGGATCCTCACTCTCCTCCACCCTATTCAACATATATATGCTCCCCCTCTGCAAACTTTTCTCCAGCCTGGACCTCCCCCACTACATCTATGCAGATGACATCCAGATTCTACTCCCCATCAAAGAAAACATACAAAACACCCTATCTCTATGGGAATCCCACTCCACCCAAATAAGAAACCTTCTCACTCAACCACAAAAAAACAAAAATACTATACATTTCAAACAAACCCCCCACAAGGATCATCCAAGACCTCTCATCCATCCAACCAAACAGCCTATGCACCACAGAAGTAAAAGACCTTGGCATTACATTGGACTCTGAACTTAATCTAAAAAAATACATCAATGCTACAATCAAAGAGGGCTATTTCAAACTCCAAGTCCTCAAAAAGCTCAAACCTCTACTCTTCCCTCATGACTATCAGACAGTACTCCAGTCCCTCATATTTTCCAAGCTGGACTACTGTAACTCCCTACTCCTCAGACTCACCACATCCTCCATCAAACCCCTCCAACTTCTGCAAAATGCAGCAGCCAGATCTCTCACAAACAGCCATCGTTCCTCACACATCACACCCATACTGAAAGAACTCCATTGGCTCCCCGTAACCTACAGAACACAATACAAAATCCTAACACTCCTGCACAAAACCATCAACAACAAAAATATCAAATGGCTAAAGGACACACTCTACCATCATGACTCCCAGAGAAATCTTCGGTCCCAAAATACCGGCCTGCTTTCCATCCCTCACACAAAACTAGCTCACCTCTCTACCACCAGAGAACGTGCCATCTCAGTAGCGGGCCCCTCCCTATGGAACAAGCTGCCCGCTCAACTAAGACTGGAGCCCTCTACCCTGTCAATCAAAAAAACCTGAAAACTTGGCTATTCCAAAAAGCCTACCAACCCTCAACCATTTCACCACTGTTAAAATTCCACAATGTTATTATGTCCCTGCTATAATGTTACCATGCTATATAATGCCACTATGTTTTCATGTCCCTGTTATGTTACCATATCCCTGTTATAATGTTACAATGTATCAATGGTAACACATCTTAGTTTTAAGTTCCTAAACATGAAAATAAATATTTCTAAACAAGCAGATTCTAAAACATTTAAGATATAAAAGGCACACACAGTGACACTAGAAAACACTCAGCAGATAGGACGATTCCAAATACCTGTGCAAATACAGCTGCCTTCTGTCCGGCAATTACTTTCAGAGCTTGCTGGCCTTGTACAGAAGTTCCTAAGCCTACATTTCCTTGAAGCACTGAAGTCAGCTGCTTTCCAGAAGCCTGAGTGGATGGCTGTCCGACCAAAAATGTCCCCTAAAAATAATTCATAAAATAAATAACATTCAACCAAGAAATAGGAAATGTGAAGCCATGGGCTGCTTCATCCAATTAAAACTGTGACCAGTTATACCTACCAAGAACTGTGTGACTACTAGTATGGTACATAGAAACTTTGTGGAAAAATAGAGAGGCTTCTCCTGAACATTAGTATTAGATGAACAGATTTAGTTTTGTTAGAAGAAAGTGAAATTACTTATCTGTTCATTTTCTGATAACACTGGCTCATTCTGATTTACACAGATGGGTTATATAGTCAGAATGTCTAAAGAACTTTAGAAAAAGTTTTCAAGAATATGCAGGGAAGGATCTGATCGAAACCACACCAACTGCCACAACATTTCAATATTAGCAAAGATATAAAGTGATAAAGGTTAAATTTTGTTCTTACCCCCTAATTCTTTCCTTGAGTCCTACCAGACTAGTCCAAACAAGTAGGTTTTGATCCCCTACTAGCAGACAGATGCAGAGAAAAAAAATATTTGCTGATGTCATCAGTATTTCTATATCAAAGCATATTAACAATTTAAAAACAAAGTCCCCCCTCCCCAAAGAGCAGGGAGGTGATGAACACTGGTCAGCAACAGAGCACAGATCCCAATGCTGTATATTTTAATTTCAGAATATGCAACCAAAAACTTTCTAACAAACTTTGCTCTAGAAAGGAATAAGACAAGCATACACAGTAAACAGGCTAATAAGAATTGGGTAGGTTCTTGGACTGGTCTGGTAGGACTCAAGAGGTAAGAACCAAATTTTACCTTCTTTATTATCCCACCAGACCAAGCTAGACAAGTCACCCTTATACTGGAAGGGATCCCACTAAGCCTGCCCAGACTCCTGAGTTTGGAAAAGGTATGTAAGGAGATCCAAGTTAGTGCCTTACAAATCTCTTCTGGAGGGACCAAATGAAGCTCTTCCCACAAGGCAGCTTGTATCCTGGTAGAATGCGTCTTAAGCCTCTCCAGAACAATCAGACCCTTCAGGAGCTATGCTGACGCAATAGCTTCTTTAAGCCACCTGGTCAAAGTGGCCTTGGAAGTCATTTTCCCCTTCCTTTGACCAAAAAGAGACAAATGATCTGACTTCCTAAATGAATTGGTAACATTCAAATATCTGAGGAGGACTCTAACAACATATAGCAGATGCAAATATCCCGAATTTGACTTTCTGAAGGAAGGCAGCTCTACTGACTGGTCTAAGTGAAAAAGAGAAACTACCTTTGGCAAAAAAGATGGATCTGTCTGAATGGAAACTCCAGCCTCCAAAAACTTCGAAAAGGGGTCACAACAAGATAACACCTAAAGTTCTGAAATGCTTCTTGCTGAACAGATCACTACCAAAAATACTGTTTTAAGAGTCAAGTCTTTCAAAGTACAGGCCCTAATGTGTTCAAAGAGAGGCTTACATAAGGACACCAAGACAAGGTTCAGATCCAGAGATGGAAAGGCTTTCCAAAATGAGACGCAGAAACGTCACTCCCTTTAAAAATCATGAAATATGTGGGTGATCTGATAGGGGGATACCTGTATCTTGCCTAGATAACAGGAAATGGCTGCCACCTGCACCTTGAGGGAATTCAAAACCCTCCCTTTCTCCAGTCCCTTCTGCATAAAAGAGAGAACCAAAAGAACAGTTGCCTTAAAAGGAGGAACCCCGGTCTCCTTATACAGTCCTCAAAGACTTATACAGTCCTCAAAGACTTTCCAGACTCTGATAGAGGCTAGCAAAGTGGAATTCTTACATGGTGAGTTACCACCTCTTCCAAATAACCTTTGCTCTAACCTTTTCCTTTCAAAAGCCAGGTCACAAGAGAAAAGGAGACTACATCTTCCATCACCACTGATACAAAAGCCCATTAAGTCAGTTTGAAATTTAACAGCTTTTTTCAATTGAGCCTCATGAGATCTGCATACCAGGGATGCCTGGGCCAGTCTGGGAAAATCAAGACCACCATTCCACAATGCTATTCTATTTTCTGATTTATTCTTTCAATCGTCCATGGGGGAAAAACACAAAAGATCACTCAACAGACAAATCTAAAACAAAAGCATCCAGGACCTCAGCTCCTACCTCTCTCCTTCAAATGAAACGAGTCACCTTTGCATTTTTTCTTGTCACATGAGATCCATGATAGCATTTCCCATTTGTATCTTATCCTCTCGAAGGCAGACTGCTAATTCCCAATTTCTGGGATCCACGGTATGGCGGCTCTTAAAATCTGCTGAGAGACGCTAAGAGCCTGAAGGTGACTTTCTGCCCATTTCAACAGCAGACTCACTTCCTAGGAAATTACCCAACTTTTCGTTCCCGTTTGCTTTTTCACATAGGCCACCATTGTGGCATTGTCCAAAAACACTGCTTTTCTTCGAACAATGGAAGAATTTTCTGGAGGTCTCTCTTTATTGTCTTTGTCTAAGTGGTTGTTGGACCATGACACATTCGAAACAGTTCAGCATTCCTGAGCTGTCTGATTCTAGCAATGCATCCCCCATCCAACTAGATTGGATCATGGTAATGACAGATGCCAATCTAGGGACTCCCAAGTCCATCTTCCTGTCCAGTTGCTGCATGGACAACGACCAAGCTAGAATGCTTCTGACTAACTTAAGAAGCACCGAATTCATTTCATAATCCTGCGAAAGCAGACTCCAACAGAACAGGGCGAGCACTCTGAAGAGGACATATATGCATTCTAACAAAAGAGAACACATTTCACCCATCCTAAAAAGCCTACACTGGCTCCCTGTCAAATTCAGAATACGTTTCAAAGTGCTCTCAACAATCCACAAGGCACTACATAACATTGCCCCACTCGAGCTCAAAATCCCTCTCCAACTCCACACCTCGACCAGACCAGACCAGTGAGACAAGCCTACAGAAACAACCTTCAGATCCCACCGATGAAGACAGCATTAAGTAAAAGAGCATTCTCCACGGCCGGTCCCAAACTCTGGAACGCTCTCCTGTCAGACCTCAGATTAGTGCAATGCCCCATTATATTTAAAAAAAGACTCAAGACTTGGTTATTCAACCAAGCATTCTCATAACATCAGCCAGCGGAATTTCCCTTCCAATGATCCCTTCATTGGTAACCCCCTAGAGAACTCTATAGGTCATCTCTAGAACTCTCTAGAACCCCCCAGAGAATTCTCAGGTCATCTACGAATCCTTATGCAGTCTAAAATCAAAAAGCCTAGCCTTATGCCTAACACCTGTTTCTCCAGCCTACAGTAGGCTCCGTATCTTTTACGTTATATTAAGTTATTAACCCCATATATCTGTATCCAAGTTCAATCTACCTGTTCATTGTAAGACATCAACTTGTCATTGTTATTGTTTAAAATGTAAACCGAATTGATCAGTAATTCTGTTACTGGAAAGTCGGTATATAAAAGTGCTAAATAAATAAAATAAATAAATTCTGGTCCAAGACACAAGGTCCAAAGTTACCGCTATTGAACCTCGCACTAGGCATAGATACTTTCAACAATTGACACACTTGACCTTGCAATTTGTGCACCCTGTTGGAGGTCACAAAAACCTTGTCTTTTCTGCATATTGAAGCATGTTCCTAGATACTCTCTCTCTCTCTCTTGCAAGGGTTCTAGCTTGCTTTTGTCAAAGTTGATCACCCATCCCAGGTTTGAAACAGTTAAACCACCCTGGATGTTGCCAATCAAAATTCCTCTGATGACTCGAATCAGCCAATTGTCCAGATAGGGATGAAACACTGCTTCCTTGTGAAAGACAGACATAATCACCACAATCACCCTGGAAAACATCCTTGGATTGGTTACTAGACCAAACAGAAGCGCTCAAAACTAAAAATAATCTCCCAGGACCACAAACCTGAGAAAACTTTTATGCTTCTGGCAATTGGGAATATGGAGATAAGCCTTAGACAGACCTAGTGAAAAGAGAAATTCTCCCCTTCAGACAGCTGCAATCACCAAGCATAGTTTTTCTATCTTGAAATGAGGAATCTTTAGAGCCTCATTCACCCAAAAGACAGAGCAGAGCAGAAAAGTAGAAACATACTGCAATGGCTGCAGAGTTACCAACACGGCAACAACAAAAGAATAAAACTTTAAAATACTAAAATTCCTAAATAAGGACATCGTGAGGGAAAAAATAAAACAAAGAAATGGTGAAAAATCATGATCAAAGTATGGATGAATGCTGAAAAAAATGCAAAGGTCCAGTGAAATATTCCTCTTTAGATGACAAATCAAAACGAGTGGCATAGGTCCAAACATTTCTTCCCATGCATGCTCAAACTTTTCCTGGGAACCTTTTCCACACATTCATCCAATGCACATCTCCCTTGTATACCTCTAACTGATTCTACTCATCTTCATAAAAAAATAAAGTACTGTCAATTTAATATAATACTGGACTTCTAGTCTGTAATTCTGGGTGGTGAGCCCTTTCACCATATATTACAAAACTGAGTTAAAACAACCTATGCAAATTTGCAGAAATAAAAAATAGTAGGCGTAGTAATAAAATAGCAACAATATGCAATCAACTTATAAACATGAAATGCCATAATTGCCCTCCAACCCCTCACCATCCAGCCAAATCTGAGTGCCCCATACCTTTGGGAACCCATGCGGAAACCTGACCCTAGCCCACCCATACTCCTGTTCTAACAAAAAAACATTTATGAGAGCCTTATTCTTGAAAGTCCACTCATACTAAACATTTGATCATAAAAAAAACCCCAACAAATTTCTCTGGCTATAGGAGTAAACACTACATCATGAAACGATCAAATTAAGACTGAGCTCATCATCTTCCCTTAGCTTTCTGCTAAGTCAAGGTAACTAGTAATGCCATCCTCTTTGTGTCCTTACCCCTCTCTAGTCATATTTCACTCATCTCCAAGTCTGTTTTCTAAATCTTGTTACTTTTTTCTCCACAATATAGCCAATAGCCCACTCTTCTCTCCACCAAAAATCTCTCTCAGTTCTTGTGTAGAAGAGTTGTGCTGAGGAAAAAATGGCTGGAAATATGTTCACAGCACCAGCACAGCACTGGAAATATTACTATTGAAAAACATATAGTTTAACATTACTACATATTGTATAGTACGTCTTTGCAAAGCAAAACAAAGTCTAAATGTTAAATCAAACTAATCTGATTTGTAATGTGATATTACAGTACTAGCATTGTCATGCACTAGGAATGGAATATGGTGATAAATTTATGTAACATGAAATAAAATTTTAAAAGTCATTTCATAAGTTGACCACTGCAAACATTACGTGTGAAACAGCATTTTAGTTGCCTGCAGGGAACAATAAAATGTGCACCCTCCTACCCTTACCAGCATCATTGACTGCACACTCACCCTCTGCCAGGAGTAAGACTGATGAGCATTTTACATGCTCAGCTTCTCACCAACCTGACAGAGATATCTTATTAAACTATTTTCCCCACTTACCTGTGGAGTTTGTTTGAGAATGTAGGACGTATAAGTGAGATGCTGGGATAAACCACCAGCAGCGCTCTGCGTTCCTCCTCCACTGCTTGCAGAAGAACCTGCCTGCAGGCCTGCAGCAAGAAGAGCAAAAAGCTTAATGACTTTTGCCAACTAGAACACAGATATTTAAGGATGATATTATGTGAACCATACAATTCTACCTTCTACTACAAAATATGGCTGTGAGAAATGAGCCGAGATAAACCATTCCATACTTTAAAAGATCATGACCAGACTAGAAGTTAACAGCACAAACTGTATATGCCTTTTTACTTTTATAATTTGTTGAGCTCCAGCTCCTTTAATTAGTGTATTTAGCTCAGGCCTTTTTATGGTAGCACAAGGCGAGTTGAGACAGAACATGCCATACTGGGCCAGACCATTCTAGAATTCTAATTCTAGAAACTTTTAAGGCTCGTTTTGCTAGAGCAAAACCACCTATTGTCTATGATGTGTCCCTGTCTGTCCATCTATATGGTGGAGGTTGGAATCTGCTGAACAAATTCACTGAAATTTGGTATGGATGATCGGAACTATAGGTTGGAATTGAACTGCAACTTTGGTTTGAATCAGTTCAAAATTATAGTTTGATATCTTTTACTGTTGATTCTCCATGCCAATATTCACTTGCTCTAAGGAAAGAAAGCGTGCCTTTGTTTCATGCTTCTCACATGCACTTTTCAACTTGTTTCCATTTAATGTTAATACTCTCTACAATTTAAACAAATGATTTTTGCTAAAAAAAATAAATAAATAATAATTTAGTATACCTTGCCAGAATTATTCCACTTATAAAACATTTACTTTAAATATGATGTTCCCACATAAATAATAAAATTGTAGATGAAACAGCCTTCCTCTCTAATAGTTTCTTTTTATATGTCTCTGTCCAAGACACCTTACAAAAGTAAATACTGCAAGACTGAATTGTAAACAGTACTAAATTAATGATCAAGAGTTGGTTTTGGGAAAGGCCAGAAAAAGGAGATGTTTTCAGTTGTGATAAAGACACAAGGCTATGTATTGTTATGAAAGTATGCACAGAAATACTATTTTGTATGTTTATAATATTCTTAAGGTTCCCTGTAACCAAACTACACATTTATTTTATTTAGATTTTTATATTCTGCTTTTCAGCACTTTTCAGTACTTCAAAGTGTACTTCAAAGCGGACTACATTCAGGTACTATAGGTATTTTCCTATCCCCACAGGGCTTATAATCTAATTTTGCCTCCACTACCTATGCCATTGTCCGTAGCTTCTCCTGCAGCCCAGGCATCAGCGCAAGAATTACATCAGTTGTGGGAACACACTAAAGGACTCCTCCAGAAAGCGGGACAACAGGCCAAGAAATTCTATTATTCCCATCACAGAGCCACTCCAGTTTCAACCCTGAGACAAGGTATGGCTTAGTACCCGCTTCATCCACCTTAAACTGCCATTGGTTCGATTTGCGCCAAGGTACATAGGACCCTTTTCAGTTCGCTGCTGCCTGGGTCCAGTCACGTACAGTTTGAAGCTACCTCCGACTCTCTTTCCACATCTCCCTTCTGAAGCCACTCATCTTGTCAAGATTTTCCAGGAAAACACCTGAGCCTCAGCCTCTGTCTGCTGAGGAAGACATCACTTATCAGGTAGAAGATATCTTTGATGTGAGAAAACGCGGCAGACGATGGGAGTATCTTATTTCCTGGGAAGGATTCAGCCCTGAGGAAAACAGTTGAGAGCCTTCATGTAACATCCTCGACAACAAGTTGATTCAACAATTCCATAGGTCACATTCTAGGAAGCCGAAACCCTGGGGAGGGTCCCTAAGAAGGGGGGTACTGTTACGCCTGTCAGTCGCAGACGGCTGCGACCTCATGCTCACCTCTTTTTTCCCTGCACCATCAAGTCTGGGAAGAATGGCAGTCTCTGCTAATTTCCACCGACCTCTCCGGCGTTCCCGGGACAGCGTGGGGGCTGCCGACCGCCATCTTGGACCCGGAATTACCTAGGCGCGCGCGCAAGGGCCTCCCTTTGAACATGTCATGGCGGGAACCTTGGGGGTGTCCCCACCTGATGACGTCAATCCGCTTGTGTAACCTGACCGGCCCTTGCCTTCCTCGAGTTAGCAAAGAGTTCCGTCTTGCTGAATACACCTCACTCAAGGACTTCCTGTTCCTGACTTTTGGCATCTAATGTTCTGAGTATCTGCTCCTCGGAGGCTCCCTTGCATTCCCGGCTATCTGCTCCTCGGAGGGCCTTCCTGCCTGACCGCTACCAGACCTGCTTCGCAGGTCTTTCTCTCATCTGGAACCATCGCTTGTGAGTACCTCTACTGACATCTACTATACGAATTGTATTGAGGAATTCCTGTGGTGTACTCTGAGCCTCAGGCCACTACCGCCTTCCTACAGTAGAAGCTATTCAGCTCTTTCTGCACTAGGGTTCGTCTTACCAACTACGGAGGCCACTTCCGGGTTCTGGCATCTCAACCAGTTCTTCAACATCTACTGTACAGACATCCTCGGCCTACCTCGCTCCACGGGCCACTACCGGATCTTCTCAGCTGTGGTCTTGCACTGGGTATTTCCCATTGCTTAGGGCTGTACCATTACTTCTACAACTCTGTGGACATTACTTTTTCCTTCCTTTATAATAAAGACACTACTTCTAGCTGTGTCCCACGCCACTGAGACTACGCCTGCTGACGGTGAGGCTCACAGGGCTCCTCCCTGTTGGCAGAGACACCTCATTTCAGCCCAGGGGTTCACATTCCTAAATAAACATAACATCAATTTTATAAATCACTCATTATTCTATACCTGCTCACTTCAACGATGAAGAGCCCTAACTTGTTTCACCTTTCTTCACAAAAGAGCCATTCCATCTGCTTTATCATTTTTTGTTGTCCTCTTTTCCACCTTTCCAGCTTCTACTATATATTTTTTGTTTTAGATGAAGCAACCAGAATTGCATATAATACTCAAGGTGCCATTGCACAACAGATCTCCCAGTTCTGAACAGTTTACAGAGCTCTGCTGTGGGAACCTCTGGATCCTGTAAATGTAAAATAATCCAAACACCTAGTAATATTTATTAATGCTCAGGTCAGATTTCTTACTGAGACTCACTGGTATTGCTGGTGGCCCGCAGGATGGCTCCTTGTGGAATCAGCAGTAATTTTCCTTTTCCTGTTGGATTCTTGCTGTTTGTGGTGAGGTACAGTTTGGTGCCTGGAGGTAGATTTGCCAGGTTTGCAAGATTAGTGGCAGGTAACTGCAAAGTAGCCATCACTAAAATGAGAAGAACACATATTAACTCAGTAAGAATCTCCAAGAAATAAAGCAATCAATTTTAAGATATAAGAGGATTTTAAGAGGAAAATTCTTTAAGACTATAAGCACACATTACAAATGTTAGTGCTATCTTCTTACATATCTATTTTAAAAAGTATTCGAGGTCACTGCTTCTCTGTGGAAAGGATTAATTTCTTTATATAGTTTGCCATACATTTATTTATTTATTAACAGCTTTTCTATACCGACATTAAAATACACATCATATCGGTTTACATAATAACAAAAGGCGGAAAATACAAAAGACAGGGAGCGGGGAGGGGACAAACTGAGAGAGTTCCCAACAGTGGAAAACTGAACAAAACTGAAAAAAGAAGAGAGGGGGATAGAGAAAAACTTAATTAAATTATACAAGGTTACTTGATATACATATTTACAAATGAAGCTGATTGAAGTAGCATGGTCTATATGATAGCTTTGTACTGATTACTGGAGGGAGGGAGGGGGGGGGCAAAAGGCTAATCCGGGAAGGCCTGGTGGAAAAGCCATGTTTTTATCAGTTTATGGAATTTAAAAGGACACTGTTCCAGCCGGAGGTCGGGAGGAAGAGAATTCCAAAGGGTGGGGCCCGCAATGGATACGGCACGAGACCTTGTTGCTGCGAGGCGGGCTGTCTTAAGAGTAGGGACCTGTAGGGTGCATGTGAGGTGCTTTCTGGTGGGGTGGGCAGATTGGACCGGTAGTAAAGGTTTATTGAGCCAGAGGGAGTTATGAATGTATATAGCTTTATGTATTATGGTGAGGGTTTTGAACAGGATGCGGAAGGAGATGGGGAGCCAGTGAAGCTCTTTGAGGATGGGGGTTATATGGTCTGATTTTTGTGTATTACTGATTAACCTTGCTGCCGCATTTTGGAGTATCTGGAGGGGTCTGATGGTGGTGAAAGGGAGGCCAAGGGTATAATGAGTTGCAGTAATCTAATTTAGAAGTGAGGGTTGCTTGTATAACAGTTTTGAGATCATGAGTGTGGAGCAGGGGCTTGAGCTTTCTCATGACCTGGAGTTTGTAAAAAACGCAGTCATAAAAGGAGGTTATGTGACTCGAGGTTCAGGTGAGGGTCAATGAGGACACCTAGGTTTCGTACAGAGGGCTGTGGGCTGAGGGGGGTGGATGAGGTGGATGAGGAGTTGTTGAGGGGGATCAGCGTATGGGTCTGTTTGTTTTGGATGAGGAGGAGCTCAGTTTTATTGGAGTTAAGGGCGAGTTGGAGGGAGGTGAGCTGTGTGTTAATGGAGGTGAGGCATTTTTCCCAGTAAGAGAGGGTGGCAGAGAGAGATTCACGAAAGGGGATGATGATTTGGACATCATCTGCATATATGTAGAATCTAAGTCCGAGAGCAGATAGATGTTGGCAGAGGGGGAGGAGGTAAATATTAAAGAGGGTGGAGGAGAGGGAGGAACCTTGGGGTACTCCTTGCGAGAGTGTGTAGGGGGAAGATTCAGATGGGCCAAGTTTTACGGAGAAACGTCTGTGGGTGAGGTATGAACGGAACCACAGGAGGGCAGTGCCGGAGACACCGATGTTGATGAGACGGGAGATGAGGAGATCATGGCTAATCGTATCGAATGCCGCTGAAATGTCGAGGAAGGCAATGAGGAAATTGTGACCTTGGTCAATACCAGTGAGGAGGAAATCTGTAAGGGATAGGAGGAGGGTCTCAGTGCTTAGATTTTTACGAAAGCCAAACTGAGATGAGTGCAGTATGTTATTGATGTCAAGGTATTCCATGAGCTGAGTATTAACTACCTTCTCCATGATTTTGGATATGATGGAGAAGGTAGTTAATACTCAGCTCATGGAATACCTTGACATCAATAACATACTGCACTTCTCTGTTCTAACCAGTTAATGTCTACTAACACTACAAGCGCCACTGAACAACATAGGGCCACCTGTGTTACATACCTGACTCTTACCAACAACATGTAAAAAGGCTAGTGGGACAGGCAGGAAGTAAGATAGCTTGAAAATAATTGAACTGTCTTGCAATTAAACTTGGACTGCATAAGGGTGCTCTTCCTTTCTTTTTACAACAGCAATACTAGCTAGAAAATTTCAAGGTGAAACGAAAGGAACAAGGCCAAAAGCAGCTAATATTCCAATTTTGAATGACATTTTAAACTGTTGTCTATTTCTTCTAAAAAGCTCTTGTTTTGAGATGTTAAAAGATTAATTCTTTCCTAGCTGTTAACTTTTTCCTGGACATAAGAATCATCATAAAATGTAATTTATGAGCTTTTGAGAGCACACAGGTCCCTTCTTTAGATGTGACTGCAACACCACATGAAGGAAGCATTCATATCTAGTAAATAGGTGCTCGCTCTTTTTAAAATATCTGCAGCCCAAATTTGCTTGCCAGTTCTGCCTCTCCATGAAGGAACCACTACACTTTCAGTATTCCTGATTAGTTCCCCCAGCTCCTTCCCGGAGTGTTGACTGAGCTGTGAAGGATTGTCCCTGTATACAAGCAGCTCGGTTGCTTTCTGAATGTACTGTAGTGGAAGTGGAAGTGAGCAATCATAATTACGAAGAATTGATCACATGCTTCTTCACTTTATTCAGAAGAGTTGAAGCAGTCAAAGCTACTACTCTCTCCTCAAAAGAGATGACTGATTTACCTGAGATAAATCAAAAGAACAAACACCAAACATTTCTACCTCTGGACTTGAAAAAATTATCAGCCATAAACCAGTTTTGCTATAATTTGGTAAGTCAAACTTTTGCACAGATGTTACAGGAAGTGTAATAATATCTGCAATGTCCCCTCCTCCCTAAGGTCCCATAGGAAAATTGGTTCTTACCTGATAATTTTCATTCCTGTAGTACCATGGATCAGTCCAGACTCCTGGGTTTTGCCTCCTCTCTAGCAGATGGAGACAGAGACGTTTTAACAAACTCTGCCCTATATCCTAAGGTGCCACCTACAGTCCGTCAGTATTACTCAGTATCAAAGCAGAATGGTTCAAAACCAAACTAACTATATACAATTCACACATTATCCCAATTGGCTCACTAAATCCGACTGGGAACAGAACCCGATGTACACTGTGAACAAAATTGATCTGCAGACCCCAAAAAGAACAAATGCTGAACGAGCGGGACTCTTCGTTACTCTATGCAGAAAATGGGCGGGAACCTGGACTGATCCGTGGTACTACAGGAACGAAAATTATCAGATAAGAACCAATTTTCCTTTCCCTGTACGTACCCGGATTAGTCCAGACTCCTGGGATGTACCAGAGCTTTCTTACCTGGAGTGGGACCCAGAGAGGCCCGCTCGGCGCACACCTTCTCCAAACCCCCCCCCCCCCCCCCAAAACCTGGGGCCTGGACATCCAGTCTGTAATGCCTCGGGAAGGTGTGTAAAGACTTCCATGTAGCCGCCCTGCAAATCTTTTGTGGTGAAACTTGTTGACATTCCGCCCAAGACGCTGCCTGCGAATGGGTAGAATGGGCACAAAGTCCAACCAGTAGGGGTCTACCACACAGCAAATATTCTGAACTTATAGCCTCTTTCAGCCAGCGGGCAATCGTAGTCTTAGATGCCATATTACCTCTCCACAGAACAAAAAGATGGTCGGACATACGAAAAGCGTTCGTAACCTCCAGATAACACAGCAAAGCCCTGCGAACATCCAGTTTCCGCAAGTCTCTAGAAAGGGGATCCGACCGGTCCAAATCTGGAAAAGACGGGAGCCGTTAGACAAAAGCGTTCCGCCTCCTCCAAACAGACAGGTCCTTGATGAAGAAGGGCTTGGAAATCCCGAAGATGCAGAGGTTCCACCATGGTTAGATTGAGCAGATCCGCAAACCATGGACATCTATCTTGGCCACTCTGGAGCTATGAGAATCACCTCCGCCGGATAGAGTTCTATTCGCCTGAGTACTTTGCCAATCAGAGGCCAAGGGGGAAACACATACAGCAATACGTTTGTCGGCCAGGGAAGAACCAGAGCATCCACTCCTTCCGCTCTTGTCTCCCTGCGGTGACCGAAGAAGCGGGGGGCTTTGGCATTCCTGAATGGTGACGACTGAGAAGGTCTGCATGAATGTTGTCGACGCTGGCTATGTGGGACGCCGCAATGCTGACCAGATGCTGTTCCGCCCAGCTTATCAACTATTGAGCTTCTACCGCCTCTGGTTGGCTTTTGGTCCCTCCTTGGCTATTGATATACGCCACCGTGGTCGTATTGTCGGACAGAACCCTGACTGACTTCCCCTGGAGGAGTGGAAGGAAAACTTGTAATGCGGAAAACACTGCTCTGGTCTCCAGACGATTGATCGACCACTGAGATTCCTCCTGGGACCAGAGCCCCTGCACGGATTTCCCCAGACAGACCACTCCCCAGCCGGAGAGGCTGGCATCTGTGGTAACCACTCGGGCACTACCAAGGGAACTCCACAGGTTAAGTTGTCTGAGAGGAGCCACCAATCGAGACTGGACCTCGCAGAATCCATAAGAGGAAGGGGCAGATGAAACTTCTCGGAGACTGGGTTCCACCGGGAAAGCAATGCTGACTGTAAAGGACGCATATGAGCAAAGGCCCATGGCACTAACTCCAGGGTGGAAGTCATCTACCCCAGGACCCTCAAGTAATCCCGTAGTCTGGGAGGATGTTTGGACAATAAGTCTCGAAGCTGACCCTGCAGCTTGCAGATGCGGTCTGTGGTAAGGAAAACTCTCCCCTGCTGCATATCGAATAGTGCTCCCAGGAATTCCAATGACAGAGGGAACTAGACGACTCTTGGCAAAGTTGACCACCCAACCGAGCGATCTCAATAGCTGCAGTACCCTGTGGATCGCCGACTGGCAAAGCACTTCTGATTTCACTCGAATCAGCCAGTCGTCTAGGTACGGATGCCTCAAAAATTCTTCTCTCTGAAGTTGCGCTGCTACCACAACCATTATCTTGGTGAAAGTCCTGGGCGCGGTGGCAAGCCCAAAAGGCAGAGCTCGAAACTGATAATGATGTCCTAGGATGAAGAACCTTAGGAACGTCTGGTGAACGTTCCTAAGGTTCTTCATATGCCTCTGTCAGATCCAGCGATGCCAGAAATTCACCCTTTCGCACTGAGGCAATGACTGACCTCAGGGTCTCCATGCGGAAACAAGGTACCCGAAGGCATCTGTTGACCTGTTTTAAATCCAGAATGGGCTGGAAGGTTCCCTCCTTCTTGGGAAAGATGAAGTAAATGGACTAACGGCCTCGTCTCCGTTCCACAGGAGGAACTGGGGTGATGGCACCTAATTCGAGAAGGCACTGTAATGACCGGAAACTATTTAGTCATGAATATACGATATTATTACAGTCCTGAGTATATGACCTGATATTATTTAGTTCTGAGTTACCCATGCCTCTGGCTCTTCCTCCTCCCAGTTCGAGTGCCCCTGTTTTATTGTAACGTTTTTTCACTTTTCGCCTTATTGTTCATGTTGATGTTAATGTTATTGCACCATTGTTTCTTGTAAACCGATATGATATGATTGGTATCATGAATGTCGGTATAAAAAAGCAATAAATAAATAAATCTTGCACCGCCTTTCGTTTCTCCTCGGAAGTGCATGGGGAGATCAGAAACCAGTCCCGAAGACAATGTGCAAAATCTAAAGCGTAACCTTGTCTTATCACGGTAAGGACCCACTGGTCAGACGTTAATTTGGCCCATTCATCGTAAAAAAGCGACAGTCTTCCCCCCACGACCGGTACCGAGGAATGGACCAGCTACATTTCATTGCGAGGACTTAACTCCAGGAGCAGACTGGGGGTTACTAGATCTATCGAAACGTCGGCCTCGAAAGGACTGAGACCATGATTGCTGCCTGTTCGAAGTTTGTCGAAAAGAGGAACCAGTAGACTGGGGCGTTCGGAATCTCAGATTCCCACGGAAGCGAGACAGAGTAGAAAGGAGCCCCTCGACTTGGGCCAATCTTCTCCAGGTTCCTAAGGTGGATGCGGTGGTGTCAGCGGTCACCAAGAAGACCACCATCTTGGTCACGGGAGCGACAGCCCTCAAGGACCTGCAGGATAGAAAGTTGGAACTTCAACGCAAGAAGATATTTGAAGTTTCGGCACTGGGAGTGCGAGCTGCCATGTGCAGCAGTTTTTCTTTGCGTGCGGGCCTTCGCTGGGTGAAGCAACTGCAGACCAACGCCGATCTTTCTGAGGGGGAGGCTCTCCAGGCCGGTCGTCTGGAGGCTGCAGTCGCTTATAGTGCGGATGCTCTTTACGATCTATTGCGGACTTTGGCCAGGTCCATGGTGTCGGCTGTCTCTGCTCGCAGACGTCTGTGGTAACAGAACTGGTCTGCGGATGTTTCTTCCGAGGCTCAGCTACGTTCGTTGCCTTTTAAGGGCAAGTTGCTTTTTGGAAAGGACTTGGAGGACAGGATTCAGATTAATCCTGTCCTCCAAAATGGCTTCCGTTCCCGCGCTCAGCGGGAACGGATCAGGAGAAGAGACTCGTGGTCCAGCAACCACCATAGGAGCCCTGTGCGCACTATGCCTACCATCCCGGGGTGTAGCGGAGGTTCCCCCCCCCCCCCCCCCACCGGGGAGACAAGACGAACAAAGGCCATCCCAAGATAGTCACACGCACGGCATGCCGAGCTCCGCAGCATCATGAGGGAAAGAAAAATCAACCCGAAGTGGCGAAAAACGGCAGTGAAGTGACCGGTCACAGCAGTGAGGGAAGGGAGAGTCGGAGCACCAAATTCAAAACTTTCAAAAAAAATTATTTTTTCAACAAAAACTTTCCCGGTAGTCTTCTCAGGGTCCTGGTTCTTCTGGGATGAGTGAGCCGGGCTCCCTGGTATCACACCCAGAGCTGCTTGCAAGTGGCAATAGGGCCCTCGACCCTTACCAGCAGCTGTCTCAAGCACCAGGAGGGATGGTCCCCTCAGGATCTAACAACCCCCTGGGAGGCTGAAGAAATCTTCCTTGTCACTGGTTTTTTTTTTGGAGCCTAAGTATAATTTAAAGAAACAAACCCTCTAACTTTGTCTTTTTTTTTTTTATACTAAGTAATTGGTATAGACTGTAGGTTTTGCACCTCCACCATCTTCTGGAGACAGAGAAATACTGACGGGCCTTAGGAAATACGGCAGAGTTTGTTAAAACTTCTCTGTCTCCATCTGCTGGAGGGGAGGCAAAACCCAGAAGTCTGGACTGATCCTGGTATGTACAGGGAATTTGTATTAGTGTGCATACTACTCTTTCCACATCACTTACTCTTTTCAGTTATGTCCATATTACTTTCGTGTACATACTAAAGAAGGTGGCATACTAGCATTGACAAGCTAGAATCTAACTCACTTTAAAAAGCTCCCTGACCCTGATGGTCTATCATTCATTGTTCATGCAGTGGCCTGGATCAAGACAGATCTTATCTATCCAATTCTCATATTTTCAAATCTCTTCCCCTTTTACTCCCATAATCATTACATTACAGGCTAGAATAGTGTTCCTTAACCCTGTACTGAAGGCATACCTATCTGATTTGGGTTTCAGGCTATCTACAGTAGTTATGCTTGAGATATTTATATAGTTTTGCATACCTCAGTGTATCTAATACATGAAAATTTCTCTCAGACTTAATTTTGCTGATCAGAAAATCAGACTGGTTAGGTGTGCCTCATGGGCTGGGTTGAGCAACAGTGATCTAGAAAACAGTCTTTACATGATTTCAAATATCTCTGACATTTACTTTGTTTTTAGTATGCATTATCCTTAATATGGAAATGCATGTGCTATTATTGCTTTCGTACAAAAGGGGAGCCAGTTTAGGGGAGAGCTGCACTTTAAATAATGGAGAAATTAAAAAGTGAAAAACCTAGTAATATCTGCAAAATTTCCAAAACTCCTGCACTCTTTTTATACAAGTTGATGAATTTGTTTGTCAGAATAATGTAATACAAACACACAGACTGGGCCAGCCTCATGGCTCAAGCTGCAATACATTGATCCCCGTCATTAGGGCCTGTCGGTCTGTAATGCATTCAGGCCCAGGGGAAGTGGCTGCTGCTAGAATGGGGTCCTAGGCTGGCCAAAAAGCAGTGCTGAGTATACTGCTCCTCCAGAATATTGAAAAGCAGGGGTGCCAGAGGTGTTAGTGATGGAGGGGGAACAAGAAAATAAACACCACAAAACAAAACCCTGTAGAAAAACTCCAAACTTTAGTCATTTAATTAAATTCTCTTACAGTTATTTCTATCAAGCTTTGCTTTTTGACTTATTTGGACAGAGTCAATAATTAGTATAATTTATAGGAAATGGGATTTCACAAAATACTCACTTCTTATTCTTTTTAATACTTTATTCTATAAAACAAATAAAATACAAGCTGTAAAACACTGAAGATTAAGTGACAAATGGGGAAGTATAAACTTTTCTACAAAACAGAATAAAATGCTACATGATGCTGCTTGAATTCTATATTAGAAAAAGGGTACTGTCAAATATAGATGGCATTACCTGAACCTTGAGATACAGGTTTTGGAGCTCCTGCTGATGTGACCTGAGCTTTTGTTAGGGTCTGCACAGGCTGAGCGACAATGGCGGTACCACCTCCACTCATCACGGCTTTTGCTACTCCCTGGGCTACAACCTGCTTTGGTCCAACAGTTTTTGCAACAGAAGAGCTGGATTTTGCTACCAGTATCTGACCACCAATGGCTACAGCTTGTTTCACAGCTGAATGAACAGCAGCGCCACCTGCAATTCCAACAACCTGCAATTAAAGTGAGCTAGTAAGTAATCTGGTCAGCATATCACTGTTACTTTATCAGCATGCCAACTTGTTTTCCTTGTAGTGGAATATAAAAAACCTGCACAATATTCTGTCCTAGATCCCATCAATAAAAAAAACAGAACAAAGTCAATTTTGTTACGGTTCTGCAGCACTTGCACATGGCACACCGTCATATTAGGCTGAGGAAACCACAAAATTCCAATTTATCTTTGGATGAAAAACTGATTCTAGGGATCATTCTAGGAAGTTATAGTCACCAGAAAATATTCTAAATGCTGTTAAATGACCTGTAATGGGTTTCTTCTAGGCTCTAAAGAGAGGAATGAGAGCAAAATGCTGGATTATACTGTAAATGTTGGTAGAACTAGCTAGTAGCTGGGCCTTTCCAGTAGGTTTCAAGTACAGTAATAATTAAAAACCCTACTGGAAAAACAGGAGCTCACATATTTGGGTCTGTCTGACAGGCTACACAGAATATCCAGGAGGCTGGATGTTCAGGCAACAGCCACACCAGTACTGCTAACTATTTAGAGACTACATGTGAAGAAATGCATGATGTGCCATGCAGAATCTAAGCCTAATTAGATACATGCAGAAATTGAAGTAACCAATACCCATACAAAATCATCATAGTGCATAAAATTAGTAGACAGTAGTACAAAGTAAACAGTGCTAGAATGATTGGTTGAAGGCAATATTGAAAAATGGAACTTTTAGCACTCTTTTAGATAGACCATGAATATTAGAAATTAGAGGAGGAAGGACACACTTGATTCCAGAGGTAGGGCACTAGAATTGAAAAAACAAAAAAAACAAAAAACAAAATCAGAAAAAATTCTTACATGCGGTTAAAGAAGAACAGATTTAAAGAAGGATAATGGCTAGAAATCGTGACAGATAGGGAGAAGATCATCTGTGAAAACATTTGAAGTCTGTATAGAAACTTTGAAGCAGCAGCAGTATTTGATCACGTGTCATTGTCCTTTATCTGGTGTTAGAATTTAGAATTAAAGATGACAGAAAGCTAAGAACAAGCATTCTATGTTAGACTGTGGCACAAAGGCTGGGATTAGGGAAGTTCCCTTGTCAAAGTATATGATCCTTTGGAGTCTGGGGTACAGCTCTGGGCCCTACTGTTGAAAAACAAAAGTTGAAAGGGAAGAGAAATACATTAAATGGTCAGATAAGAATCTTGTGTAAATATTTACCACAATACAACTAAAAAAAAGAACAGCATTGGAAGCTGCAGAAACAACAGTTTCACCATGTGCAAAAGAGAGCAAAGCTGAAGAAAGCAGTTTATTAGTCACACAAGTGGATGACATGACAGCATCCTACACCAGATAGACAACTATGCCATATCTTCCTGGAAAGATTTAAAGGCCTATACTGCACATAGACAACAGTTCCACACTGCTCCAGTCCTGTGACTCCCCTTAACACAGATTTGACAGAGAGAGGACTATTGGAGAAATTACTTACCTGTTAATTTCATTTTCCTTAGTGTAGACAGATGGACTCAGGACCAATGGGTATACTGTACTCCTGATAGAGTTGGATACGGATCAGATTTCAATCTGACGTCAGCCCTAGTACAAATACCCCTGCAGGAAGTACAGCTCTTCAGTATTCTCCTCGAAAAGCATTGGGGATATATGTATGACTGAATAATTTGAATAACTTGCTTAACTTTATAACTTGGTTAACTTGATTAAATTGAACTGGTTGAATTGGTTATAGCTGGAGACCGCCAGTGCCCTCAACCGAGAAACGTCGACATCTGGTAGGATGGGTGTCCTAGATGAAGGAAAGCATGGCTTACCCTTGAATCACTCGCTCCCGGGGATGTCCCCCGAAAATTCCATGAGTAACGGCAGCCAAGGGTGGGATGTTGAGTCCATCTGTCTACACTAAGGAAAACAAAATTATCAGGTAAGTAATTTCTCTATTTCCTAGCGTGTAGCACATGGAATCAGGACCAATGGGATGTATAACAACTACTCCCAAACCGGGTGGAAGGCTGCCTGTGACCCACTTAGTACTGCCCTTGCAAATGCTGTGTCCGCCCGAGCCTGAACATCCAGGCGGTAAAACCTGGAGAAGGTGCGGATGGAGGACCATGTCGCCGCCATGCAGATCTCGGCAGGTGACAGCATCTTGCCTGGGCTCTAGTAGAATGGGCCTTGACTTGTAAAGGCGGTGGCTTGCCTGCTTCTACGTAGGCCGTCTTGATGACTTCTTTGATCCAGCGGGCTATGGTTGCTCACGAGGCCGCTTCCCCTTGCTTCTTCTCGCTGTGAAGGACGAATAGATGGTCCAACTTTCGTACGGATTCCGACCTTTCCAGGTATCGGACTAGGAGTCTGTCAATGTTGAGATGGCATAGACGTCAAGCCTCTTCCGAATTCTTATGCTCATCAGGCAATGGTAGCGAGATGGTTTGGTTGAGATGGAAGTGGACACCACTTTGGGGCGGAACGACGGAACTGTGCGTAACTGGATAGTTCCCGGGGTGAGTCTGAGGAACGGCTCTCGGCAGGACAGTGCTTGTAGCTTGGATATACGACGGGTTGAACAGACTGCCAGCAGGAAGGCTGTCTTCAATGTTAATAGTCGGAGAAACAGGTTGCAGAGAGGTCTGAAGGAGGTTCCTGCTAGGAAATCTAGGACTAGGTTGAGGTTCCAAAGAGGCACCGGCCACTTTAGGGGTGGTCGGATCTGCTTGACTCCTTTCAGAAAGCGGGAGACATCCGGGTGAGAGGCTATGCTGCTGCTCTCGCTCTTGGTTCCGTAGCATGACAATGCGGCCACCTGTATCTTGATGGAGTTGAGAGAATCCCTTCTGTAGGCCGTTCTGCAGGAATTCCAAAATCGCAGGAATTTTGACTGAGCGTGGTATGTCGTCATGGTCCTCGCACCAGGCTTCGAATACTCTCCAAATCCTTATGTATGTTAAGGATGTGGAGAACTTGCGTGCTCGGAGTAGGGTATCAATTACTGCCCCCGAGTATCCGCTCCTCCTTAGGCGAGTACTCTCAATGGCCAGACTGTAAGAGAATTGAGCTGGATCCTCGTGGAGGATCGGTCCCTGTTGGAGCAGATCTCTATGCGGAGGTAGTGGCAGGGGGTTCCCTGTCAGCATTCTTCGCATGTCTGCGTACCACGGTCTTCTTGGCCAGTCCGGAGTCACTAGAAGTACTGGTCCCCTGTGGTGTTCTATCTTGTGGATGATTGCGCCCAATAGGGGCCAAAGCAGGAAGGTGTATAACAGAGTTTCCTGTGGCCAGGACTGTACCAGGGTATCGATTCCCTGGGACTGGGGTTCCCGTCTGCGGTTGAAGAAACTGGGTACTTGAGCGTTGGACCGGTTTGCCAGGAGGTCCATGGTTGCTGTTCCCCAACGGTTTACTATCAATTGGAATGCTGTGGTCGACAGCCTCCATTCTCCTGGATCTAGACTCTCTCTGCTGAGGTAGTCCATAGCGACGTTGTCTTTCCCGGCAATGTGGACGGTCGAAATCTCTTGAAGATTCACTTCCGCCCATGACATTAGGAGGTCTATTTCCAGAGACACCTGCTGGCTTCTGGTTCCTCCCCGACGGTTGATGAAGGTCACTGTTGTGGTGTTGTCAGACATTACTCTGACCACTTTGTCTCGGAGTCTGTGAACGAACCTTAGGCAGGCTAGTCTGACTGCCCGGGCTTCTAGGCGATTGATGTTCCATCCCGACTCTTCTTCGTTCCATTGCCCTTGCGCGGTTAGCTCCTGGCAGTGTGATCCCCATCCTCGTAGGCTGGCATCCGTGGTGAGTAGAATCCAGGTTGGTGAGGATAGTCTCGTTCCCTGGCTCAGATGGGCTTCTTGTAGCCACCATAGTAGTTTGGCCCGAACTCTGTTCGGGAGCTGAAGCCGTACGGTGTAATTCTGGGACAGTGGATTCCATTGTGATAGTAGTGAGCATTGTAGGGGTCTCATGTAAGCTCATGCCCATGGCACTACTTCCAGTGTGGATGCCATGAGGCCAAGAACTTGTAGGTAATCCCATGCTGTGGGGCGAAGTTCGCTCAACAGGGTTCGTAACTGGGTCATCAGTTTTGATCTCCTTGTCGGTGTCTTGTTTGGTGTCGAACCGGACTCCCAAGTATTCTAGAGATTGGGAGGGCTGCAGGCAGCTCTTGTTTGTGTTGACCACCCACCCGAGGCTCTCCAGTAGAGTTTTGACTCTGTTGGTTGCCTGGTGGCTTTCCTCTGGGGATTTCGCTCTGATCAGCCAATCGTCTAGATAAGGGTGCACATGGATTTCTTCCTTCCTCAGTGTTACCACCACCACTATGATCTTGGTGAATGTCCGGGGTGCAGTGGCTAACCCGAAAGGTAGTGCCCGGAACTGGTAGTGATGGTCCAGGATCGAGAAGCGTAGAAAACGCTGATGCTCTTGATGGATCGGAATATGTAGGTAGGCTTCCGACAGATCCAGGGATGTAAGAAACTCTCCCAGTTTTATCGCCCTTATTATCAAGCGTAGGGTTTCCATGCGAAGTGAGGAATCTTCGGTGATGGTTGACTGCCTTGAGGTCCAGGATGGGTCTGAATGCTCCTTCTTTCTTGGGGATGATAAAATAGATGGAATAATGTCCAGTATTTATTTGTTGTGGAGGCACCACTGTTATAGCCTCAAAGGCTAGTAATCTGGTCAATGTAGCTTCCACTGCCATCCTCTTGGAAGGGTCGTGGCAGGGAGATTCCACAAACTTGTCCGGAGGGAGGTGGTGGAAATCCAGTTAATATCCCCCTCGAATGATGGATAGGACCCACTTGTCCAAAGTTATCTTGACCCATCTTTGGTAGAATAGGGCAAGTCTGCCCCCTATGGCTTCTTCCTTTGGATGGGTCAGCTGATTTTCATTGTGAGGTGCGGCTGGGGCCTGGGCCCGAGCTGGCTCCCCTTTTGTTGTGCTTGTTCCAAAAGGACTGGCTCCGGCCTGCGGGGCGGGCCACTTGATATGAGCTTCTATATGGGTTGAAGCGCTGTGATCCTCTGCCCCTGGAGGTCCAGGGGAAGGATCGCTGGTTTCTCTTATTCCTGTCTTCCGGTAGCCACGGCAGTGGGGACTCACCCCATTTGTTGGCTAGTTTCTCTAGTTCGCTTCCGAACAGGAGTGTTCCCTTGAAAGGCATCCTTGTGAGTCTCATTTTTGAGGATGCGTCGGTCGACCAGTTTCGGAGCCAGATTTGTCTTCTGGCTGC
The DNA here is from genome assembly GCF_901001135.1 of Rhinatrema bivittatum. Taxonomy (NCBI): domain Eukaryota; kingdom Metazoa; phylum Chordata; class Amphibia; order Gymnophiona; family Rhinatrematidae; genus Rhinatrema; species Rhinatrema bivittatum. The sequence goes on from NC_042623.1 coordinate 223,576,601, forward strand.
CATGGCGGATGACATTCCTTTAGCTGCTGTGTGTACCAGATCAGAAGCGGCGTCCGCGAGGAATGATACTGCTGGTTCCAGGGCCTCCCCAGGAGTGTTGTTCCTGGTCTGTGCTAAACAGGCGCATGTCACCACGGCACAGCAGGCTGCGATCTGTAAAGACATAGTGGAGACATCAAAGGACTGTGAGGATAGATTCCAGACGTTTGTCTTGAGCATTGTTGAGTGCTGCTCCTCTCTCCACCGGGATAGTAGTGCGCTTCAAGACTGCGCAGACCATGGCATCCACTTTCGGACATGCCAGGAGATCTTTGGCGGCTGGGTCCAGAGGGTACATGGCTGCCAGAGCCTGGCCCCCTTTGAATGTAGTTTCTGAGGCATCCCATTCCAGGCCAATTAGTTGCTGGACGGCTTGTAATAGTGGGAAATGGCAGGAGGTCTGACGGAGTCTCTCTAATAGTGGGTTCGTCTTAGGTTCCCCTGAGGCACTTGTGCCCGGAATGGCAAGCTCTTTTAAGCTGTCTATGACCAGGTCTGGAAGCTCGTCCTTGGTGAAGAAGCGTCTCATGGTTTGGTGGGGTTCTGTCCCCGGATTGAGTTCCCCTTCCTCCAGGAGTTCTGAATCGTCAGATGAGTTGTCCACGTCCCCGAAAGTGGAGCTTCTGGGTGGTGGGATCACTTCCCTGGGCATAGAGGGTCCCTGCATGTTGAGGTCCTCTGGTGGAGCCTGTGGCCGTATTATAGGAGGCCCCGGTTGCATGTGGACGAAGGTATGCAGACCTTTGAAGAATTCCACCCAGGAGATAGATGCTGGGTCTAGACTAAGGGGCGCCGTTGTCCCTGGGGAGCCCCGTTTGAGGGGGGATCCCACTGTGTAATGCTAGATCCGGCGTACTGCTCGAGAGGCTGGAGCCCGGTACCGGCTGTGGAGGGCCATGAGTTGGGTCCCCTAGGGCCTCTTCGCACTGATACACAGGGCCGTGGCCTCCTCATGCTGTGCAGCTCTAATGTGGCATGCTGGGCAAAGGCCCTGAGCTTTGAGTTTATTTTCCGGTGGTGCCATGGCTTGTGCGCGTAAAATACAGCTGTGCGCTCAATTGTGCGTGTAGGCTTGGTGCGCGTTCAGGGAGATGTGTGCGCTGTTGTGCGCAGAGGTCGAAATTATGCGCCCAGCACAGAAAGCGCATGGCTATGCGCGTCGCTTGTGTGCACAAGGTATTTGTGCGCACGGCTCGCCTCTGTGCGCACAGATCGAAACGATGGACAGGGCGGCGAACAGAGCAAAATGGTGACGGCGACCACGCGGACAATATGGTGACCACCTCGGAGGGTCTCCATGTGGGAGGACCCTCGGATCTGACCGGGGTATAGCCCTGCTAGGGCAGATCAACCCGGTGGCACTGGTCCCGACTGGTAACCTGTGCGGCTCCTCGAGCTTCGGAGACCGGAGACTTTTAAATAGATTTCTACCTTACCTTGTCTCGGTGCTTCCCTGTCTCGTTCCTGGTGGTCTCAGGCTGCAGGGCGAGGGAAAATACCTTCACTGCCGCGCTCGGGGTTGCACCCGCTGCCTTTCAGCCTCACCTGATGTCAGGGGCTAGGACCCCGCCGAGGGTCAGCTGCCAGACCGAGGCTTACCTCCGAGGGACCGCGGAAATCATCTTGGGAAATCTCAACTGGGGGAGGGACCCAATGGGTGTCACCGCAGGAGAGCGGGGCTCGTCTGTAGAGGTAAGATTTCATCTTAATTTGGTTTTCTTTGGTAAAATTACTCTGCTGTGCTAGCGTTCATAGTCCCTAACTGCTATGGAGATGGAAAATACTGAAGAGCTGCACTTCCTGCAGGGGTATATGTACTAGGGCTGACGTCAGATTTAAATCTGATCCGCTCTAACTGCTATCAGGAGTACACTATACCCATTGGTCCTGAGTCCATCTGCTACACGCTAGGAAAAAAAAAGGTCTGTGTGACTGGTGAATTGCTCTTTTTAGAAAATACTCAATACAGGTAAGCAACTTTGTTTTCTCTGAAGATAAGCAGGATCACTAGCTCATCACAAGTGGTATTCCTTAGCTAAAAATATAAAAGAGGGGATTGGGGATAATGCCAACAGGCAGGAAAACATTTTTGCTGAACTGAAATCCTTTTTGTTTTGAGTAATTTTTTCATACCATGGAATACAATCTAAATAATAAAATGATCCCTTCCAGGCCCAGAGTTGGGTTCTACCGCTGAAAAAGACTGTGCCGAACAGAGAGCAAATCTACTGTCCCATCAAGAGACTGGGATATTGTGTAGACTGAACTTCAATTTGCAAAGCTCCTCAGTGGAGACAGACCTTAGATGGGCAAATCTGTGTTGCTATGGCCTTAGGTATTATGGGCCTTGATATGCCCCTCTCAGGTCAGGTTTGCTTAAACATAACAAAAGGAGATGCAAGTTCAAAATTGTCCGTTTTGTCACTGCACTCCCAGACCTAATAGAATTAAAAAAATAAATAAATAAAGTGTACTTTCTAGGAACCTAGTCCTGTCTAAGTAGAAGGCAACAGCTCTTACAATCCAGAGAATGCAAGAATATTTAACCTCTGGAGACCATATCTCAAAAAGGATAGACACAGGATGGAAGCGTGACCAAAACGGTATGAGGTCTGTTTCAGAAGACCTAGGAGGAGAGGCTGAAGGATCCTAAATATGTATATTCTGGAGTAGAGAAGGTACAGGGGAGATATGATACAGACCTTCAGATATCTGAAAGGTATTAATGATGCACAAACATCAAATGTTTTCCGTTGGAAAGGAAACTGTACAAGTAAGGGGAATGATATGAAACTCCGAGGGGGGGGGGGGGAGGGAGGAATTACTCAGAACCAACATCTGGAAATATTTTTTCTCAGATAGGGTGGTGGATGCCTGGAATGCCATCATGGAAGAGGTAGTGAAGGCGAGAACAGTAAATGAATTCAAAAAGGTATGGGATAAATATGCCCTAAAATCTCAAGGATGGAAATGAAGAATGGGGTAACCTATGTTAACATTAAGTGTAACACTTCTAAGATCAAGTGATGTGCTGAGCTGTGAGGATGCTTTTTCCCTCTAGCTCCCAGGCCCACTCCATCCATCGTGGCCCAACAGAGCGCATACCACAAATACAGCCTTCAAGCCACTCAGCATGACGTAGTGTATGTCCACCATCAGTTCCTGGTGCAGATCCTCGCCCGGGATGACCACCAAGAGCGGGAGAAGAGACAAAGGCAAGCCGAAAGCCCCGGACTCGAAAATGGCGCCTATCAGTGACAGTGAGTCGCACGCGTCTCCGGCCCCACTAGCTATCTCAGATATCAAAGACCCTATCAAAGAAGCCATAGATGAGAAATGGGCTCAAATTAACTCCCAACTAGGAGAAGTTCGAGAATCGCTCTCTGCCCTACAGCCTCGGCTGGAGCAAGTTGAGACCCGACTCTCAGCTTTAGAAGATGGCGTGGCGGCACACTCGGCAAACATGGCCGCCCTTGCTAAACAAATAGCTGCCTTGCAACAGAAAGTAGAGGATCTCGAGAACAGGGCTCGGAGGGACAATCTCCGTTTTATGGGCTTTCCTGAGGAAGTCGAGGAAAATTCCCTGTGTACTCTGCTAGAAAATTGGCTTCCCGAAGCGCTAGACCTTTCTCAGCTGAGGGGGAAATTAACCATCGAATGGGCCCATCGACTGGAGATGAAGAGCACGAACAAGGGACAGCCACGCATCATAATCGCTAAGATTCTAAACTCGGCGCACAAAATGATGATCTGGAGCGCCACGAGGAACAAACCCTCCATAGCTTACCAGGGACACCCAATTCGGTGTTCCAGGACTTCTCAGCCTCGGTCTCCGATGCCCGTAAGAGCTTTTCTTCATTCTGCACGACGCTCCATAATCGGGGTGTGAAATTCTCTTTGCAATATCCGGCGAGACTATGTGTTTGGGTAGCCGACCAAAGTCATCTTTTTGATTCTCCAGCGAAAGCCCAGGCATTTATAGCCACACTAAAGAACTGATTGGTCTTAGCTACCCCGAAACGGGATAGGAAACGGTGAGGGATCGCCTAACTGGAAGGAACTTTTTGACTAGTGGAGGGTTTTTTAGTTTTTTTGTTGTTCCAGAGGTAACTCTGCCACATGTGGATAAGTTTGGGGGCAGTTCTACACACATTGGATTTTGAGGTGCCCAACGCACTGGTGATGATTTCAAGCAGCGGGCCCCTCGAACTGCGCAAATGCCGGGACCTAGTGGAGAGCCTGTGAGACGCTCGAGTTGTGCTGGCAGTAGAGTTGTGCTGGCGGCTACGGCTGCTCAATAATATCAGTCGCGGCTTCTTTCTTGTTTTCTAATTTTCCTTTTTTATTATTTTTTTTTCTCTTTTGCTGCCTGCTCAATTTAAGAACATAAGAACATAAGAAAATGCCATACTGGGTCAGACCAAGGGTCCATCAAGCCCAGCATCCTGTTTCCAACAGTGGCCAATCCAGGCCATAAGAACCTGGCAAGTACCCAAAAACTAAGTCTATTCCATGTTACTGTTGCTAATGGCAGTGGCTATTCTCTAAGTGAACTTAATAGCAGGTAATGGACTTCTCCTCCAAGAACTTATCCAATCCTTTTTTAAACACAGCTATACTAACTGCACTGACCACATCCCCTGGTAACAAATTCCAGAGTTTAATTGTGCGTTGAGTAAAAAAGAACTTTCTCCGATTAGTTTTAAATGTGCCCCATGCTAACTTCATGGAGTGCCCCCTAGTCTTTCTACTATCCGAAAGAGTAAATAACCGATTCACATCTACCCGTTCTAGACCTCTCATGATTTTAAAAACCTCTATTATATCCCCCCTCAGTCGTCTCTTCTCCAAGCTGAAAAGTCCTAACCTCTTTAGTCTTTCCTCGTAGGGAAGCTGTTCCATTCCCCTTATCATTTTGGTAGCCCTTCTCTGTACCTTCTCCATCGCAATTATATCTTTTTTGATATGCGGCGACCAGAACTGTACACAGCATTCAAGGTGTGGTCTCACCATGGAGCGATACAGAGGCATTATGACATTTTCCGTTTTATTCACCATTCCCTTTCTAATAATTCCCAACATTCTGTTTGCTTTTTTGACTGCCGCAGCACACTGAACCGACGATTTCAATGTGTTATCCACTATGACACCTAGATCTCTTTCTTGGGTTGTAGCACCTAATATGGAACCTAACATTGTGTAATTATAGCATGGGTTATTTTTCCCTATATGCATTACCTTGCACTTATCCACATTAAATTTCATCTGCCATTTGGATGCCCAATTTTCCAGCTTCACAAGGTCTTCCTGCAATTTATCACAATCTGCTTGTGCTTTAACTACTCTGAACAATTTTGTGTCATCTGCAAATTTGATTATCTCACTCGTCGTATTTCTTTCCAGATCATTTATAAATATATTGAAAAGTAAGGGTCCCAATACAGATCCCTGAGGCACTCCACTGTCCACTCCCTTCCACTGAGAAAATTGTCCATTTAATCCTACTCTCTGTTTCCTGTCTTTTAGCCAGTTTGCAATCCACGAAAGGACATCGCCACCTATCCCATGACTTTTTACTTTTCCTAGAAGCCTCTCATGAGGAACTTTGTCAAACGCCTTCTGAAAATCCAAGTATACTATATCTACCGGTTCACCTTTATCCACATGTTTATTAACTCCTTCAAAAAAGTGACTATTTGACAAGGAGTCCCCTAACTATCTAAAAGGTGGGTGCTGTTGACTGATCGTATAGACTGGGGGCTGGGCGACTCATCTATTTCTGAGCCTTCTGAGGCGGTCATAGCTCACCGGTCTTACTGGAGCAATTTATCCCGCGTCAGCTCTAAATTTGAGGTGGGACTCCCTTTACTTTTTTTTTTTTGTTGTTTACGCTGAGCTGGACATCTAGCGTGCATTTCCCCTCTGGACACGCCTCTTAATTCGCACAACCGTCGGGGCTCCCCGTGGACCTTTAAGGAGCATTCGAGAGGAAAATCGGGGGCCCAGTCTGTCCGATAACCTGACTTACGACTCCTTCATCTATTGTGTTGGTTCTACAGTATCTTTTCTGCCTTTTTCCTCTCATTCATTTGCCAGCTTGAAGACTTAGACGCTCCGCTGCAACAGATACCCTCTGCAGCACAAGGCTGGGTACAGGAGGCAGACTCTCTGAACTGGGGAGGGTACGCTAGGCCCACCCACGGGCCTCCTTGAATTGTTAATTTCATCTGCTTCATTGTTTATCTATGTTGCCTCTGTTCACTGGTTAATTCAGATTGGTCAATTTTATAATGTTTCATGTACTGTCATTGGAGTGGGCCTGGTCACGTCAAACGAGATCTCTGAGCCTTCTTAGTTGAAGGCAATGGCTTGGGGAAATAGGGAATTTAGGTTCAAGGGTATTTTGGGGGTGCATGGGACATGGGAGGGGGGACAGGGGGGATGGGGGAGGGTGGGGGTGATTTGAAGGATGGGATAGGGTATAATTTTCCATCTTACAGCAAGACGAATTTGAAGATTTTTCCTCCAAGTTCTTGTAAAAGTAGCCTAGCCCAGAAATTGCTGGCCAAAATACTGGCTGATAGACTAGCTGTTATCCTAACCACTCTCATCAATGAACACCAGGTAGGGTTTGTCCGCAAGCGATATGCTCTGGCTAATATTCGCACCGTGTTGACTGCCATGACCATAGGTCAACAAATGGCATCCCCCTACTTGGCTATTAGTTTTGACGCCGAAAAGGCGTTTGACAGAGTGGAATGGCGCTCTCTCTTTTTTGTGCTACGCAAGATGGGTTTCGATGGTTTTTTTATACAAGCCCTTAAATTACTATATCAAGATCCACAGGCGTTAATTTGTGCAAACGGGGCCCAGTCTAGCTGGTTTCCAGTGACACGGGGTACGAGACAAGGATGCCAGTTATCTCCCCTACTGTTTATTTTACAATTAGAGCCCCTCTTATTAGCCATAGAAGGTGAGACCGAGATCAGAGGGGTTCGTCTGGGGCCGCATATCTTTAAATGTGTAGCTTTCGCAGATGATCTGCTGGTTTTTGTTACAAGTCCGCATACCTCCTTGACCCCGTTATTACACTTAATAGGGACTTTTGGGGGGGTTTCTGGGCTTAAACTTAATGAAACAAAATCCTCTGCCTTAGTGTTTCCCAACACCGTGCGAACTCAATGGCCGGGTACATTTTCCTTGAAGTGGGCGGGCGATACTATCCATTATTTAGGGGTCTCCCTTCCTTCTGATCCAGACCTGATTTACCAGGTGAATGTGCCAAGATTAATTCGTGACACTCAAACTTTACTGAAAACGTAGGGTAATCTTCCGCTTTAAGTGGTCGAGTGAATCTGTTTAAAATGGTCATCCTGCCAAAATGGTTTATCTTTTCCAAAACTTGCCCTTATGGCTGAAACTCCGAGACCTCGCCATCCTAAACAGTGCCATCCGACGCTTTGTTTGTCGGGGAGGGAAATCTAGGATACCTCTGACCAGGCTACAGGCGGCCAGGGGAGAGGGAGGTTTGGGTTTTCCGGTCCTGGCTTTATATAATATGGCATGTAACTTACGGATCATCCGAGATTGGCTACTGGGCCACTCCCACTTTACTCCTTTGATATCAGATGCGGCAGTCACTTACCCCAGGACTCTTCCTTATGTTTTGCAGTCTCCACCCGCACGCCTTTCCCCTTTTTTATCCCAGTCGGCACTGCTTAAACCCGTCCGCATAACTTGGGTACATCTAGTTAAACTTTTGAAGATTTCTAGAATATGTGCCTCTTATGGGTAATGATGATTTTCTCCCGGGATCTCAATCAACAGTTTTCAGGAATTGGAAATCTAGGGGTCTGATATATGTTGGGCAACTGCTAACCCGGGAGGGACAACTCATAGCCTGGGAAGATCTTCACCAGATGTATGGCCTGGGTGTCACACACTTTCTCATATTTGCAAATCCGTCATTATATCAATGCCTTACCGGCAGACACTAAGCACCCAAATAATTTTACTGCATTGGATCGGGTACTGCATTTTGAGAGTGCAGAAACTCCTTCTTTCTCATTGTATTACAAACACCTGTGTCACGAGACCAGGTTAGATGTGTTTTCTCTTTTGACAACACGCTGGAATCGTGATGGGGATTTTGTGGTGACACACGTCATAATGCAGAAATGTTTTAGGCGAGCAGCCAGGATCTCACCCAACATGTATTATCGAGAGCTGCAATTTAAATTTCTTAGTCGGGCCTATGTGTCCCCTCAAGTGGCATATCAAATTACTCTAGCGCCCTCAGCCGAATGTCCCAGATGTCATGCTGCTCTTGGGACGCTATCTCATGTTTTTTGGACATGCCCCCCAACGCATTGTTTTTGGCGCAAGGTGGCAGATTACATGGCAGATATGCTGGATGTGGTTTTTCCTGTTTCCCCTGTGGCTTTTTTTATTTTTATTTGGGTGTATATCTCCCATCCGGATTCGGGATCCTGGCTCGCGCCTGCTTCTACAAAAAGCTGGGTTAGTGGGGAAAAAAGTAATATTGTCTGTGTGGCGCTCTGTCGATCCTCCCTCCTTTTGGGCTTGGAGGAATCAATTTCATGCCTTGATGAATATGGAGAATTTGGCATCCCGAGAATCCCCAAGACACCAACGACGATTTCTCCAGATTTGGAATTCTTACTTGCAGCATCTGTCACCTCGAGCACATAGTCTGGTTATGAATGACTGATATTAGATGGACTTGGATCTCTTGGAGTACATATAATTTCTTGGTATTGCAATGAATTCGTCTTTTTTGTTTGGTCCAGCGGGGAAATTAGGGGGGGTGGGTAGGGGTCGGGAGGGACAATGGGAGTACATAGCAAGGAGGTCCCTGGACCTGAGCAGGATTTGTTCTATTGTACTCAGGTCAGAACCAAACCTGTTCCACTGTTGTAACTCAGTTGATGTAAGAACAAACCAATAAAAATTGTTTAACCATAAGTGTAACACTTCTGCATGGGGGGGGTAACCTGCATGGAGCGGCAGTTACTACCATAAGCAACTGGTTAGTCAGGCTGGATGGACCATTTAATCTGCTGTCATTACTATGTTACTAAGGCAGACCTGGGCAAGGGGCGGCCCGCGGGCTGAATCCGGCCCGCCTACGGCCTGAATCCGGCCCGCCCACTGCTGAGAGCAGATGGGGAATGAGGCACTGCTGCCTTCCCTTGCAGAGGGAAGGCAGCAGTTCATTCTCCGCTCCCTCGCTCCCCGATTGGCCGGCCAATCGGGGAGCGAGGGAGCGGAGAATGAACTGGTTTTTTTTTTTTTTTTTACAGCGTCCGGGGGGGGGGGGGGGGGGGAGGAGGGAGTGACTCGAGCGAAGGCACGCTGTCCGATTGGCCGGTGCTGGGCAAGCCTTGCCCAGCACCGGCCAATCGGGCAGCGTGTCTTCGCTCGAGTTTCTTTCCTACATATGTCACGGAGTTTTTTGTCGGTCCGCGGCGCGCGCTCCCGGTCTCTCCCGCTGCCGTTGCCGCTGGGCTGTCAGCACGTTCAAGCCCAGTGGGAACGGCAGCGGTGTTGGAAGAAGCTATGGCACCCGCGGCTGGCCTTTTCTTCTTCCCGCGCCTGCCCCCCCCCCGTGACCCGAAACAGGAAGTGATACACGGAGCGGTGCGCGGGAAGGAGAAAGAGCCGTGCCGCGTCGGCTGCAGCATCGGCCCCCGAGCAATTGAACCAGCCGGCAATCGAGAAGAGTCAGCAGCATGAGCCTCCCGCGGCCGAAGGGATTCTTCTTTCTTGTCCTGCGGGGGCTCATGCTGCTGACTCCTTTCTCGATTGCCGGCTGGTTCAATTGCTCGGGGGCCGATGCTGCAGCCGACGCGGCACGGCTCTTTCTCCTTCCCGCGCACCGCTCCGTGTATCACTTCCTGTTCCGGGTCATGGGAGGGGGGCAGGCGCGGGAAGAAGAAAAGGCCAGCCGCGGGTGCCATAGCTTCTTCCAACACCGCTGCCGTTCCCACTGGGCTTGAACGTGCTGACAGCCCAGCGGCAACGGCAGCGGGAGAGACCGGGAGCGCGCGCTGCGGACCGACAAAAAACTCCGTGACATATGTAGGGGGAAGAGGAAGTGAGTAAGAGAGAGTGAGAAGCAGCCAGCCAGCCTGTGTGTGATTGAGTGGTCAGAGAGCTGATGTGTGTGTGTATGTGAGAGACAATGAAAGTGATTGGTCAGGGAGATGACTGATGTGTATGTGAGAGTGTGAGGCATTAGTCAGGGAGGTGACTGATGTGTGTGTGTGTGTGAGAGAAAAAGCATGGAAGTGAGAAGTCTGGGTATGTGGGAAAGCATGAGCATAAGAAGCCTGGAGTTGTGGGAGTGAGAAACCTGGGTGAGTGTGCATGCATGAGAGAGAGAGACTGCTTGGTAAGGTGACTGTGTGTGTGAGAGAAAAAGACTGGTGTGTGTGAATGTGAGAGAATGTGATTCAGGGAATGAGAAGCCTGTGCACGTGGAGAGTGAGCATGGAAATGAGAGAGACTGGTGTGTGTGTAACAGAGAGAAAGTGATTATGGGAATGAGAAGCCTGTGCATGTGAAGAGAGTGAGCATGAGAGTGAGAAACCTGGGTGTGTGTGAGACACAGCATGGGAGGGAGAAGCCTGTATATCTGAAAGAGAACTTGGGAGTGGGAAGCCTGTGTGTGTGTGTATGCATGAGTGAGATCAGGTGACTGGTGTGTGTGTGTGTGTGTGAGAGAGAGAGAGAAAAAGTGATTATGGGAATGAGAAGCCTGTGCATGTGAAGAGTGAGCATGGGAGTGAGAAACCCGGGTGTGTGTGAGACACATCATGGGAGGGAGAAGCCGGTATATCTGAAAGAGAACATGGGAGTGAGAGACTGGTGTGTGTGTGTGAGAGAGAGAGAGAAAGAAAGTGATTTTGGGAATGAGAAGCCTGTGCATGTGGAGAGAACAAGCATGGGAGTGAGAGACTGGTGAGTGAGTGTGTGTGTGTGTGAGAGAGAGAGACAGAGAAAGTGATTATGAGAGTGAGAAGACCATATATGCAAGTAGAACACGGGAGTGGGAAGCCTGTGTGTGTGTGTGTGTATGGCATGAGAGAAACTGTTCAGGAAGGTGACTGGTGTGTGTGTGCCAAAGACTGTTTGGGAGATGATTGGTGTGTGAGAGACAGAAACTGGTCATGGGGGCATGACTGGTATGGTGTGGTTGTGAGAGACATGGGCACTAAGGAAGAGGACCATAAGTATAGAGCTTAGCTTCTACTGCTGCTTCTGGTGTGTGCCATGGCCTGCAGGGAAGGGGAGTAGGAGAGCTGCTGGAGGGGGTAAGTAAAGGTGGCTTTAAGTTTATTTTTCTTGACTGCCATTTTAATTGTGTGATGTCTGCTTTTTTGAAATATTTTATTGGTGTTTGGAGAATGTTTAATAGTTTTTATGAGTTTTTAATTGTTGGATGTTATTCTGTTCATAGCTGTTTAGAAACATTTATTCTGCTTATTAGTATAGTTTTACAATTATTTCTGTTTGGGGATCTATAGCTGCTTGTTAGTTCTGTTTTCCTAATAAGAGGTGTATTGGTGTTTAGGGTCTGATGTAATATTTGTAGTGTTGCCTTTTCATAGATAGGGTTGCTCCTGTTTGAGTGTATTCCATAATACAGGTGTAACTGTGTGCGGATTAGTTTATGTGCATTACTACAGATCCTGGGAGTATGTTAGGTCGGTTCTGTGTCTGTTACCGAGATGAGATATTTTGCTAGCATGTAAGCGTTTGTATCGGTCTTATTTGTTGTGTTTTCTCAGAGGACATACATTGGTGGTAAACTGCTGTCTTTTCATAAGTAGGGCTATTGAGAACTGAGTTAATTATATTAGTCCGGCCCTCTAAAACCATCCCAATTTCTCATGCGGCCCCATGGGAAAATTAATTGCCCACCCCTGTACTAAGGGCTTAGTAAAAATCATTGGAAGGACAATTTAGAGATTACAGTAGAAATCATAACACTTTAGGCAGGAATTTAGGAGCTGTATGAACTATCATCTTATGATGAAATCTGGTAGAAGACTGATAAGTCATTAGGGCCTGGAGCTCACTGTGGGCCAAAGTCACTACCATAAAAAATATGATCTTCCCGCTAAAGTATTTAAACCCACAAGAGTTCAGAGGCACAAAGAGGGCTTTTCATCAGCCAAGAATGAACCATCTTGAGGTATGATGACATGCAGGAAATTTAATAGGAGGTTTCAACTGAATCTAATTCAAAATCATACACCTAGTATCTTTCAAATTTTTTTTTAAATAATTTATATATTTATGATTTTATATTGCTACTAATCAAACTCTTTTACACATATACAATGTTTTTATCAACAAAATTAGACAGCCTAATTTTTTTTTAGAACTTAAAACAATGGAAAAGGGAAAATCAGCAGCGCACACCCAGAAAATGTATAATTCTTAATTTTTTTTTTTTTTAATCTTATTTTTATTGAAATTTCACATTTTTAAACAAAATATACGATAATATTCTTATACAAAGTATAATTATTACAAGTACCATTTCCTTATCTCTTTAAAAGAAATCTAATAGGTAATAAAGTCATGAGAGCAAAGGGATTCAAACATCAAAATCAGGAGCATGTTAATAGGAAAGGAACCAGGAAATATACTTGCTGCTATTTTCCCACCGTATATCACTTTCCCCTATCACACAGCTTCTTTAGGGTGTGTGTGCAAGTATGTACGCAGTTGTTCAGGATTAGTGAAAATAAATCTATTATTCAAATGCTTTATTAGACATTTATTTATTTATTTATTTATTTATTTTTAGATTTTTATATACCGGTGTTCCTATATGAAATAAAGATCACATCGGTTTACATTGAAACAGAATATGAAAATTGCCAAAAGGCATTACATAGAACAAGGTTATGAAACTTGGAACAGTGTACATAAGTTCAAAATTTAACAATAACGTTGTAACATTGATGACCAAAAGATAAAGGAGAAAAAAAAAAAAAAAAACAAACATCTACAGGGATATCTTAATTGAAATTGTGCCCCTATTGCTAGTACTTCAGATCTCATTTCTATAAGCCTTTTCCGTCTCAACTGGGTGGGGCGTGCTATGTCTGGAAATATCCTTATAGCTTGCCCATAAAAAATGGACTTTTGATATTTGAAATGCAGTTTTAACACTGCATTTCTATCTGTTTGTGATACAAATTGAACTAACAATATAGCCATGGAATTGATTTTAGATTCAAAAGATTTTTCTAGGAATTCGGTTAAATTTAATTCCTCTAAGGTCTCTCCATTTTTTACCTTACTCCCTCCTTCTGTTTGTGATGAATAATACAGTTTACTTAATTTGGGAAATTCTTCCTCAGGGTATTTCAAGATGTTTTTCAAATAACTATGGAATAAATCCAAGGGTGTAATCAAATTACTTTTTGGAAAGTTCAACAATCTAAGATTAAACTTTTTCAACTGGTTTTCTAATATCTCAATTTTATTTTCGTGATCTTCTTCAGATTTAATTAGGTTTATCTGAATCTTTTGAAGTTCCCCCATATTTTTATCCATTGTATTAACACATTTCTCCAATTGGACTACTTTATCTTGTACTTGATTGTTTTGCTTCAAGGCCTCCTGAACTGTATTTGCTAATTTATTGATAGATATTTGCATTTTAATCATCATGGACCCTAATTCCTCCATCGAAAACTTTTTTGGAACAATAAGAGCAACCTTTTCACTACTATCCGGACATAGTTGCACATCACTTTCCCCAATCTGTTGTAATAGCCCTCCTTTTCCTTCTGCATTACCCAACAAAGTTTCCTTAATTTCCATCGGGTTATGGTCACCCATAACCCTCAAGTTCTCTATTATCTCCACAGGTCCTTCTCGAAAAAAGGAGTCTTGAGGAGAAACGTTTAAGTCCACTTCGGTTTCTGCAGTTGGAGGGACCGATTTTTTTTCTGGGCCACCCGGGGTTAATGATGTCTCGAATGCCTCGTTGTCCAACTCCTGCTCCTGGGTTGGGCTACTAGCGGCCCTTCCGGGTGTATGGGTGGGATTAGTATGGAAGCAGTCTGTAATTGTAGGCTGAAACATGTTACCGGAAATTGTTACCGAAGACTGCTCTCTCATTCTTGCCTTCCTCTTGGTATGAGGCATGGCTGTATGGGAGATTATTCTAAATTACAGAGAGTCTTATCTCAGCTTCCACTTTAGCAACAAATTTACTCACTGTTTGTTTCCGTTGCTCTCAATCTGGTCGCATCAGAGGAAAAAGAAAAAAAAAAATAAAACTCTGCTCCAAACCGCACTAAGCCGGGCAAAGTCGCGCGCACCTTGTACGCGCGCGGCTTAGACGTCGCGCCGGCGTAGGCTTGATTTTATTAGCCTACCCGGCTCCTCCTCCACGTCGTGGCGACCTCAGTGCTGCCCCAGGATTGGTAGGCAAGTTTAAACAGAGTTTCGATATCAGCTGGGCTCTCAGAAAGCGGGAACCCGAACCAGGAAATGCTGCGGCTATAATTCTTAATTTCTTGTGGCTCTCAGCCACCTTAAGCTGCCATCACTGGAAAAAATCCTTTTATGAATTCTTCCATTGCTTATAAAGTATCTGTTTAATATTGGAAAATCTCCTAAATATTAAAAAGTCCCATAAAGAAAGGTACTAGTTTCATCAAGCTCTTCATTCGAGGCAACAACTATAAATGTAATCTTAAAAAGTCCAAAAAAAATAGGTACTTATCTCATCACAGGCTCTTGTGTGTTGGTACACCTTTAGGGTCACTCTGGAGAACTGAGGTTTCAACTAAAGCAAAGTGTCCATAAGCCTGACAACTAAAGGCGATGGAGAAGGTACAGAGAAGGGATACCAAAATGATAAGGGGAATGGAACAGCTCCCCTATGAGGAAAGACTAAAGAGATTAGGACTTTTCAGCTTGGAGAAGAGATGACTGAGGGGGGATATGATAGAGATGTTTAAAATCATGAGAGGTCTAGAATGGGTAGATGTGAATCGGTTATTTACTCTTTTGGATAATAGAAAGACTAGGGGGCACTCCATGAAGTTAGCATGGGGCACATTTAAAACTAAATCGGAGAAAGTTCTTTTTTACTCAACGCACAATTAAACTCTGGAATTTGTTGCCAGAGGATGTGGTTAGTGCAGTTAGTACAGCTGTGTTTAAAAAAGGACTGGATAAGTTCTTGGAGGAAGTGTCCATTACCTGCTATTAAGTTCACTTAGAGAATAGCCATTGCCATTAGCAACGGTAACATGGAATAGACTTAGTTTTTGGGTACTTGCCAGATTCTTATGGCCTGGATTGGCCACTGTTGGAAACAGGATGCTGGGTTTGATGGACCCTTGGTCTGACCCAGTATGGCATGTTCTTAGGGAAAGTTTCCTGCCACATGATGGTGGTATGTGCCAATTGCCCCAGAGTGAATCCTGACTGAGTTGGTTTTAAGGCCAGAGTGTGAAAGACATAGAAGGTATTCAAGCAGGATTTGTGTAGGACAAGAAAAGATTTCTAGTGCATTGCACTTACAGACTGCAAACCTCCTCCACTTAAAACTGCAAGACCTTTTAATGGACTCTTTTCTAGAAATCAGAATGACTTCAAACACCATTTCAGACAGACCAAAGAATTGTATTACCTCCCGTTCAATATCCAGACTGAGTGCCAGCCACTAGATGTTGAAGTGGTCAAAGTTCCCTTATGCTAGGTAATCGGTTTCTTCAGGAACAGGTTCCACAGGAGGGGAAATCAGATCTGCCAGATGGAAGCATTAAGTATCATAATGCCTGATCTTTTAAAGGTTTTGTCATTAGAAGTATGGGAGGAGTCATATACACAAAAACTATCCTGTAATGAAGAGAAAAGGCATCTGCTTCTAGCCTGCCTTCTGGAGCAATAAACATGTACTTTTCTGTTCAGGGCTGTCACAAACATAACATAACATAAGAAATTGCCATGCTGGGTCAGACCAAGGGTCCATCAAGCCCAGCATCCTGTTTCCAACAGAGGCCAAACCAATTACCCAAACACTAAGAAGATCCCATGCTACTGATGCAATTAATAGCGGTGACTATTCCCTAAGTAAACTTGAATAGACGTTAATGAACTTCTCCTCGAAGAACTTATTTAAAGCTTTTTTAAAACCAGCTACACTAACTGCACTAACCACATCCTCTAGCAACAAATTCCAGAGATTTATTGGGCGTTGAGTGAAAAAGAATTTTCTCCGATTAGTCTTAAATGTGCTACTTCCTAACTTCATGGAATGCACCCTAGTCCGATTATTCAAAAGTGTAAAAAACCGATTCACATCTACTCGTTCAAGACCTCTCATGATCTTAAAGACCTCTATCATATCCCCCCTCAGCCGTCTCTTCTCCAAGCTGAACAGCCCTAACCTCTTCAGCCTTTCCTCATAGAGGAGCTGTTCCATCCCCTTTATTGTTTTGGTGGCCCTTCTCTGTATCTTCTCCATCACAACTATATCTTTTTTGAGATGCGGCGACCAGAATTGTACACAGAATTCAAGGTGCGGTCTTCACCATAGAGCGATATAAAGGCATTATGACATTTTCCGTTTTATTAACCATTCCCTTCCTAATAATTCCTAACATTCTGTTTGCTTTTTTGACTGCTGCAGCACACTGAGCTGACTCTTTCAATGTGTTATCCACTATGATGCCTAGATATTTTTCCTGGGTGGTAGCTCCTAATATGGAACCTATAAAATAAACATATTTATTTTGTTCTATTGTATATACAGAGGACTCCTTATTTACATTGTACACTTGTATATAATTATCCTTCTCTATCTCTTTTATTTCTTATAATCCCAGTTCATGAACCCTTGTTAATTGTAACTGCTTCTCTTCTCCACGTTTATTTATGTTTTCGGTTATATTTTTGCACCCCTGTTTTCTGTAAACCGACATGATGAGAACGAGTTCTTGAATGCCGGTATAAAAAAACCTTAAATAAATAAAATAAATAAAAACCTAACATCGTGTAACTACAGCAAGGGTTATTTTTCCCTATATGCAACACCTTGCATTTATCCACATTAAATTTCATCTGCCATTTGGATGCCCAATCTTCCAGTCTTGCAAGGTCCTCCTGTAATGTATCACAATCCACTTGTGATTTAACTACTCTGAATAATTTTGTATCATCCGCAAATTTGATAACCGCACTCGTCATATTCCTTTCCAGATGATTTATATATACATTGAAAAGCATCGGTCCAAGTACAGATCCCTGAGGCACTCCACTGTTTACACTTTTCCACTGAGAAAATTGACCATTTAATCCTACTCTCTGTTTCCTGTCTTTTAACCAGTTTGTAATCCACGAAAGGACATCGCCTCCTATCCCATGACTTTTTAGTTTTCTTAGAAGTCTCTCATGAGGGAGTTTGTCAAACACCTTCTGAAAATCCAAATACACTACATCTACCGGTTCACATTTATCCACATGTTTATTAACCCCTTCAAAAAAATGAAGCAGATTTGTTAGGCAAGACTTCCCTTGGGTAAATCCATGTTGACTGTGTTCCATTAAACCATGTCTTTCTGTATGCTCTATGATTTTGATCTGGAGAATAGTTTCCACTATTTTTCCCAGCACTGAAGTCAGGCTCACTGGTCTATAATTACCCCTGGAGTGAGGTATGTTTGCCTCTAGAAATTATTCGTAGGGATTGCATGTTTGCTTAGATATTCTCTTATCCTGCTAGGTATGTGCCTTTTAGAATTATCCCATGAGAGATGGCCCAGTCCTACCCCCTTGCCAACCTCCTATCATAGGTAGATTAGAGTCTGTTCTTCCTTGCCTGTTTGGTACAAGGACAATACTTTTGGCCTTCTGATTTTTTAAATCCATCAAGAATGTTCAGAAATTCACAGTGCTGTAACAGGTTGATGTGAAACTTCTTTCCTAGAGAATTATGGGCCAATGATATGAAGCCCTTGTAGACTACCTCTCTGGCCCATGTTGGAGGTACCAGAAGTTAGAACCTCCAGAAATTTGAGTAAGCCTGGAGTCAGAATAGCAAAGCTACCAAAACAGGGAGGCTCTGAGGTCTTGTGTGCCACAGAATATTTCCTCCCTGTAAGGTTTGATTCCCCTAGGTCATCAGGGCCCACTAGACTTGTCTTTTATGGAGATGCAACACAGGAATGACATGGACTATGGAAACCACGAGCCTCAACATTCTAACTACAGACAAAGATGATGTCTGCTGACTCTGAATCACTCCTTCCACCACAGTAATTATGTAGTAGGCCATTTTCGAAGGGAGATAAGATATGGTCTGAGTAGTGTTTTGCACAGCCTCTATAAATTCCAACTGCAGTGCTGGAATTAAATTGAATTTGAAGTAGTTGTTGTTGAACCATAGTGACTGCAGCACCTGAATTCCTCTGTCCCTGCCTAAAGTTTGCCCTTGAACAGACAATCATCAAAGCAAGCAAACAGGCACTTCCAACATGTGTAGAAAAGTCACAATGATAGCAAGGTATTTTGTGAAGACCCTTGATGCTGCTGCTAGGCCAAAAACATATGTAGTACAGGAAGGGTTTCCCTTCTACAAAAAGTAAAATATCCCCTGTGACTTGGATTTCTCTCCATGTAAGTATATGCCTCCTGTAAATTCAGAGAACACAACCAGTCTTTGTTTAGGAAGAGAATTAATCGAGCCTGGAAAATCACCTTGAACCTTTCCTTTCTCAGAAATTTATTCGAGGCCCTTAGGTCCGGTATGGAAACATATCATCCAGTCTTTTAGAGAAACATGTACCTAGAGCAGTGGTTCTCAACCCTGTCCTGGGGAACCCACTAGCCAGTCGGGTTTTCATGATATCCACAATGAATATGCATGAGAGAAAATTTGCATACACTGCCTCCATAGCATGCAAATTTTCTCTCATGCATATTCATTGTGGATATCATGAAAACCCGACTGGCTAGTGGGGTCCCCAGGACAGGGTTGAGAACCACTGACCTAGAGTAAAATCCCCACCTTTCTTCCTGAGTTGAGACAGGTTCAACCACTCTGATCTGCAAAGGGGAAAAGATTTCCAATCTCAATAGGTCCTAGTTTTGATTAAGCATTAAGGTGTTCTTAGGCAGGTGATTTGGAGGTTATTTCCAACAGATGTAATCTAAAGGACCTAGGCAATCTGAAGTTACACTAGGCCAACAGTTTATGAAATACCTCAGCCTCGCCACTACAGGGAGATCCATCTGAACCAAGACTGGAATAGTGGCTATATGCTCTATATTCAGTTAAAAACCCGTCTCTTGTTTGGACTGTGTGCCCATATTGTGTTTAAAGTTTGTCAAAACAAGTATGGAATGTCTCATCTCTGCTATTTTGGGTAAACAGGGCCTAGGAAGCAAATCTGTGGAAAAGTGTGCTACCTAGGTGGATCCAGTGGGGTAGTCAGAAATGAATATTTTGGGGGGCCCAAGGTTAACATAGGCGTGCAGTTGACATACAAGTCTAGGCCCTACTATTTGTACTCTTATCAATAAATAATGCCTTAGAGTGCATCTGTCAATGGATTTCCAAATAGTTTCATCATAAGTAATGCTTTAAAGTATTTTAATTCTATTTCAAGCACGTCCCAGCATTAAAAAGACCTTATTAATTTATTTTATATTTATTACAGTTTATAAATACACATCACGTAAAAAGTTACAGAAGTTTAACAGAAAGATCAGATCCAATTAAGTAATAAAACAAATATAAAGGTATTTTTATGAATCCTCTTTCAAAAAATGCAGAGAATATCATACTTACAATAAAACAGCAATAATCATAATCATCATCATAAGAACTTAAGATCTGCAACAGGGGCAGAACAGAACTAGGACATGCAAAAAAAACCCAAACCTATATTCAAATGCTAGTGCCACCTCAGTGACAGCAAAACAAACTCCCTTCAATGCCAAACACTTTGTGAAGTAAGACAAATCCCTACAAAACCAAAAAACAACACCTAGAATCTTCCCATGCCATACCTTAACAGCAGTAACTCTCAGGATTCAAACAGCAGCAACGGCAAACATTATACCAGCCCCTAGAGCACTAATACACTATGTAGTGGGCATACAGAACAAACTGAACTGAGAAACTGTACACACTAGCCAAAATCCTGAACTTCTGGCACACATGTGTAACACAGCAGAGCCTTACCTAATACAGAATAAGGGACTACAAAAATAGAAACAAACAGACAAAAATGAAATGAAAAGCCTGAGAAACCAACCTCAGCCTCTGGAATACTGAAGAAAAAACAAAATAAAAATATATAAGAAATGCACATTCCCAAATATGGCATATATCCAATTGCTGAAAGTCAAAATAATTTTTTGTTACCTTTGTTGTCTCATCTTACTTTTCTAACCAGTCTCTTTTTCCCCTTGTCTGTCTTTTCCTAATTCCTTTTTTAGGATCTCTTTTATTCTGTTTCTTCAATTACCTTGTTTTCTTTCCTTCCTCTTTCATACACACACAAAGATTCTCTCAGATATGCAGGCTCTCACCCGCAGGTTCCCACTCCACACACTCTTATACCCAGGCTCCCACTCTCACAAGGGCTCTCTTACATGCCCTCTAACACATACCTGCTTCCACACCTACATACACACACAGGCGGAAGGAAGGCAAAATGATTACCGTCATGGTTAAAAGGTGAGGTGAAAGAGGCTATTTTAGCCAAAAACAACCTTCAGAAATTGGAAGAAGGATCCACCTGAAGAAAATAGGATAAAACATAAGCATTGTCAAGCTAAGTGTCAAACATTGATAAGACAGGCGAAGAGAGAATTTAAAATGAAATTGCCCATGGAGGCAAAAACTCATAATAAAAACTTTTTAAAATATATCCAAAGCAAGAAACCTGTGAGGGAGTCGGTTGGACCATTAGACGACAGAGGGGTTAAAGGGGCTCTTAGGGAAGATAAGGCCATTGCAGAAAGACTAAATGAATTCTTTGCCTCCGTGTTTACTAATGAAGATGTTGGGGAGATACCAGTTTCGGAGATGGGTTTCAGGAGTGATGAGTCAGACAAACTGAACAAAATCACTGTGAACCTGGAAGATGTAGTAGGCCAGATTGACGAACTAAAGAGTAGCGAATCACCTGGACCGGATGGTATGCATCCTAGGGTTCTGAAGGAACTCAAAAATGAAATTTCTGATCAATTAGATAAAATTTGTAACCTATCATTAAAATCATCCATTGTACCTGAAGACTGGAGGGTGGCCAATGTAACCCCAATATTTAAAAAAGGCTCCAGGGGCGATCCGGGTAACTATAGACCAGTGAGCCTGACTTCAGTGCCGGGAAAAATAGTGGAAACTATTCTCAAGATCAAAATAGTAGAGCATATAGAAAGACATGATTTAATGGAACCTAGTCAACATGGATTTACCCAAGGGAAGTCTTGCCAAACAAATCTGCTTCATTTTTTTGAAGGAGTTAATAAACATGTGGATAAAGGTGAACCGGTAGATGTAGTGTATTTGGATTTTCAGAAGGCGTTTGACAAAGTCCCTCATGAGAGGCTTCTAAGAAAACTAAAAAGTCATGGGATAGGAGGCGATGTCCTTTCGTGGATTACAAGCTGGTTAAAAGACAGGAAACAGAGTGTAGGATTAAATGGTCAATTTTCTCAGTGGAAAAGGGTAAACAGTGGAGTTCCTCAGGGATCTGTACTTGGACCGGTGCTTTTCAATATATATATAAATGATATGGAAAGGAATACAACGAGTGAGGTTATCAAATTTGCGGATGATACAAAATTATTCAGAGTAGTTAAATCACAAGCAGACTGTGATACATTACAGGAGGACCTTGCAAGACTGGAAGATTGGGCATCCAAATGGCAGATGAAACGTAATGTAGACAAGTGCAAGGTGTTGCATATAGGGAAAAATAACCATTGCTGTAGTTACACGATGTTAGGTTCCATAATAGGAGCTACCACCCAAGAAAAAGATCTAGGCATCATAGTGGATAATACCTTAAAATCGTCAGCTCAGTGTGCTGCAGCAGTCAAAAAAGCAAATAGAATGTTAGGAATTATTAGGAAGGGAATGGTTAATAGAACGGAAAATGTCATAATGCCTCTATATCGCTCCATGGTGAGACCACACCTTGAATACTGTGTACAATTCTGGTCACCGCATCTCAAAAAAGATATAGTTGCGATGGAGAAGGTACAGAGAAGGGCAAGCAAAATGATAAAGGGGATGGAACAGCTTCCCTATGAGGAAAGGCTGAAGAGGATAGGGCTGTTCAGCTAGGAGAAGAGACGGCTGAGGGGGGATATGATAGAGGTCTTTAAGATCATGAGAGGTCTTGAACAAGTAGATGTGACTTATTTTCACTTTCGAATAATAGAAGGACTAGGGGGCATCGCATGAAGTTAGCAAGTAGCACATTTAAGACTAATCGGAGAAAATTCTTTTTCACTGCACGCACAATAAAGCTCTGGAATTTATTGCCAGAGGTTAAGTTCTTGGAGGAGAAGTCCATTAATGGCTATTAATCAATTTTACTTAGGTAATAGCCACTGTTATTAATTGCATCAGTAGCATGGGATCTTGTTAGTGTTTGGGTAATTGCAAGGTTCTTGTGGCCTGGTTTTGGCCTCTGTTAGAAACAGGATGCTGGGCTTGATGGACCCTTGGTCTGACCCAGCATGGCAATTTCTTATGTTCTTATGTTCCCATGCTCACTCTCATATACACACACACAGGCTTCTCACTCCCATTCTCTCTCTCATACACACTAATACACAGGCTTCTCACTCCCATGCTCTCTCTCTCTCTTCTGGGGGATAAAAGACTCTTAATTTTCTGTGGTGCTCTTCCTGAGGGAAAAAAGAAAAAAAAAACCAAAAAAAAACCCTGCTTGTTTTCTTTCACTATTCTTCTAATTAATTGCTTTCTGCTGCACTAAAATCTGGGCTCTCTGAACAGTAGAACTTCTGTGTTTTATACCTTTCTCTAGGTCTGTTATTATACAATAATTGTAATTGTTGCTTGCAAACTGTTATTTTTAAGATCCAGTATACCTGCTTTTCTATTATTGTATAGCTGTTCTTTAATAATCTGGTTAATATTGGCACAGAAGTGCTGAGGGGGTCCTTTAATAGCTAAAGGACTAATAAAGTTCCAGAAAGTGTCCTGATCTACCCAGCTTGTCCCAGGTTCAACTGTTTGTTTCCCTCGCACCCTACCCCTCTACCCACCCACCCCTGGGATTAGATTACTAATATAGACTGACTAAATTAGCATTAGCAACAAGATCAATTAGTAAGTTAACAGCTAAGGACATACCAATCCAAAACTTTACCAATATGAGAACTATCCAATGCAACTGTTGTAGAGCCTTTATTCTGAGGGAAAGCATCTGGAGACTTGGAGCTTGACCAATCTGTGCACAGCTCTCTTCTTTGAAAACGGAGCTGACTGAGGTTAAAGCTCAATTAGCTTCAATTACAAGAATTACACCCATATTGCATTACTCAGAAAATAATTCCTCAACACCAAAGAATAACCAGGAGTCAAGAAAAAGAAATACAGTAGACTCAGGTAGGATAACACATGTGTCCCACAGTCACCCATTCTTAACAGATGGAAAGCCAACAAGTATACCCCCCCACTCAATCAGTTCATCAAGTAAATCATTAAAAAACAGGATCACAGTGGGCTCTGGTAGAATTCGACCTGTAACAAGGAGACACACACAGTATCAAATGCAACAAGAACATAATGCCCTCCCTATATTAACTGAAGAAATTCTAGAGAAAAACATTGAGATGGATAACTCTGTCATCAATGGCACAACTGCAAAAGGAAAGAGTAAAGTGAATAACAAATCTCAACTAAAGTCTCATAAGGAGTACAGGAAAAGCAATAACCGTAAAGAGAGTACCTGGAAAGCTATGACTACAAATGCTTATAGTTTGGGAAATAAAATCCCAGATCTGCAGGCCCTAATGACAGAGGCAGAACTGGACATCGTTGCTATCACAGAGACATGGTTCACAGAATCTCATGATTGGGATACGGCAATACCAGGCTATAACTTGTTAAGGAAGGACAGAGTGGATAGAAAGCAAATGTTGCTTACCTGATGTAACAGGTGTTCTCACAGGACAGCAGGATGTTAGTCCTCACAAATGGGTGACATCGAGGATGGAGCCCACCACGGAAAACTTCTGTCAAAGTTTAAACAGAACTTTGACTGGCCCCTACTGGGCATGCCCAGCAAGGCACTGACCCTGCAGCCAGCAGGGGTCTCCCTTCAGTCTGATTTACAAAGCTACAGGCAGTGCCTAGAAAGTAAAAACAAAACAAACCCAACACCGCGGGGTGGCGGGCGGGTTTCGTGAGGACTAACATCCTGCTGTCCTGTGAGAACACCTGTTACATCAGGTAAGCAACATTTGCTTTCTCACAGGACAAGCAGGATGGTTGTCCTCACAAATGGGTGAGTACCGAGCTGAGGATGTCCTGACTTGCACCAAATGCACCCAATGACGTGCAACAGGCACTACAACTGGGGTGGAATTTGGTAAAGGGCATCCGCACCCTACCGGGAAGGTGGAAGGGTGTTGGTACATCACGTTGGAAAAAGGTTACGCAAGACAGATTGGCCGAAGATGAAGTCCTGTCTTCCAGCTTTGTCCAAACAATAGTGGGCTGCAAAGGTATGGAGAGAACTCCAGGTTGCAGCCCTGCAGATGTCAGGAAGCGGCACCGATCGAAGGTGTGCCACTGACGTCGCCATGGCCCTCACAGAGTGTGCTTTCACACGGTCTTGAAAAGGAATGCCAGCTTGCTCATAGCAAAAAGAAATGCAGTCCGCCAACCAGGAGGAAAGAGCCTGCTTACCCACAGGATGTCCTAACTTGTTAGGATGAAAAGAGACAAATAATTGAGTGCTCTTCCTGTGAGCAACTGTACGGTCTAGATAAAAAGCTAGAGCTCGTTTGCAGTCTAGGGTATGCAGAGTCTGTTCCCCGGAGTTGGAGTGGGGCCTGGGAAAAAAAGATAGGTAGTATGATGGATTGATTAATATGAAACTCAGAAACTACCTTAGGTAAAAATTTAGGGTGAGTGCGAAGTACCGCCCGGTCCTGCAGGAGCTTAGTGTAAGGCGGATAGGTAACTAGGGCCTGTAATTCACTAACCCTGCGAGCTGAAGTGATAGCCAAAAGGAATAACACTTTCCATGTGAGATACTTTAACTCACAGGAGTGCAGAGGTTCGAAAGGAGGTTTCATTAGACGACCAAGAACCAGGTTAAGGTCCCAAGATGGGGCCGGAGGACGTAAGGGTGGCTTCAGATGGAGCAAGCCTTTAAGAAAACGTGTTACTAGGGGTTGTACTGAAATAGGGACACCCTGTACACCTTTATGGAAGGCGGCTACCGCACTGACATGCATTCTGATAGAAGAGGTTTTAAGACCTGATTCAGAGAGATGCCATAAATAGTCCAAGAATTTGGAGATTGGACAGGAAAGGGGATCAAGGGACTGAGAAGTGCACCATGATGTGTACCTTTTCCATTTGTATGAGTAAGACTTTCTTGTGGAAGGCTTTCGTGAAGCTATCAGGACTCGAGAAACGGAATCTGAAAGGTTAAATGGTTGAAGGACTAACCTTTCAACATCCATGCCGTCAGGGACAAGGCTTGGAGGTTGGGATGGAGGAGGCATCCGTCGTTTTGAGTGAGCAGATGCGGGTCCTGTCCCAGAGGAATGTGCCTGCGGATGGAGAGATCCTGGAGTATTGGAAACCATACTTGGCGTGGCCAGTAAGGTGCTATCAGGATCATGGTTCCCCCGTCCTGGCGTAGCTTCACGAGAGTCTTTGACACAAGAGGAAGTGGAGGGAATGCATAGAGAAGACCGGTTGTCCACTTGAGGGAGAATGCATCCCTCGGCCGAGAGTGCTGGCTCCGAATGAGAGAGCAGTAATCGTCCACTTTGTGGTTCTGAGGGGACGCAAAGAGGTCTATGCGGGGAGAACCCCACTTGTGAAACAGAGAGGTCGCTACCAGAGGATCGAGTGACCACTCGTGCGGTTGGAAGACACGGCTCAGCTGGTCTGCCAATACATTGTCTACTCCCGGCAGGTAAGTGGCCCTGAGGTACATGGAGTGGGAGAGGGCTTCCGCCCAGATCTGCGCAGCTTCCTGACACAGAAGGAAGGAGCCTGTGCCTCCCTGCTTGTTTATGTACCACATGGCCACTTGGTTGTCCGTCTGGATTAAGATTATCTGATGGAATAGATGATCTTTGAAAGTTCGGAGTGCATAGCGGATTGCGCGAAGTTCCAGGAAATTGATCTGGTGTTCGGCTTCCTCGTTGGACCATAACCCTTGGGTTTGAAAGTCGTCCACATGGGCTCCCCAACCGATGTGAGAAGCGTCGGTGGTTAGGATTACTTGCGGATCCGGTGGAAGAAAGGGTAAGCCCTGAAGGAGGTTGACCTGAGTCGTCCACCAGGTTAAGGATAGGCGCAGCGCTTGTGTGACTGTGACTATGGAGGACAGAGGCTGAAAAGCTTGAATCCATTGGTGTCGTAGAGTCCATTGTGTTACTCTCATGGCTAGTCGGGTCATGGGAGTGACTTGAACCGAGGATGCCATGTGTCCTAGGAGAATGAGGAACTGGCGAGCCGTGGCAGTGTTCTGAGACTGGAGCTGGCGAGCCAGGGATATTAGGGTGTGGACCCTCTGAAGAGGAAGGTAAGCCTTTGCCTGCAAGGTGTCCAAGTCTGCTCCAATGAAGGATAAGGTTTGAGACGGGACTAAGCAAGATTTCTCGTAATTGACGAGAAACCCTAAGGAAAGGAGTGTTTGAATTGTCAATTTTAGGGAGGATTGAGCTATCTGTTGGGTGGAGGCCCTGATTAGCCAATCGTCCAGGTATGGGTAGACGTGGACACCTTCCTTCCTGAGGAATGCTGCTACCACTACGAGACATTTGGTAAAGACTCGTGGGGCAGAAGCTAGACCGAAAGGGAGGACACGGTATTGATAATGGTCGTGGCCAACTAGAAACCGCAGATATTTGCGATGGGATTGTGTGATCGCAATGTGGGTATAAGCGTCCTTGAGGTCGAGAGAGCACAGCCAATCCCCTCTTTGTAGCAGAGGGAGCAGCGCGCCTAGGGTTACCATTTTGAACTTCTCTTTTTGAAGGTATTTGTTGAGGGCTCGAAGGTCCAAAATGGGACGTAGTCCCCCCGATTTCTTTGGTATTAGGAAGTATCTGGAATAGAATCCCTTGCCTCGTTGAGAGGGAGGAACGGGTTCTATAGCATTTGATTGCAGAAGAAGAGATACTTCCTGTTGTAATTGAGCCAAATGGGTGGATAGACTCCACGCTTGAAAAGGCGGGGAGTCTGCCGGAAGAGTTATGAAGTTGAGGTGGTAACCCTGTGCGATAATTGTTAGCACCCACTGATCTGAGGTGATCTGCAACCATGGTTGTAGAAAATGGTACAGTCGACCTCCTACAGGGATGTCCGGAAGAGGGGTTTGGCATGTGTTCCCTACAGGGGAGTCAAAGGCCAGCCGCAGGCCCAGGAGGAGGGGCTACAGTAGGCCTTTGTTTCCTAGGCTGACGCGGCTGAGGCCTAATAGAGGATCGAGCTGGACGAGGCCTGGCCGATGGAGGGTAATAACGGCGTGGTCGAAAGAATGACTTCTTAGAGTCTTTCTTTTGCGGTTGCTTGGAGGTCAGCTCAGGTGGGACAGATGAGAGTTGTTTCAACGTCTCATGGTGGTCTTTCAACTCCGCCACAATCTGCTGAATTTGCTCTCCAAACAAATTATCGCCTAAGCAGGGTAAATCAGCAAGACGATCCTGAACCTCTGGGCGAAGGTTGGATGATTTTAACCAAGCCCAACGTCTGGCTGAGATGGCTGTGGCTGAAACTTTTGTGGAAGCATCGAATATGTCGTAGGCAGTCCTAATCTCGTGCTTCCCTGCCTCAAATCCCTTGTGAAGAAGGGCTTGAAGCTGCGGTTGGTATTGGTCTGGTAACGTGTCAGCATAGTCTTGCATCTGCTTAAGGATGGCTCTGTTGTACTGAGTCATATAAAGTTGATATGAAGCTATGCGTGAAATCAACATAGCTCCATGATAGATTTTCCGTCCAACACTATCTAGGAACTTGTTGTCCCTGGTAGGCGGGGTAGAAGAGTGTGGCTTAAGACGCTTGGCCTTCTTCTGCGCGGACTCAACCACAACAGAGCGATGATCCAGTTGAGGTTTTTGGAAACCTGGTGCTGACTGGACAAGGTAGGTGGAGTCAGCTTTTTTGTTAACTGGGGACACTGATGAAGGAGATTCCCAGTTTTTCTTGAGCAGATCCAAAAACACCTGGTGTATAGGGATGGAAGCGATGATTTTTGGAGCATCCAGAAATTGAAGGAGTTCCATCATCTGGTGTCTGTCATCAGCTTCAGATTGTAGTTGAAAAGGTACAACTTCTGACATCTCTTTCACAAAATTAATGAAAGATAGATCCTCAGGAGGAGATCTTTTTCTACTCTCTGTAGGAGATGGAGGCGAAGGCAAATCCGTGTCAGAAGATGTATCATCATCATCACCCCAGGTATCGTAGGGATCAAGTGGGGTTTGTAACCCTGATGGACCTGGCTGAGGCTCTAAAGGCATCGATGGAAACCGAGGTGGAATCGGTGCCGTAGGTGGAACCAGAAATGGCATCGATGGCTTCGGTGCTGTCGATGGAATCGGTGCCTGGCGTGGAATGGATGGAACCGAAGGATATATCGGTGGAGATATACCAGAAGGCACCGATGGAACCACCCCGGAAGGGGGAATCCGGAACGGTGTTTCTCCTGCCGATGAAAATCCAGTCGGAGACGGTGGTGTTGTCGATGGCACTGGAATCACCGATGGAAGGGCCGTCATGAGCGCTTCCATGCGGCTCAGTAGCGGTGCTAGCGCTTGTATCAACGGCTCGGTGGTCGGTTCCCTCCTCGGTGGCGAAGCCGGTGCTGGTGTCGGTGCCGGGGGCGGCACTGGAACCGGTGCCGGAGACGGTGCCGATGGAGGTTGCAATTTCTTCATCGCTTTCTCGATGGCCTCCTGGACCAGCCGGTCCAGTTCTGCCCGGAGACCAGGGGTAACCATACCCGGCTCGACGGGAGAGGGAGGCTGAGGCAGGGCCGGAGGGACCACCGTAACCGGTGGGATCACGGCCCCCGCACCCCGGGAGGGTGAGGGTTTCCTCGATGCCTGCGAACGAGACGTGGAGGGTGTCCGGTCTGTTCGCGGCTTCTTTGTCGGTGGCTCGGCTTGAGCAGAGGTCGATGGCTGTGGATCCTCGACAGGCCGAGATTTGTGCCGTCGATAGCGGTGCTTTTCCTTCCGATCCCCTCGCCCATCCGGGGAAGGGACGGGAGTCGACGGCCGAGAAGCAATCGATGGCGGACGGTCACCGGAGGGTTGACGATGATGGTACAACTTCGACGGTGCCGGTTCCGATGACGTCGATGCTATCGATGGCGTTGGGGTGGGTGCATGGAAGAGGAGCCCCATCTTCTCCATCCTGGCTTTGCGACCCTTGGGTGTCATTAAGGCACATTTGGTGCAAGTCAGGACATCATGCTCACTACCCAAACACATCACACAAACCCTGTGGGGGTCTGTGATGGACATAGTCCGGGTACAATCCGGACAACGGCGGAACCCCGTTGCCATGGCCTGAAGCCAAAATTTAGGCTGGGGATCGGTAAGTGCCAACAGGCCTCAAGGGCCAAATTCGACGGTAGTCGATGGAAAAAGGCAAAAAACTTACCGGGTTCCGTAAGATGACTAAAAATTTGTCGAAGGGAGACCCCTGAGGGGCAAATTTTCTTAGGAAATTAATTTCCAAATTCCTGTCAGGAACGTGGTTAGAGAGCTCCTTTCACCGCGTGGCAACTGCTGCGCGGAAAAAAGAAGACTGAAGGGAGACCCCTGCTGGCTGCAGGGTCAGTGCCTTGCTGGGCATGCCCAGTAGGGGCCAGTCAAAGTTCTGTTTAAACTTTGACAGAAGTTTTCCGTGGTGGGCTCCATCCTCGATGTCACCCATTTGTGAGGACAACCATCCTGCTTGTCCTGTGAGAAAAGGGGGAGGTGTGGCTCTTTATGTCAGAAATAATATCCAAGCATCTGAGCTGCAAGGAAGTTGGGGCAAGGAAGAAGCACTATGGGTAGACCTAAAAACAGATGATGGAGCATCAATTTATATTGGAGTGGTTTACAGGCCTCCAAACCAAAAGGAAGAGCTGGACAGAGATCTGGTTGAAGACATCCATAAGATAGGTAAGAAAGGGGAAGTGGTGATCGTTGGTGACTTTAATATGCCAGATGTAGACTGGAAAATCCCATCTGCAGAATCTAAAAACAGCAGAGCAATAGTGGATGCCATGCAAGTATCTTTGTTCAAACAAATGGTATTGGAACCCACGAGAGAAGGAACTATTCTCGACTTAGTGCTCAATAATGGAGATATCGTCTCTGATGTCAAGGTGGGCGCCCACCTCAGCACCAGTGATCATCAAACGGTATGGTTTAATATCACTAAAAGAATATGGAAAAGAAGCACAAAGACCAGAGTTTTACAGTTCAAAAACACAGACTTTGAGGAAATGGGGAAGTACCTAGAGGAAGAACTAAATGGATGGGAAAATGAGAGAGATGTGGTTCAACAGTGGACCAATCTAAAAGGAGCAATCGCCAAGGCAACTGCTCTATATGTTAGAAATGTAAAGAAAAGCAAAAGAAAAATGAAACCTATCTGGTTCTCAAAGGAGGTGGCTGACAAAATTAAAGCTAAAAGAACTGCATACAAGAAATACAAAAGATCCCAAAGGGAGGAGCACAAAGAAGAATATCTGATTCAACTGAGGGACACTAAGAAATTAATCAAGTTGGCAAAAAGTCAAGCAGAAGAGAGGATTGCCAAGGAGATAAAATATGGTGACAAAACATTTTTCAGATACATCAGCGAAAAGAGAAAAGTCCAAAGTGGTATAGTGAAATTGAAAGGTGGAAATGATCAATGTGTGGAGGGAGACGAAGAAATGGCAGAAATATTAAACGAATACTTCAGCTCTGTGTTCACTAAAGAAGACCCTGGAGAAGGACCATCTCTACACAACAAGAAACTGGAGGGAAGCGGAACAGAGGAAAATCCATTTACAGTAGATAATGTATGGGAAGAGCTAAAGAATCTGAAAGTGGACAAAGCCATGGGGCCTGATGGGATTCATCCAAGGATACTGAGGGAGCTCAGAGATGTGCTGGCGGGACCGCTGTGCGACCTGTTCAATAGATCCCTAGAAACAGGAGTAGTGCTGAGTGATTGGAGAAGAGCGGTGGTGGTCCCGCTTCACAAGAGTGGGAACAGAGAGGAGGCTGGTAACTACAGACCGGTTAGCCTCACTTCAGTGGTGGGAAAAGTAATGGAGTCACTGTTGAAAGAGAGAATAGTGAACTATGTACAGTCGGGAGAATTGATGGACCAGAGGCAGCATGGATTCACCAGAGGAAGATCCTGTCAGACAAATCTGATTGACTTTTTTGACTGAGTAACCAAGGAATTGGATAGAGGAAGAGCACTCGATATCATATACTTGGATTTCAGCAAAGCTTTTGATACGGTTCCACACAGGAGACTGGTGAATAAAACGAGAAGCTTGGGAGTGAGTGCCGAGGTGGTGACCTGGATTGCAAATTGGTTGACGGACAGAAGACAATGTGTGATGGTAAATGGAACCTTCTCTGAAGAGACAGCGGTTTTAAGTGGTGTACCGCAAGGATCGGTGTTGGGACCGGTCCTGTTCAATATCTTTGTGAGCGACATTGCGGACGAGATAGAAGGTAAGGTTTGTCTTTTTGCGGATGACACTAAGATCTGCAAGAGAGTGGACACGCCGGAAGGAGTGGAGAGAATGAGACGGGATCTAAGGAAACTGGAAGAGTGGTCGAAGATATGGCAGCTGAGATTCAATGCCAAGAAGTGCAAAGTCATGCATATGGGGAGTGGAAATCCAAATGAACTGTATTCGATGGGGGGGGAAAGGCTGATGTGCACGGAGCAGGAGAGGGACCTTGGGGTGATGGTGTCTAATGATCTGAAGTCGGCGAAACAATGCGACAAGGCGATAGCTAAAGCCAGAAGAATGCTGGGCTGCATAGAGAGAGGAATATCGAGTAAGAAAAGGGAAGTGATTATTCCCTTGTACAGGTCCTTGGTGAGGCCTCACCTGGAGTACTGTGTTCAGTTCTGGAGACCGTACCTTCAAAAAGACAAAGACAAGATGGAGGCGGTACAGAGAAGGGCAACCAGGAAGGTGGAGGATCTTCATCGGATGACGTACGAGGAGAGATTGAAGAATCTAAATATGTACACCCTGGAGGAAAGGAGGAGCAGAGGTGATATGATACAGACTTTCAGATACTTGAAAGGTGTTAATGATCAAAAGACAACGTCAAACCTTTTCCGAAGGAAAAAAATCAGCAGAACCAGGGGTCACGATTTGAAGCTCCAGGGAGGAAGATTCAGAACCAATGTCAGGAAGTATTTCTTCACGGAGAGGGTGGTAGATGCCTGGAATGCCCTTCCGGAGGATGTGGTGAAGACCAGAACTGTGAAGGACTTCAAAGGGGCGTGGGATAAACACTGTGGATCCATAAAGTCAAGAGGCTGCCAATGAAGAGTGGGTGACTCGCCAGAATGATGGCTACTGCCTGGAGTCAATACCCTTATTAAATAAACATACACAGGCTTACTGTGACTCCAACATCGCTCTAAGCTTCAACAGCAAGAGGAAATGTGGAAAAAAGGATTCACACTCACAAAGAGGGGAGTAGCTGGCTTGTTACGGCGGTTACTACCCCAAATCAAATAAGCCTGATACTTCACTTTCAATGCATATACAGCATAGTTCTCTGATTCAACGGCAGGGGAGAAGAAAAACTGATACTTCACACATCCAGCAGAGCTCTCTGCTTCAACGGCAGGGGAGAAGAAAAGAGGGTTCGCACTCACAAAGCGGGGAGTAGCTGGCTTGTTACGGCGGTTACTACCCCAAACCAAATAAGCCTGATACTTCACTTTCAATGCATATACAGCATAGTTCTCTGATTCAACGGCAGGGGAGAAGAAAAACTGATACTTCACACATCCAGCAGAGCTCTCTGCTTCAACGGCAGGGGAGAAGAAAAGAGGGTTCGCACTCACAAAGCGGGGAGTAGCTGGCTTGTTATGGCGGTTACTACCCCAAACCAAATGTGCCTGATACTTCACTTTCGATGCACATCCAGCATGGCTTTCTGCTTCAACGGCATGGGAGAAGACTTATACTTCACGCATATCCAGCATAGCTCCCTGCTTCAACGGCAGGGGAGAAGGAAAAACAACCAATAAGGGCTGTATAACATAGTCTGGGTAAAACAAATAAGCATGGGTGCAGCTTGCTTATTGCGGCGGCTTCTACCCCTAACTAATCAAGCTAGATATTTCACTTGGATACAGCTCCATCACTGCTCTCTACATTAAAGGTGGAGGTGGAAGGGAAATAGAACCAAGAGCTAAGAGAAACAGATAAGTATGAGAGAAAAAATGTGTGAAGCTTGCTGGGCAGACTAGATGGGCCATTTGGTCTTCTTCTGCCGTCATTTCTATGTTTCTATATGTTTCTATATGTTTCTCATACACACACATATACAGGCTTCACACTCCCATGCTCTCTCTCATACACACATGCTTCTCACTCCCATGCTCTCTCTCTCT